>NC_139835.1:620200-1015200 GCF_963691815.1 Echiichthys vipera
ACCAGTTCTAACTGGGGGATCCCGAGGCGTTCCCAGCCAGTGTGGAGATATAATCTCTTCAGTTGGTCCTGGGTCTTCCCCGAGGCCTCCTCCCAGCTGGACGTGCCTGGAACACCTCCCTAGGGAGGCGCACAGGGTGCATCCTTACTAGATGCCCAAACCACCTCAACTGGCTCCTTTCAATGCAAAGGAGCAGCGGCTCTACTCAGAGTTCCTCACGGATGGCTGAACTTGAACCCATTTCGGCCGCTTGTACCCGTGACCTCGTTCTTATGGTCATGACCCAGTTTACATGACCAAAAGTGAGGGTAGGAACGAAGATTGACCGGTAGATCGAGAGCTGAACGGTGCGGTAGAGCGACTGCAACATCGCCCCCGCTGCTCAGATTCTCCGTCCCCTCACTCGTGAACATGATCCCGAGGTACTTGAACTCCTTCACTTGGGGAAAGGACTCATTCCCTACCTGGAGTAAGCAATCCACCGGTTTCCTGCTGAGAGCCATGGCCTCAGATTAAGAGGTGCTGATCCTCATCCCAGCCGTTTCACACTCGGCCGCGAACCGATCCAGTGAGTGCTGAAGGTCACTGACCGACGATGCCATCAGGACCACATCATCTGCAAAAAGCAGAGACGAGATCCTCAGCCCACCGAACTGCAACCCCTCCCCACCACGACTACACCTCGATATCCTGTCCATGAAAAAACAAAGGATTGGTGACAGAGCGCACCCCTGGCGGAGGCCAACCCCCACCGGGAACGAATCCGACTTACTGCAGAGGATCCGGACACAGCTCTTGCTTTGGGTGTACGGAGATTGGATGGCCCCCTCACCCCATACTCCCGCAGCACCTCCAACAGTATCTCCCAAGGGACCCGGTCATAGGCCTTCTCCAGATCCACAAAACACATGTAGACTGGATGGGCATACTCCCAGGCCCCCTCCAGGATCCTTGCGAGGGTGAAGAGCTGGTCCGTTGTTCCACGTCCAGGATGGAATCCGCATTGTTCCTCTTCAAGCTGAGGTTCAACTATAGGATGAACCCTCCTTTCCAGCACCTTGGAGTAGACTTTACCAGGGAGGCTGAGTAGTGTGATATTTTGGCACACACCCTTTGGTCCCCCTTTTTAAACAGGGGAACCACCATCCCAGTCTGCCACTCCCTTGGCACTGTCCCAGACTTCCACGCAATGTTGAAGAGACCCCCTCCAAACCCAAAACTTTAAGCATTTCTGGACGAATCTCATCAATCCCTGGGGCTTTGCCACTGTAGAGTTGTTTGACTACCTCAGTGACTTCCGCCAGTGATATTGACAATGATTCCCCATCAGCCTCCAGCTCTGCCTTTACAAAAGAGGGCGTGTTAGTCGGATTAAGGAGTTCCTCAAAATGCTCCTTCCACCGCCCGATTACCTCATCGGTTGAGGTCACCAGCATCCCGTCCTTACTGTAAACAGCTTGGACGATTCCCTGTTTGCCCCTCCTGAGATGAAGAATGGTTTTCCAGAAGCACCTTGGTGCCGCCCGAAAGTCCTTCTCCGAACTCTTCCCACACCCACTGCTTTGCCTCTGACACAGCAGAGGCTGCAGCCCTTCTGGCCTGTCGGTACCTTGCAACTGCCTACGGAGTCTTCTGGTATAACATATCCCAGAAGGCCTCCCTCTTCAGTCGGACAGCTTCCCTGACCACCGGTGTCCACCACGGTGTTGAAGGGTTACCGCCCCTTGAGGCACCTAAGACCTTGAGGCCACAGCTCACGGCTGTAGCTTCAGCAATGGATGCTTTGAACATTGCCCACTCCGGTTCAATGCCCCCAACCTCCACAGGGATGGTAGAAAAGCTCCACCGGAGGTGTGAGTTGAAGATCTCTCGGACAGGGGCCTCCTCCAGACGTTCCCAGTTCACCTGCACTACTCGTTTGGGCTTACCTGGTCTGTCCAGAATCTTCCCCCTCTGACCCAACTCATCTACAGATGGTGGTCAGTTGACAGCTCTGCCACTCTCTTCACTCGAGTAACCAAAACATATGGCCTCAGATCAGATGATACGATCACAAAATCGTTCATCATCTTTGGCCTAGGGTGCTCTGGTACCACGTACACTTATGAGCATCCTTATGTTTGAACATGGCGTTAGTTATAGACAATCCGTGACTAGAACAGAAGTCTAATAACTGACTACCACTCAAATTTAGATCAGGGCACCAATCACGCCTCTCAATCATTGCCCACGTGGGCGTTGAAGTCTCCCAGCAGAACTATGGAGTCCCCTACTGGATCCCCATTCAGGACTCCATTCAGGGTCTCCAAGAAGGCAGAATACTCTGAACTGCTGCAAACAACAGTCAGTGTTTTCCCCCCTACCATCTGCAGGCATAAGGAGACGACCCTCTCGTCCACCGGGGTGAACTCCAACACCGCAGCGCTCAGCCGGGGGTTTGTGAGAGTAGAACTGGTAGCGCTCCACCTCCCGCACAAGCTCCGGCTCCTTCCCCGACAGAGAGGTGACATTTCACGTCCCCAGAGCCAGCTTCTGCTGTCCGTGCCCGCTTCCTCCGGGCAGGGTCTCTCTTCCTCTTCCTCTTCCTCGTTTGTCCATTTGATTGTTTCTGTATTAACTGCCATAACATATAAGTTATATTCACATTATTATAGATATTATTACAGTTACTGTTTTTATTTGCTTATTTTAAGTGTGGCTGTCTCTCTGTCTTTGTGTCTGTCTTTGTCTCTCTCCGTCCATCTGTCCGTCTTTTCTCTCCTTCTCTCTCCTTTCCTTCCTCCCCAACCGGACAAGACAGATGACTGTCCTCCACAGAGCTGGGTCTGTCCCAAATTCCTGCCTGCCTGGGAAGGTTTTCGTTGCCACCGTACTCTACGGGGGAATTGTTGGGTCTATGTAAATCATAAATAAGTCATAGAGTGGGGTCTTTACCTACTCTGTAAAGTGTCCTGAGATAACTTTTGTTATGATTTGGCACTATAAACAAAATCTAATTGAATTGAAATTGAATTAAAACAGCCAATGACAGGGGTGGCTCTCTCAGCTGCTCTGTGATTGGTCAAATTCTAACGTCACAGGTAAACTCTTTGCAGGCTGAAAACAGAGCCAAGGAGAAACTCTCTCACATCACTTAATTTACATTATCCCCAAGATTATTTTGGAAGTTTTTGCCTAATACTGACAAAAATGAACTGCCTAATGAGCCTTTAATGCAGTGTACTGCATCCTATGCCCAACAGACTATGACATATCCTCCCAGAGCTATGTACAATATAGCAACAACAAAAAATAGTAGATTTGGTCATCATGTTGTTCTTCTCAATGTGACCTTATGTGATGAAGACGCAGTGCAAACCTGTTGGTGATGACTGAGATATAAGGGCCCCGGGAAGGCCTTGGCGTCTGCCCGAGCCCCGACCACTGCTGCTGACCGCTGGTCACTGCGCTGTTGCTCATGGCTGTCAGTGTTAGGGACATTCAAACACCTATGTCGGGGAAAAAACAGAAGTATATATGACGTCTTTATCCATCAGTGAGTTCAATGTCCTCCCCTGACATCCCAGCACGAGCTGAAAAAAAGGACAGACAGGGATCAAGAAAGAAAGAAAGACTGGAAAATCTTCTAGAAAACAGAACTTTCAGCTTTAAGAGTGATTTCAGAGCGTATGGATCCACAACCATACATGTGTGGTCCTAGTTGGGAATCAGGTTTGGGAAATCACACATTTATGTTGTCAGAGGACAGAGTAATCTATAATATATCAGAGAATTAATACTTATGCATGCCGTTTTATTACTAATAAAAGATTTGCAAAGTATTGTATTAAATATTAAACATCATAAAGAAAAAGAATGTTATGCACCAATAAATGCCTACAAAGCACCTACTGTATTTACTGTATAATTACATACTGTATTATTATGTTTTATTATCTATACAATATATTTATTCCAATAATCTTTGCTCTCCTATGCACTATTATACCATCTACACTTAACAGTGAATACCCTTCCTGTATATGGATACTGTGTGTTGTCTGAGTGTATACAGTTATGGTCCACCTAATTAAAACTAAAGCAGTGTAAAACTGCAAGTAATAGATCTTTACCGTCACTTAAGGTTACAGTGTCTTTATACCTTAACTATTGTAAAGTTGATATTTTATATATAAAAAAGAAATATAAGAATCAGAAATACTTTAATAGTCCCAGGGGGAAAGTATTTTTTGCTACGAAACTCCAGATATACAAACAACAAATATTATACAGCCGAAAACAAACATCATAAAAAACTTTTAAGAAATATATACACATGATCAAAAATACCAGACTAAAGTGCAATAGAACAGATTGTCTATAGTTGAGTTTAAATCACAGAGAGGAGGTGACAGACTCTCCTTGGGATACATTGTATAGTTTAATGACCACAGGCAGGAAAGATTTCCTGCGGCGTACTGTGGTGCATCTGGGTCTTCTGCTGAAGGTGCTCCTCTGCTGGGCCAGTGTGTCGTAGAGAGGGTGGGAGACATTGTCCAGTATAGACCAGAGCCTGGACAGCATCCTCCTCTCTGCCACGGTCGTCAGGGTGTCCAGCTCCTCCCCCACGACATCACCAGCCCTCCTGATCAGTTTGTTCAGTCTGTTGGTGTCTGCGACCTTCAGCCCACTGCCCCAGCATGTGACAGCGAAGAAGATCGCACTGGCCACTACAGACTCATAAAACATCCTCAGCATCATCCGGAAGATGTTAAAGGACCTCAACCTCCTCAGGAAGAAGAGTCAACTTTGGCCCTTTTTGTAGACAGCCTCTGTGTTTCTAGTCCAGTTCAACTTATTATTGAATTACACCCCCAGGTACTTATACTCCTTTACAGTGTCCACAGGGACCCCTTGGACAGGGTCACAGGTGTTTTTACCCTGCTCAGATCCACTACAAGCTCCTTTGTTTGGTCACAAATATATATATATATGCTGCTACATTTTTAACACTTATAACTTATCGCTCCTTCTCACTTATTTAGTTTGTACTTATTTCATTTCAATCTGCTGCTAAACTGCACAGTGCGTATTGTTGTATATTGTATAAACCTACGCTTAACCACAATGTCTGTTGCACTCTGTCACACTTAGTTAATTGCTTGATTTATTTTACGTTAGCTTTATGTTTTGTTACTCTGACCCTTTCCCACCTTTGTATTGAAACTGTTGCACAATAATTTACACACACACACACACACACACACACACACACACACACACACACACACACACACACACACACACACACACACACACACACACACACACACACACACACACACACACACACACACACACACACACACACACACACACACACACACACACACACACACACACACACACACACACACACACACACACACACACACACACACACACACACACACACACACACACACACACACACACACACACACACACACACACACTTATTAGGTGCACCTGGTGCTTGATAAAGTGTCAGTGTGGTCTTCTGCTGCTGTTCCCTATCTCCTAGAAAGTAGGTGGTGTTGTGTGTTAACAGATGCTCTCCTGCATTCCTCTGTTGGAACCAGTAGATATTTGAGTTACTGTTGCTTTTCTATCAGCTCCAACCAGTCTGGCTATTCTCTTCTGACCTTTGGCTAAAACAAGGCATTTGCACCCACAAAACTGCCACTCACTTGATCTGTTCTCTTTTTGGGAGCATTCTCTGTAAACCCTAGAGATGGTTGTGCGTGAAAATCCCAGCAGATCAGGAGTTTCTGAAATCATCAGAGAAGCCCGGCCGGCACCAACAACCACGCCACCTTCAAAGTCACTTCAATCACCTTTCTTCCCCATTCTGATGCTGCTTTGAACTGCTGCAGATCGTCTTGACCATGTCTACATGCATTGAGTTGCTGCCATGTGATTGGTGGATTAGAAATTTTGCATTTACAAGCAGTTGGACAGGTGCACCTCATAAAATGGCTGGTGAGTGTATACTGTATATATATTGTTTTATATTTCTGTTTTTACAAATACATCTTATCTGTATAATATCGTTGTTGTTAAATATGTTGTTTGTATAGCTGGAGTTTGCAACAAAAACAATTTCTTAAAGTATTTCTGATTCTGATACTTGCCTGTGTATATGCTACATGTTCTCTTTATTTAGCTATATGTCTATATGGATCTTTCTGTGCATTTGTTCTTGGCACTGTGTATACTGGGGGGCAACTGAGGACATAAGTTAACTTATTTGTATGCTTAAACATTCCAAACACTGGCCCTGAAGCCTGCTGTCACAATTGTCCTTTCCGCTAAACAATTATTAACTGAAAACAGAGCAGATCCAGCATTTGTCTTTGAAATTATAAAATTACAACCAACCGTGCACTTTCTCAATGTATTGTGTAAAATTGCTTTTAAGAGGCTGCTGTTGATGCCGATGCTATCAAGCTGCAGCACTTTTCCATCAATAGTTTGTTAACTGTGAGGTAGCTTTATGAATGAGTGTGACTGCCCTCGCCTGTAGCCCCAGTCTGTGCTTCTCGTGCTGGGATAATACAATAGAGGCACACACTGGGATAATTCACCTTGATTTGGTCATCTGAGGCACAACTTTAACACAGCTTACTCAATAAAAAAAAGATTTTAAACAGCAACTTAGCTATCGACAGGGTTGCTATAAACTGGCTACCTGGCGGACGTAGCTTAACGCTAACGTTAGTCATTAAGCAGCGTCAACAACATTTTACTTTCTTTAGCTACTTGCTGCTGAAGAATAAGGTTAAGCGAGACAATGGACCGTAAACACCTAAATTACGATAAAAAGTAATAACGAACAAGTAACAGTTAGATGTGATGGTAGCGGATCCGCTAAATTAGTTAGTTAGCCTGATAATATATAATAGCTAGCTAAAGAACATTAGTCATCAACAGTTACCCGTCAAAGCACACTCGCGGAGGGCAAAGTTAACTCTTACCTTATGTTGACAGAGACGTGCCAATACAATGATACATTTCATATAGCATTTAAAATAGCTCCGTGTATAACAATAGACTGCACTACACGAAAATATGGATTAGCCTGCTGTCTCCCTCCTGACACTACTTCCGGCTGACTAAAATGAATGAACACCCAATCAGAGTCTAAAGCTATGACGTAACTACGTTACACAAAACTGACGTATCAGGTGATTGAAGTTTAGGTCCATCCGGGGATTTACCCATAACCCCAAAAAGTAATTCCTGTCTGCAAGAGTCACAATATGGAATTGTACATCCTCATCTAGACATGTATCGGTCCCATATTCAACTGACTCCCCAGAAGAAAAAATATGTTTCTCTCTTACCCAAAAGAATAATAATTGAAAAAAAGTACGAGCCTTATTCCAAAAACATATGGTTGCGCCCCCTAATATTACTGTTTATTAGAATCGTTTCACAGATCATACTGATTGGGGAAAAACTTGGAGGCTTCCTGACGATTTTTAATCACAAATAAGGTTAAGGAGGTTTCTTACAAAATCAAACACAGATATTATCCAACCAATCGTTATATGCAAGATTTTAAAAATAAATTAATATTAACTGCTCTTTCTGTAATTTACATCCAGAAACAGTTGTTCATTTGTTTTGGCTTTGCTCTTGCACCAAAAAACTATGGGCAAACCTTAGCAAATGTATTATTGACTCTTTCACTTTTGATTTTATTTGACTTTGGGAAAATGTTCTTTTTGGTTCCATAATTACCCTAAGCAAGAAGGAAAATGTTACTTTTTAATAAATCTGTTTTTAACTATTGCAAAATTTCATATTCATGAAAGTACATTTTCTGAGAAAACCCCATGTTTTTATGTTTTTAAAATTGAAATGGAACCTTACTTTAAACTAATCACAAAAGTAGCAAATGAAAAGGCTATTAAAACCATTGACTATTGTAACATGTATAACATTGTTAAATGAACATCACCCCTGGCACATGTTCTTTGTATTTTCATTTTATACTGTTTCCTGTATACTATTTGTATCTATGTGAACTTATTTTTCAAATAAAGCTGTTATTAAAAAAGATTATAATAAAGCGTCACAATATGGAAGCCCGTTTCCACCACTGAAAAAAAAACATCGTCATGGTAAGTCATTATTATGAGATAAAAAAAGTCGAAATAATGATATACAAAGACATAATTATGAGCTATTCAATCAAAATGATGAGATAAAAAGTAAAAATTATGAGATAAAGAGTAGAATTATGAGAAAAAAGTCATAATAATGAGATAAAAAGTCATAATTATGAGATAAAAAGTCAAAGTTGTGAGACAAAAGGTAATAATAATGATATAAAAAGTTGAAATGAGATTTAAAAAAATCACAATGAAATAAGTCAAAATAATGAGATAAAAAGTCATAATAGGATAAAAAGTCAAAGAAATGAGATAAAAAGTCATTATTATCAGATAAAAAGTCAAAATTATAAGATAAAAAGTCATAAGGAGATCAAGTCATATTAATGAGATAAACAGATAAAATAAGATAAAAAGTCGAAATAAGATAAAAAGTCATAATAAGGAGATAAAGTCATAATAATGAGGTAAAAATAATGAGATTCAATTCAATTCAGTTTTATTTATAGTGCCAAATCATGACAAAAGTTATCTCAGGACACTTTACAGACTAGGTATAGACCACAATCTATGACTTATTTATGATTTACATTGACCCAACAATTCCCCCTTAGAGTACGGTGGCAACGAAAACCTTCCCTTGAACAGACAGGAACGTAGGAAAGACCCAGCTCTGTGGAGGACGGACATCAGTCTGCACCGGTTGGGGAGGAAGAAAAGGAGAGAAAGAGAGAAAAGACGGACTGATGGATAGAGAGAGACAAAGACAGACACAAAGACAGACACACTTCCAGTAACTATAATAATATCTATAGTAATGTGAATATGAATTATATGTTATGGCAGTTAATACAGCTGAATAGTAGAAACAAGCACAGCTAAGGTCATAGATTATAATAGCAGCAGGAAGCGTCATGCAGGACCACGGCAGCAGGCACCACCACAATCAGCAGAGACCTGAGAGACGACAAATCACAAACAACTCCGGGGAAGAAGTTGAATTAGTAACATGCATTGATGAGAAATGAATGATACAGACAGAGAAGAGAGAAGCTCAGAGGATAAGTAGTATCCCCCGGCAGACTAAGCCTAAAGCATCATAATCAAGCAGAACAAAATCAGCTTAAAAATAACAACATTGCTAAGGGCTCGTAAGCCCTAGCTGTAAGCTACATTAGGTTTACTCTTAAATATGGGGACAGTGTCTGGCTCCCAGATAACACTTGGGAGTTTGTTCCACAGGAGCGGGGCTTGGTAGCTGAAGTCTCTGCCTCCCATTCTACTTTTGGAGACTCTAGGAACAACAAGTAGCCCTGCATTCTCACTGCACAGCAATCTAGTCGGGTAATACGGTACTATGAGCTCTTTAAGATATGACGGAGCCTGACCAATAAGAGCTTTGTAGGTAAGGAGAAGGATTTCAAATTCTATTCTAGATTTTACAGGTAGCCAGTGCAAAGAAGTTAAGGCAGGAGAAATATGTTCTCTTAGATTTGTTTTAGTCAGTAAAGGAGCTGCAGCATTTTGGACCAGCTGGAGACTCTTAACAGATTTATTTGAGCAGCCTGATAATAAGGAGTTGCAGTAGTCCAGCCTGGAAGTAACAAATGCATGGACCAGTTTTTCTGCATCGTTCTGAAACACAATGTTCCTAATTTTTGCAATATTACGCAGGTGAAAATATGCAGTCCTTGTCGTAAATTTTATGTGAGAATCGAAGGACTAATCCTGATCAAAAATAACACCCAGATTCCTTACTGTGGTGCTGGAGGACAACACAACATCATCCAGATTAACAATGTCTTTAGCTATTGAGTTTCGGAGGCCCTTGGGGCCAAGTACAATGACTTCAGTTTTATCTGAGTTTAACATCAGAAAATTGCAGGTCATCCAGCTTTTTATTTCCTTAATGCACATTTGAAGTTTATCTAACTGATGGGTTTCTTCTGGCTTGATCGACAAATATAATTGTGTATCATCAGCATAACAATGAAAGTTTATGGAGTGCTTCCTTATAATATTTCCTAAGGGAAGCATATATAAGGTGAATAGAATCGGTCCAAGGACAGAACGCTGTGGGACTCCATGACTAACTTTAGTGTGAATGGATTTGGATTTGGATTTGTCATTAACATGTACAAACTGAGATCTATCTGATAAATAAGACTTAAACCAGCTCAGTGCGGTTCCTTTAGAAGAAGAATAATTCCTTTATTAGTCCCGCGAATGGGGAAATTCAATTTTCACTCTATTTTTTTTTTTTTTCATTTTACACACACACAGGCTCGAAATACACACACATGCTCAGACAGGACCTATATACATGCAACCGCTGGAGAGATGTTAGAGCGAGGGGGCTGCCAGTGACCGGTGCCCCGAGCAGTTGGGGGTTCAGTGCCTTGCTCAACAGCACCTCAGTAGTGCCTGGGAGATGAACTGGCACCTCTTCAGCCACCAGTCCATACTCCATTCATGGTCCACACAGGGACTCGAACCAGCAACCCTCCGGTTCCCAGCCCAGTCACCTATGGACTGAGCTACTAATGCCAATTAGAAGCTCAAGTCTCTGTAGCAAGATGTGATGGTCAATAGTGTCGAAGGCCGCACTAAGATCTAGTAAGACAAGTACAGAGACAAGTCCTTTGTCTGAAGCTATAAGAAGGTCGTTAGTAATTTTCACCAGTGCTGTCTTAGTGCTATGATTCGCTCTAAATCCTGACTGGAAATCCTCAAATATCCCATTATTATGTGAAAAGTCGCACAGCTGATTGGTGACTAATTTCTCGAGGATCTTAGAGAGAAAAGGAAGGTTAGATATAGGTCTATAGTTGGCTAGTACCTCAGGATCAAGACTGGGCTTTTTAAGAAGAGGTTTAATTACAGCTACTTTAAAAGACTGTGGTACATAACCTGCTGATAAAGACATGTTAATCATATCTAATACAGGAGTGCTAACTATAGGTAACTCTTCTTTAAGTAACCTAGTTGGAATAGAGTCTAGGAGACAAGTAGAGGGCTTTGATGCTGAAATAGTAGAGGTTAATTTGTTAAGGTTGACTGTAGAAAAGCAGTCCAAGAACATATCAGGTCGTACAGTTGGTTCCTGAGTTCCTGGGTTTGAAGAAAAATCTGTGCCAAGCGAGTTGATTTTGTCTCTAATAGTTATAATCTTGTCATTAAAGAAGGTCATGAAGTCGTTACTACTCAGGGTTATAGGAATACATGGCTCAATAGAGCTGTGGCTCTCTGTCAGCCTGGCTACAGTGCTGAAAAGAAATCTAGGATTCTTCTTATTCTCCTCTATTAAAGATGAGTAATAGGCTGCTCTGGCATTACGGAGGGCCTTCCTATATGTTTTTAGACTTTCATGCCAAGCTAAGCGAGATTCCTCCAATTTAGTAGAGCGCCATTTACTTTCCAATTTTCGCGATACTTGTTTTTATTCACGGGTTTGTGAGTTATACCACGGAGCTAACATCCTCTGTTTCATTATCTTCTTTTTTAAAGGAGCAACAGAGTCGAGTGTTGTGCGTAGAGAGCCTGCAACACTTTCAACAAGGTGATCAATTTCAGAGAAACTAACGTTAATGCAGGAATCTTGAATATTAGAATAAGGCATTAAATTAAATGCAGATGCAATCGATTCCTTAAATTTAGTCATAGCACTATCAGATAAACGTCTAGTGTAGACACTTTTGCCTAGAGGTGAGTAGTCCTGTAATATGAACTCAAAAGTCATTAAATAATGGTCTGATAAAATAGTATTCTGTGGAAAGACTATTAAGTCATTGATTTCCACACCATAAGCCAAAACAAGGTCGAGGGTGTGATTAAAACAGTGAGTAGGTTTATGTACACTCTGACTAAAACCAATCGAATCTAATAGAGAGATAAACGCAGTACTAAGGCTATTATTAACAACGTCCACATGAATATTAAAATCTCCTAAAATGATTACTTTATCAGATTTAAGGACTAAATTTGACAGAAACTCTGAGAATTCAGACAGAAATTCAGAGTACGGACCAGGAGCATGGTACACTATAACAAGTATAATTGGCTGCACAGTTTTCCAGGTTGAATGTGAAAGACTAAGAACAAGACTTTCAAATGAATTATAATTTACTTTAGGTTTAGGGTTTATTAATAGGCCTGAGTCATAAATAGCTGCAACGCCTCCTCCTCGACCACTGCCTCGAGGAATATGAGTATTAATATGACTGGGAGGAGTGGATTCATTTAGGCTAACATATTCTTCATGACACAGCCAGGTTTCAGTCAGAGTAAATCAATATGGTTATCTGATATCAGATCATTTACTAGTACAGCTTTAGATGACAGAGATCTGATGTTTAAAAGGCCACATTTTATTTTCTGATTTTGTTGCATTATCGCAGATTTGGTGTTGATTTGTATCAAGTTTTTCTGTATAGCGCCTCTTCTGTTCAGTTTTGATCTGGTTAATTTAGATGATCTTGGGGCACACAGCGTTTGTATACTATACTGAGCTGGAAAATGCTCCACAGGGAGCACAGAGAGGTGTATAAGACTGCCACTCTGCTTCCTGGGCACCTGCGATAAGGGCAGCGCAGAATGGTGTATTAAACTGTGACTGAGATATGAGAGCAGCACCCTCCAAAGTAGGATGAATACCATCTCTCCTAATAAGACCAGGTTTTCCCCAGAAAGACTGCCAATTATCCACGAAGCCCACATTATTTACCGGGCACCATCCAGACAGCCAGTGACGGAATGATGACATGCGACTATACTAGTCATCGCAAGTCAAGTTGGGCAGGGGACCAGAGAAAATTCCGGAGTCCGACATAGTTTTTGCATATGCACACACTCCACATTAATTTTAGTGACCTCCGATTGACGTAATCTGGTGTCATTACCGCCGACTTGAATAACAATCTTATCATATTTAAGTTTATCCTTAGCCAGCAGTTTCAAATAGGACTAAATGTCGCCCGCTCTGGCCCCTGGGACGCATTTTACTATGGTCCCTGGTGTTGCTAAGTTCACGTTTCTCAGAATGGAGCTGCCAATTACCAGTGTTGTTTCCTCAGCATGTGTGTCACTGAGTGGAGAAAACTTGTTTGAAACGTGAACGGGTGGATGGTTAACCATGGGCTTTGATTTAGAACTATGCTTTCCTCTCACAGTCACCCAGGAGGACCCTGGCTGCTCATGGATTGCCCGGGGAGTGTTAGCAGAAGCCAACGCTACACTATGTGGCTTTGCACCGGCTAGAGATATAGGTGGCCGGCTAGCTACCGTAGCACAAGACTGAGCTTCCAGGGTGCTGAGCCGTGCCTCTAACTCACTGAGCCTCATTTCTTTTAATTAATTTAGTCAAAGTACTAAATCTACTTTTTATTTTAAATTAATTTGGTCAATGTACGAAATCTGCTTTTTTCTTTTTATTGTTAAATTAATTTAGTCAATGTACTAAATCTGCTTTTTGTGTGTTTATTTTTAAATTAGTTAGGTCAATGTACTAAATCTACTTCTTATTTGTTTATTTTTAAATTAGTTTGGTCAATGTATTAAATCTATTTTTTATTTGTTTATTTTTAAATTAGTTTGGTCAATGTATTAAATCTTGCTTGTTGTTACAGTAACAGGAAGAGAGAGAGTAACCGCTTAACATTTAAACATCAACTAGTTCTACTCAAGCACTCATAGCTCTCCTTCTTTCAGCCGCTTTCTTGCTAATTAAACGTTACACGCTGTTAGCCACTTTAACTTAGAAGTTAGCTTCTCGGCTGGTGATGGCTTCCCATCTCTCTCCTGCTCTCTCTTGCTCGGAGTGTCTTATGTTTAGCTACTCCTCTGCCTCCTTTAGTGATAATGGTAGATGTAATAAGTGTTGTGTATTTGTAGCGCTGGAGACGAGGCTCAGTGAGTTAGAGGCACGGCTCAGCACCATGGAAGCTCAGTCTTGTGCATCCTCTCACAATTATCTGATATCAGATAACCATATTGATTTACTCTGTCTGACAGAAACCTGGCTGTGTCATGAAGAATATGTTAGCCTAAATGAATCCACTCCTCCCAGTCATATTAATACTCATATTCCTCGAGGCAGTGGTCGAGGAGGAGGCGTTGCAGCTATTTATGACTCAGGCCTATTAATAAACCCTAAACCTAAAGTAAATTATAATTCATTTGAAAGTCTTGTTCTTAGTCTTTCACATTCAACCTGGAAAACTGTGCAGCCAATTATACTTGTTATAGTTTACCGTGCTCCTGGTCCTTACTCTGAATTTTTGTCTGAATTCTCAGAGTTTCTGTCAAATTTAGTCCTTAAATCTGATTGTAAGGAACAATACATTGTTTTAGGCTGTCACCTCAGCCTCTCTTTGTGGAGCATGTGAATGACCCTGGACTGCCAACTAGTGGCCAGTTCTAGCAAGGTATAATAGGTAGGAGACAACGAGCCCTGTAAGCTCACCTGTGCGCATCTTCATCTGTGCGCATCTCAATCGCCTTCCCCTTTGTCTCTGCTGGGCCTTTTCTTTGTCTGGATTGTTTGTGGCACTCCCAGTAAGTTTGATTTGATCCAAGTATTGTAATCACGTACTATCTTTATGTTGATTAGGTTGCTAAAATCAGTCCTAAGTTTGTTTATTGTTATTAGGAGGCAGATGGCTTTCCTGCACCTGCAACATACAAACAATTAGCTCCCTTGGTGAAGTGGAACGAGGTATGTGAAACTTGAATTTTCGGCAATTACTTTTATCCTTGAGGTGTCTAGATTTGTTTTTTGGTTGACCAAGTTTTAACAATGAGTGTAAACACTTTCTAATAAATGTATCTCCTTTGTATGTCATTATTGAATGGGGGCGATTGTATTGAGGATTTGGAAATTATGAATCAAATTTTTCATATGTTTGATCTAACCTCTTTATTTTCTTTCTGTATTTACTTCTCATAGTTTTCACGGTGCTACAGCAAACAATAAAAATTAAGCACCCGTCAGATTCTCTCCGCCTCATTTTGTTGACGCCAAGGGTCCGCTACACTGATAAAGTAATCATTTTAGAAGATTTTAATATTCATGTGGAAGTTGTTAATAATAGCCTTAGTACTGCGTTTATCTCTCTATTAGATTCAATTGGTTTTAGTCAGATTGTACATAAACCTACTCACTGTTTTAATCACACCCTCGACCTTGTTTTGGCCTATGGTGTGGAAATCAATGACTTAATAGTCTTTCCACAGAATACTATTATCAGACCATTATTTAATAACTTTTGAATTCATATTACAGGACTACTCACCTGTAGGCAAAAGTGTCTACACTAGATGTTTATCTGATAGTGCTATAACTAAATTTAGGAATCGATTCCATCTGCATTTAATTTAATGCCTTATTCTAATATTCAAGATTCCTGCATTAACGTTAGTTTCTCTGAAATTGATCACCTTGTTGAAAGTGTTGCAGGCTCTCTACGCACAACACTCGACTCTGTTGCTCCTTTAAAAAAGAAGATAATGAAACAGAGGATGTTAGCTCCGTGGTATAACTCACAAACCCGTGAATAAAAACAAGTATCGCGAAAATTGGAAAGTAAATGGCGCTCTACTAAATTGGAGGAATCTCGCTTAGCTTGGCACGAAAGTCTGAAAACATATAGGAAGGCCCTCTGTAATGCCAGAGCAGCCTATTACTCATCTTTAATAGAGGAGAATAAGAAGAATCCTAGATTTCTTTTCAGCACTGTAGCCAGGCTGACAGAGAGCCACAGCTCTATTGAGCCATGTATTCCTATAACCCTGAGTAGTAACGACTTCATGACCTTCTTTAATGACAAGATTATAACTATTAGAGACAAAATCAACTCGCTTGGCACAGATTTTTCTTCAAACCCAGGAACTCAGGAACCAACTGTACGACCTGATATGTTCTTGGACTGCTTTTCTACAGTCAACCTTACCAAATTAACCTCTACTATTTCAGCATCAAAGCCCTCTACTTGTCTCCTAGACTCTATTCCAACTAGGTTAGTTAAAGAAGTGTTACCTATTGTTAGCACTCCTGTATTAGATATGATTAACATGTCTTTATCAGCAGGTTATGTACCACAGTCTTTTAAAGTAGCTGTAATTAAACCTCTTCTTAAAAAGCCCAGTCTTGATCCTGAGGTACTAGCCAACTATAGACCTATATCTAACCTTCCTTTTCTCTCTAAGATCCTTGAGAAATTAGTCGCCAATCAGCTGTGCGACTTTTTACATAATGAGTTAATTGAGGACTTCCAGTCAGGATTTAGAGCAAATCATAGCACTGAGACAGCACTAGTAAAAATTACTAACGACCTTCTAATAGCTTCAGACAAAGGACTTGTCTCTGTACTTGTCTTACTAGATCTTAGTGCTGCCTTCGACACTATTGACCATCACATCCTGCTACAGAGACTTGAGCATCTAATTGGCATGAAAGGAACTGCACTGAGCTGGTTTAAGTCATATTTATCAGATAGATCTAAGTTTGTTGTTTCCATAAACTTTCATTGTTATGCTGATGATACACAATTATATTTGTCGATCAAACCAGAAGAAACCCATCAGTTAGATAAACTTCAAATGTGCGTGCATTAAGGAAATAAAAAGCTGGATGACCTGCAATTTTCTGATGTTAAACTCAGATAAAACTGAAGTCATTGTACTTGGCCCCAAAGGCCTCCGAAACTCAATAGCTAAAGACATTGTTAATCTGAATGATGTTGTGTTGTCCTCCAGCACCACAGTAAGGAATCTGGGTGTTATTTTTGATCAGGATGTCCTTCGATTCTCACATAAAATTTACGACAAGGACTGCATATTTTCACCTGCGTAATACTGTGAAAATTAGGAACATTGTCCCTCAGAAAGATGCATTAAAACTAGTCCATGCATTTGTTACTTCTAGGCTGGACTACTGCAACTCCTTATTATCAGGCTGCTCCAATAAGTCTGTTAAGAGTCTCCACTTGGTCCAAAATGCTGCAGCTCGTGTACTAACTAAAACAAATCGAAGAGAACATATTTCTCCTGTATTAGCTTCTTTGCATTGGCTACCTGTAAAATCTAGAATAGAATTTAAAATCCTTCTCCTTACCTACAAAGCTCTTTTTGGTCAGGCTCCAACGTATCTTAAAGAGCTCATAGTACCATATTAACCAACTAGATCGCTGCGCTCTGAGAATGCAGGGCTACTTGTCATTCCTAGAGTCTCCAAAAGTAGAATGGGAAGCAGAGCCTTCAACTATCAAGCTCCTCTCCTGTGGAACCAACTCCCAAGTGTTATTAGGAATACAGACACTGTCCCCTTATTTAAGAGTAAACTTAAAACTTTCCTTTTTGATAAAGCTTACAGCTAGGGCTTAAGAGCCCTTAGCATTGTTGTTATTTTTAAGCTGATTTTGTTCTGCTTAATTATGCTGCTATAGGCCTAGCCTGCCGGGGGATAATACTTTTCCAGAGCCTCTGAGCTTCGCTCCTCTCTTCCTGTATCATTCATGTCTCATCAATGCATGTTACTAATTCAACTTCTTCCCCGGAGTTGTTTGTGCTTTGTCGTCTCACAGGTCTCTGCTGATCGTGGTGGTGCCTGCTGCCGTGGTCCTGCATGACGCTTCCTGCTACTATTATAATCTATAACCTTAGCTGTGCTTGTTTCTACTATTCTGCCATTTCTACTATACTGCCATAACATATAAGTCATATTCACATTACTATAGATATTATTATAGTTTGTGTCTGTCTTTGTCTTTCTCTGTCCATCTGTCCGTCTTTTCTCTCTTTCTCTCTCCTTTTCTTTCTCCCCAACCGGTCAAGACAGATGGCCGTCCTCCACAGAGCTGGTTCTGTCTGACGTTCCTGCCTGTAATAGGGAAGGTTTTCGTTGCCACCGTACTCTACGGGGGAATTGTTGGGTCTATGTTTATCATAGAGTGTGGTCTTTACCTAGTTTGTAAAGTGTCCTGAGATAACTTCTGTTATGATTTGGCACTATAAATAAAATTGAATTGAATTGAAATTGAATTGAATAACGTTTAATTAGCAAGAAAGCGGCTGAAAGAAGGAGAGCTGTGAGTGCTTGAGTAGAACTAGTTGATGTTTAAATGTTAAGCGGTTACTCTCTCTCTTCCTGTTACCGTAACAACTAGCAACAAACAGAACGCGACAGACACGTTTACTTAAACAAAACTATAAAGACTGATCAGATAGGTAACATTATGTTTGACACTGTCATGAAAAACTAAACATAGAGGCATCCAGGAGGACAGCTAATGTTACTAAGTCTCTTCCTGTTTATCCGTCACTACGACAACCTCGTTATTGTTTTTTTTATTTTTACGAATGTACTAAAGTAGATTTAGTAAATTGACCAAATTAATTTAAAAATAAACAAATAAAAAACAGATTTAATACATTGACCAAACTAATGTAAAAATAAACAAATAAAAAATAGATTTAATACATTGACCAAACTAATTTAAAAATAAACAAATAAGAAGCAGATTTAGTACATTGACCTAACTAATTTAAAAATAAACAAATAAGAAGTAGATTTAGTACATTGACCTAACTAATTTAAAAATAAACACACAAAAAGCAGATTTAGTGCATTGACTAAATTAATTTAACAATTAAAAAAACAAAAAGCAGATTTAGTACATTGACCAAATTAATCTAAAAATAAAAAGTAGATTTAGTACTTTGACTAAATTAATTTAAAAATAACACTTACAACACTTACCAGCAGCCGCTCCTTACTCAAACATCTTTGAAGTGAGGAAGTTGTCAATGGTGATTGATTATATGGCCCACTAATGAAAGCACTTGTACTTGCTGCTTTGCCCAGAAACACATTTGAGTTGGGCAGAAGTTCCATTTGTGGTCTGGACTGACCACAAGAACTTGGCGTATATTCAGACCGCCAAGAAACTGAATTCCCGTCAAGCCCGGTGGGCTTTGTTTTTTGGGCGTTTTAATTTAACGTTGACTTATATCCCTGGCAGTAAGAACATCAAGCCAGATGCCCTTTCTCGTCAGTTTGGACCAGCCAAGAAGGAAGAATCCGGAGTGGACAACATCGTTCCCTCTCCGTGTGTGATGGCAGCATTGACCTGGGAGATTGAGACCATCGTCAGACTCGCTCTAACCCCGACCCTGGTGGTGGTCCACCAGGGCGTCTGTTTGTTCCTGCCGGCATTCGCTCCCAGGTGCTCCACTGGGGTTACTTTTCTCGTCTCTCCTGTCATCCCGGAATCACCAGGACCTTGTCTCTTCTTCGTCGTCACTTCTGGTGGAAGACTATGTTTACTGATACTCGGGAGTTTGTCCTGGCCTGAACCGTCTGCGCTCGGGGAAAGACTTCTCATCGCCCTCCAGCAGGTCTTCCCCGCCCTCTCCCGGTACCCGGTCGACCATGGTCCCATATCACCTTGGATTTCGTTACTGGACTTCCCGTATCCCAAGGTAAAGATACTATTGTCACCACTGATTTTCTAAGATGGTCCATTTTGTCCTGCTACCTAAGCTGCCGTCGGCCATGGAGACCATGTTTTTCGCCTCCACGGGATACCAGTGGACATCGTCTCAGACCGTGGTCTTCAATTCACCTCCGGTGTCTGGAAAGCTTTCTGCCAGGCCTTAGGAGCAAAGGTCAGTTTATCCTCGGGGTTCCATCCCCAGTCTAATGGTCAAACAGAGAGGGCGTTCGTTGGGCTACTTACCTCCTCTGTTTCCGGCCCAGGAAGCTGAGATAGCTGTTCCATCCGTTCAACACCATCTCCGAAGAGTACATCGGATTTGGAGGGAGACCCGTGGGGCATTGCTTCGGACGGCGGAGCAGAACCGTAGAATGGCGGATCGCCATCGCATCCCTGCGCCTTAATACAGACCTGGACAACAGGTTTGGCTCAACTCTCACGACATTCCCCTGAATGTCGCATCTAATAAGCTTGCTCCTCGTTTTATTGGCCCCTTCGAGATCAAAGCAATCATGAACCCCAGTGCGGTCCGCCTGAAGCTCCCTGCTTCCCTCAGGATCCACCCAACCATCCATGTGTCCCAGTTAAAGCCAGTTACCACCAGCACGTTGTGCCCGCCTGCCGTCGCCCCTCCACCCCCCTGTACCATAGACGGCCATCCGGCATGTTGGACTGGGAGGGCTGCGGTCCGGAGGAGAGGAGCTGGGTCTCCAGATCCCTTATCCTGGATCCATTCCTGATCCAGGATTTCTACCGGGCTCATCCAGGGAGGCCGGGTGGGGCGCCTGGAGGCGCTCGTTGAGGGGGGGGGAGTACTGTCAAGACTCGGTTCTGTCAGTACCCTCCTCTCTTCCTTTTGTTTGAGTTGGTCTCCCTCTGTCTGTTTCCCTGCATGTGTGTGTTCCTCTTGTGTCTTTCTTCTAGGTCCGGTAGGCGTTCCCCCCCAAGCTGCAGCCTGTTACGCTGATCACCTGGATCACTATTAATACCCTGAACGGACAGGCATGCAGCCCCGGACCGTTGTAGATCCTTCACTGGTAAAACTATTCCCCCGGATTGGCATCCCCTTTCTCGTTGTGGTTATCATGCTCCCCGTCGTTAAGTATATACTAATCGTGTTTGTTTTCTCTTTCTCCGTAGTTTCCCGTGTTCCTGTTTCCCGTCCGTCTGCCTGAGTCTTCTGTCGTCTCCTCGTTCCTGTTTTTCCCTCGACCGTCTTGTCATTAGTGTTACCTTTTTACCCTGTAGTGTTTTTGCGTTAGTTAGTAGTGTTACCTTTTTACCCTGTAGTGTTTTTGCGTTAGTTAGTAGTATTAAACGTTTGTTTGTACTTTTACTTCGTGTCCGTGTCTGCATTGGGTCCACCTCTTTTTGTTGTTATCCGTGTACCGTTCATGACAATAATAATGAGATTAAAAGTCATAATAAAGAGAAGTCATAAATATGAAGTAAAAAGTCCAAATAATGAGATAAAAAGTCATAATGCTATAAAAAGTTAAAATTTTGGGATAAACAGTTGAGATAAAAAGTCATAATATTGGGATAAACCGTTGAGATAAAAAGTCATAATAATGAGATAAAAAGTCGAAAGAATGAGATAACAAAGCCAAAATAATGAGATAAAAGTCATAGAGATAAGAAGTCAAAATAATGAGACCAAGTCAAAATACTAAGATAAAATGTCAGAATAATAAGATAGAAAGTGATACTTATGAGATAAAAAATCATAATAATGAGATAAAGTCATATGTATTAGAGAAAATGTCAAAATAAGATGAAAATTCAAAATAATGAGATAAAATGTTGAAATGAGTTAAAAGTCAAAATAATGAGAAGAAAATCATATAATGAGATAAAAAGTAAAAATAATGTGATAAAAAGTAAAAATGATGAAACAAAATGTCATAATGAGATGAAAATTCATTATGAGATAAAAAGTCAAAATATTAAGATAAAATGTTGAAAAAATCACAAAATGTCACAATAATGAGATAAAAAGTCATAATAATGAGATAAAAAGTCATAATAATGAGATAAAAAGTTAAAAGTATTAGATAAAAAGTTGAAATGATATAAAAAGTCGAAATAATGAGATACAATGTTGAAATAATGAGTTAAAAAGTCCAAATAATGGAATAATACGTCATAATAATGAGATAAAAAGGCATAATAAGATAAAAAGTCATAAAAATATAAAAAGTCAAAAATTAGATAAAAAGTCAAAATATTGAGCAAACAGTTGAGATAAAAAGTCAAAATAATGAGATCAAAAGTCATAATGAGATAAAAAGTTGAAATAATGAGATAGAGTCACAATGAGATAAAAAGTCGAAATAATGAGATAAAGTCATAATAATGAGGTATAATGTTGAAATAATGAGATAAAAAGTCATAAATATGAGATAAAAAGTCATAAAGATGAGATAAAAAGTTTAAATGATAAGTTCAAAATTCATAATGAGGTAAAATGTCATAAATATGAGATACAAAGTTTTAAACATGAGATTAAAAGTCGAATTGAGATTAAAAATTGAAATGAGATGAAAAAGTTTAAAAAATTAGATAAAAAGTCATAAAATTTGTTAAAAAGTCAAATAAGATAAAAAGACATAATAATGAGATAAGTCATAAATATGAGATAAAAGTCATAATAATGAGATAAAAAGTCATCATTATTAGATAAAAAGTCATAAATATGATATAATAATAATTAGGAGGCAGAGTGGCAGTCTTACACACCTCTCTGCGCTCCCTGTGGAGCATTTTCCTGCTCAGTATAGGATACAAACACTGTGTGCCCCACGATCGTCTAAATTAACCAGATCAAAATTGAACAGAAAGAAAAACTTGATACAAATCAACACCAAATCTGCAATAATGCAACAAAATCATAAAATAAAATGTGGACTTTTAAACATCTAAATCTCTGTCATCTAAAGCTGTATGAGTAAATTATGTGATATCCGATAACCATATTGATTTACTCTGACTGACTGAAATCTGGCTGTGTCATGAAGAATATGTTAGCCTAAATTAATCCACTCCTCCCAGTCATATTAATACTCATATTCCTCGAGGCAGTGGTTCGAGGAGGAGGCGTTGCAGCTATTTATGACTCGGGCCTATTAATCAACCCTAAACCTAAACTAAAATATAATTCATTTGAAAGTCTTGTTCTTTGTCTTTCACATTCAACCTGGAAAACTTTGCAGCCAATTATATTTGTTATAGTGTACCGTGCTCCTGGTCCGTACTCTGAATTTTTATCTGAATTCTCAGAGTTTCTGTCAAATTTAGTCCTTAAATCTGAGTTAGTTACAAGTTACAAGTTATTATTGTAGGAGATTTTAATATTCACGTGGACGTTGATAATAATAGCCTTAGTACTGCGTTTATCTCTCTATTAGATTCGATTGGTTTTAGTCAGAGTGTACATAAACCTACTCACTGTTTTAATCACACCCTCGACCTTGTTTTGGCTTATGGTGTGGAAATCAATGACTTAATAGTCTCTCCACAGAATACGATTTTATAAGACCATTTTTTAATAACTTTTGAATTCATATTACAGAACTACTCACCTCTGGGCAAAAGTTTCTACACTAGATGTTTATCTGATAGTGCTGTAACTAAATTTAAGGAATCGATTCCATCTGCATTTAATTTAATGCCTTATCCTAATATTCACGATTCCTGCACTAACGTTAGTTTCTCTGAAACTGATCACCTTGTTGACCGTGTTGCAGGCTCACTACGAACAACACTCGACTTTGTTGCTCCTTCAAAAAAGAATATAATGAAACAGGAAGTTAGCTCCGAGGGGGAACTCACAAACCCGTGAATTAAAACAAGTATCGCGAAAATTGGAAAGTAAATGGCGCTCTACTAAATTGGAGGAATCTCGCTTAGTTTGGCAAGAAAGTCTAAAAATATAAAGGAAGGCACTCCGTAATGCCAGAGCAGCCTATTACTCATCTTTAATAGAGGAGAATAATAACAATCCTAGATTTCTTTTCAGCACTGTAGCCAGGCTGACAGAGAGCCACAGCTCCATTGAGCCATGTATTCCTATAACCCTGAGTAGTAACGACTTCATGACCTTCTTTAATGACAAAATAACTATTAGAGACAAAATCAACTTGCTTGGCACCAATTTTTCTTCAAACCCAGGAACCTTAGAAACAACTGTACGACCTGATATATTCTTGGACTGCTTTTCTACAGTTGACCTTAACAAATTAACCTCTACTATTTTAGCATCAAAGCCCTCTACTTGTCTCCTAGACTCTATTCAAACTAGGTTACTTAAATAAGTGTTACCTTTAGTTAGTAATTAAACCTCTACTTAAAAAGCCCAGTCTTACTAGCCAACTATAGACTAGTAATTGTATATAGTTGCACTAGTATATCTAACCTTCCCTTTCTCTCTAAGATCCTTGAGAAATTAGTCGCCAATGTTGTGGAAATTGATTTCTTTAATAAAGATCAACAAACAGGATCAGCTTTTTCTCCGTGGTTTATTTTGACAAAGTTTTTTCTTCTGCAGACAAAAATACGTTCACACCTGCTTCCTCGCAAAGTTTAGAGTTTAGCAGGAATGACACCGAGCCAACTGGTGCTCAGTCTTTTAGAGGAAGAGACAGAACAAGCTAAGCCTTGCTTAGGTGACGTCTTTAGACCGAACAAAACATGCCTCAGACATTCCAATTCTGAACATTCTGAACTTCTCTCATTACAAGGTCTCTAACACAGAGTATAGATGCACACATATGCCATTATACCATCATGAGGCAGTTATTTACGTTATCCATTAAGAAGGTTAGACAGAGGAGACACTGAACTGCGTCTGACCTGACAAAACTATGATTATGAATTGCAAATATCCAGAATTCCCACAACACCAATCAGCTGTGTGACTTTTTATATAATAATGAGTTATTTGAGGACTTCCAGTCAGGATTTAGAACGAATCATTGCACTTGTTTTACTAGATCTTAGTGCAGCCTTCGACACTATTGACCATTGCATCCTGCTACAGAGACTGGAGCATCTAATTGGCATTAACAGAACCGCATTAAGCTGGTTTAAGTCATATTTATCAGATAGATCTCAATTTGTACATGTTAACGACAAATCCTCCATGCACACTAAAGTTAGTCACGGTGTTCCACAGGGTTCTGTCCTTGAACCGATTCTATTCACCTTATATATGCTTCCCTTAGGAAATATTATAAGGAAGCACTCCATACATTTTCATTGTTATGCTGATGATACACAATTGTATCTGTCAATCAAACCAGAAGAAACCGATCAGTTAGCTAAACTTCAAATGTGCATTAAGGAAATAAAAAGGTGGATGACCTGCAATTTTCTGATGTTAAACTCAGATAAAACTGAAGTTATTGTACTTGGCCCCAAAGGCCTCCAAAACTCATAGCTAAAGATATTGTTACTCTGGATGATGTTGTGTTGTCCTCCAACAGCACCACAGTAAGGAATCTTTGGGTTATTTTTGATCAGGATATGTCCTTTGATTCTCACATAAAACTAACAACAAAGACTGCATATTGTATATATATATATATATATATATATATATAGTATATATATATATATATATATATATATATATATATATATATATATATATATATATATATATATATATTCACCTGTGTAATATTGCAAAAAGTAGGAACATTGTGTCTCAGAAAGATGCAAAAAAAACTAGTCCATGCATTTGTTCTAGGCTGGACTATTGCAACTTCTTATTATCAGGCTGCTCCAATAGGTCTGTTAAGAGTCTCCAGTTGTTCCAAAATGCTGCAGCTCGTGTACTAACTAAAACAAATCGAAGAGATCATATTTCTCCTGTATTATCCTCTTTGCACTGGCGACCTGTAAAATCTAGAATAGAATTTAAAATCCTTCTCCTTACCTACCTCTTATTGGTCAGAATCCGTTGTATCTTAAAGAGCTCATAGTACCGTATTACCCGAATAGATAGCTGCGCTCTGAGAATGCAGGGCTACTTGTCGTTCCTTGAGTCTCCAAAAGTAGAATGGGAGGCAGAGCCTTCAGCTACCAAACTCCTCTCCTGTGGTACCAACTCCCAAGTGTTATTCGGAAGAAAGACACTGTCCCCATATTTAAGAGTAAACTTTAAAAATTCCTTTTTGATAAAGCTTACAGCTAGGGCTCACGAGCCCTTAGCAATGTTGTTATTTTTAAGCTGATTTTGTTCTGCTTAATTATGCTGCTATAGGCTTAGTCCCCCAGGGGATAATACCTTTCCAGATACTCTGAGCTTCGCTCCTCTCTGTCTGTATCATTCATGTCTCATCCATGCATGTTACTAATTCACTTCTTCCCCAGAGTTGTTTGTGCTTTGTCGTCTCTCAGGTCTCTGCTGATCATGGTGGTGCCTGCTGCCGTGGTCCTGCATGATGCTTCCTGCTACTATTATAATCTATAACCTTAGCTGTGCTTGTTTCTACTATTCTGCTGTATTAACTGCCATAACATATAAGTCATATTCACATTACTATAGATATTATTATAGTTACTAGAAGTGTGTCCGTCTTTGTGTCTGTCTTTCTCTTTCCTTTTCTTCCTCCCCAACTGGTGCAGACAGATGTCTGTCCTCCATAGAGCTGGGCCTGTCCCACATTCCTGTCTGTTATAGGAAAGGTTATAGTTGCCACCGTACTCTACGGGGGAATTGTTGGGTCTATGTAAATCATAAATTAGTCATAGAGTGTGGTCTTTACCTAGTCTGTAAAGTGTTCCTGAGATAACTTTTGTTATGATTTGGCACTATAAATAAAATTGAATTCTATTCAATTGAATTAGATAAAAAGTTTAAAAGAAATTAGATAAAAAGTCGAAATAATGAAATAAAAAGTCATAATAATTAGATAACGGTCTAAATAAAGTGATAAATAGTCATAGTATAGAGATAAAAAGTCATAATACTGAGATAAGTCATAAATATGAGCTGAAAAGTCAAAATAATGAGAGAAAAAGTCAAATTATTTAGATAAAAAGTTATAATATTGAGATTAAAAGTCATATTAATAAAATAAAAAGTCATAATAACTAGATAAAAAGCTAAAAAATTTGATAAAATGTTGAAATAATGAAAAAAGTCATAACAATTAGATAAAGAGTCATAAATATGAGATAAAAGTCCAAATAATGAGATATAAAGTTGAAATGAGGTGAAAAGTCATAATGAGATAAAATGTGAAAATAAAGAGATAAAAAGACCAATAATGAGATCAAAAGTCGAATTAGTGTGATGAAAATTCAAAATAATGAGATAAAATGTTGAAATATTGGGGAAAAGTTGAAACGAGATAAAAAGTCATAATAATGAGATAAAAACTCAAAGTGACATAAAAAGTAATAGTAATGAGATAAAAAGTCATAAAAATTTGATAAAGTCACAATAATGAAATAAAAAGTCAAATAAATGGGATGAAAAGTCGTAAATATGAGATATAAATATATCATATATAAATATATATATATAAAGTCGAAATAATGTGATGAAAATCCAAAATAATGAGATAAAGTGTGAAAAAAATTAGATAAAAAGTGAAAATAATAAGATGAAAGGTCATAAATTTGAGTTAAAAAGTCGTGAATATAAGATAAGAAGCCGAAATTAGATAAAAATGTATAATATTGAGATAATAAGTCAAAATAATGAAATAAAAAGTCATAATGACATAAAAAGTCATAATAATGAGTTGAAACGTCATTGTATTGAGATAAAAAGTTGAAATAATCAGATAAAAAGTAATAGATATGACTTAAAAAGTCAAAATAATCATAATAATGACATGAAAATTGATAATTATGAGATAAAAGGTCAAAATGATGAAATAAAAAGTCATAATCAGATCAAACGTCATAATTATGAGATAAAGTCATAATAATGAAATGAAAAGACATAATGAGATAAAGGGTCAAAATAATGAGATAAAAGGCAGTAATAATGAGATAAAAAGTCATAATAATGAGATAAAAAGTCATGAATATGAGATAAAGTCATAATAATGAGATAAAAAGTCATAAATATGAGATCAAAAGTCCAAATAAGGAGATAAAAAGTCGAAATGAGATAAAAAGTCATAAATATGACTTAAAAAGTCTAAGTAATGAGATAAAAAAATAATAATGACATAAAAAGTCATAAATTTGGAATAAACGTCAAAATAATGAAATAAAAAGTCATAATAATGAGATCAAAATTCATAATAATGAGATTAAAAGTCATAAATATGGAATAAAAAGTCATAAATATGAGATAAGCGTCAAAATTAGATAAAAAGTCATAATGACAAAAAAAGTCATAATAATGAGATAAAAAAGTTGAAATAATGAGATAAAATGTCATTATATTGATATAAAATGTCAAAATATTAAGATAAAAAGTCATGAATATGACTTAAAAAGTCTAAATAATGAGATAAAAAGTCATAATGACATAAAAAAGTCACAAAAATTAGATAAAAATTCATAATGAGAAAAAGTCAAAATAATGATATAAAATGTTATAAATATGTTTTAAAAAGTAAAAATAATAAAATAAAATGAATAGAAAAGTCATAAATATGAGATAAAAAGTCTAAATAATTAGATAAAAGGCGTTATCATGAGATAAGAAGTAAAAATAATGAGTTGAAAAGTCTTAATTATGAGATAAAATTTCGAAATAATGAGATAAAATTTCATTATGAGATAATAAGATAGAAAGTCATATTAATGAGATAAAGTCATAATAATGAGATAAAAAGTCATAATTATGAGATAAAAAGTCATAATAATGAGATAAAAAGTCATAATAATGAGATAAAAGTCATAATAATGAGATAATAAGTCATCAATGTGAAATAAATGAGATCAAAATAATGAGATGAAAAGTTGATATTAGATAAAAAGTTATAATGTTATAAAGTCATAATAATGAGATAATAAGTCATCAATGTGAAATAAATGAGATCAAAATAATGAGATGAAAGTTGATATTAGATAAAAAGTTATAATGTTATAAAAAGTCAAAATAATGAAATGAAAAGTCGAAATAATGAGATAAAAGTCATAATACTGAGATAAAAGTCAAAAGAATTAGATGAAATGTCCCAATAATGAGAGAAGAAGTCATAATATTGAGAAAAAGTTAAAATAGTGAGATAAAATGGCCAAATAATAAGATGAAAAGTCATAATAATGAGATAAAAATTCATAATAATGTGATAAAAAAGTCATTAATATGAGATAAAAAGTCAAACACAGAGGAGATTCTCAGGAAATGTCAGCAGCGGAAATACCTCCTTAGGAAGCTCAATTCCTTTGGAGTCAGCAAGAACATCCTCCTGACCTTTTACTACTCCTTCATCGAGAGCATCATCACGTTCTCCATCACATGCTGGTTCTACTCCACCAGCCTCCAGAACAGAAACCGCCTGCAGAGCGTCGCCACGGTCTGTTCTAAGATCATTGGACTTCCTGTTAGAACTCTGTCGACAATCCACAAGCAGCAGACACTCAGGTTAGCTGGTCAGATCATGCAGGACCCCTCTCACGCTCTCTTCTCAGCGTTTGAGTGGCTCCCCTCAGGACGCCGTCTTCGCTGTCCCTGCTGCAGGACACAGAGGAGAAGAGCAACCTTCATCCCCAGAGCTGTCCAGCTCCTCAACTCCTGACCCCTCTGACCATCCCCCTCCCCACTCCTGACACCCTCCCCTGGACACTCCCCCCCCACTCCAGACACCCTCCCTGGACACCGCACCCCCCTCTCCCCCCCGGACACCCCTCCCTTCACCCCTCCTCCTCCCCTCTCCAGACATCCTCCCTGAAGATTCAAGATTCAAGAAGCATTATGCATCCCGAGGGGAATTATTGAGGATGATATGATATGATATATGAGATATAAAGTCATAATAATTAGATAACAATTCATAATAATGAGATAGAAATTCATATTAATGAAATAAAAAGTCATAAATATGGAATAAAAAGTCATAAATATGAGATAAGAGTCAAAATGAGATAAAAAGTCATAATGACAAAAATGTCATAATAATGAGATAAAAGTTGAAATAATGAAACTAAATGTCATAATAATGAGATAAAAATTCATAATAATGAGATAAAAAGTTATAAATATGGAATAAAAAGTCATAAATATGGAATAAAAAGTCATAAATGTGAGATAAAAAGTCAAAATGAGATAAAAAGTCATAATTATGAGATGAAAAGTAAAAATAATGAGATAAAAAGTTATAATATTGAGATAAGAAGTTAGAAACATGAATTAAAAAGTCAAAATAATGAGATAAAAAGTCATGGCATAAAAGTCCTAATAATGAGATAAAAAGTCTAAATAATGAGATAAAAAGTCAAATTAATGAGATAAAAAGTCATAATATTAAGCTAAAAAGTCATAATGAGATTTCTTTAAAAAGTCTAAATAATGAGATAAAAAGTCATAATTATGAAATAAAAAGTCTTCAACTCACACCAAAACTATCTAGATTAATAAAGTGCACTACAGGTAAAAAATAATAACTTTTTTTTTTGAACCGTCCCTTTTAAGATTGATGGTTTTTATTGCTGAACTTCACCAATAACTTGAGGCTAAATGTCTTATTGAGACAATGATTATTGTTAGCAAATAAAACATGTGATGATGTCTACAGTATTTTGGGATATGAGAGGAAAATGGAGGAACTTAACTCTGTGTTCTATTTGATACATTTTAAACCGGTGTTTGTTGGAACTTGAAAGCATTTGCTGTTCATCTAACCTCCATAAGGTACACAGAACAACCAGCCACACGGAGAAAACACCACTTTGCATCTGGTTCCCTCTGTAACATAGTTAGTAACTAACATGTAAGGGTACCAAAAATAAATGACATATAGTTACACATATACTAAGATATGTTTTAATATTTGTAGCAAAATTTTTATTATCTGTTATGTTCTAACTGCTGTTGTTCTAAATGCTGCTCTTTCTCCAATTAAATGGCACTCGTCCTGTGGTACTCTCCAGGCCAGGGGAAAAATATGTATTATGGATTTTGGGGTGAACTGACCAGTTTAGCTATTTCAGCACTTCAATCGCACAATACCTTCATTTAAAAATTTGGGATGCACGGTATGCATTTTTTTTCCAGTCGATATTGATGGCTGATGAATTATGCTTCTATAACCTGTAGTTTATGCACACCTGAAAGTAAGAGAGGCTCAGATATAATGAATATAGACGAATGGTTTAATATGTCACAGCTCTTTTTTTTAAATCTTCAGACATACTTGGTTTCTATAGTGCATTTTGCCTAAGAATTCAAATTAAATGCAATAACCGTTTGTAAAAACAGATATGATGTTTAGCCCGTATATTGGCTAATATACACTGATATAGTTGGATAGGCCAGTATCGGCTGATAATATATCTGCCCCAATATTTACCGTGCATCCCTTTTTAAAATATAAGGATTTTTTTATTTACTATGGTAGAATAATGTACTATAAAAATAGAAAGGTCTACAAGAAGGAGTCAGCAGAGATGTTTTGCAGCCATCGAGGGAAATTTATTGCGTCAAGGTTAACACACTCTTATCACAGAATTCCAAATTCCCTTAGCAGAACTTCCCCTCTTATACTGAGGTTCATGTGCTGACAACATTTACACGCCCCATCAGGTCTTTCCAATACACACATACATTTACCATCAGTAGGGTCTACTTTATGTCCAGACGTCATCATGCCCAAATATAGTTCTATTATTCTCTAAACAGAATGTGTGCTTATCAGGCCTATGTCCCAAGTACACTGTGACCTTGTCCTGTTATTCACTTTCTCAATCATGTTTTCCTTCCACATTATAATTGACATTCATTCATTCCATTCATCTTCAGCCGCTTATTCCAGGGTCGGGGTCGCGGGGGGGCTGGAGCCGATCCCAGCTGACATCGGGCTTGAGGCGGGGTACACCCTGGACAGGACGCCAGTCTATCGCAGGGCACACAGAGACTAACAGAGACAGACAACCATTCACACCTAAGGGCAATTCTTAGAGTAATCAATTCACCTAACACGTGCATGTCTGACATGATTTTATTAAATTTCACATTTCAGGCATTATTTTACGTAGTCTATCCAGGTGTTGATATTGTTATATGTTAAAAGGCAGCTTGGAATTGCCAGTCATTCCATGAGCCTATAGATGGTTTACTTTTAAAGGCTCCCTGTTGTTGCAAGTAAAGTTGCAGTTTAAATGAAAACATGCAGTTTTTTATGCTGTGATTGTTTAAATATTGTAACAAATACAGTAGCTAGAGGAATTGAGGGGGAGGGGTGGTGTCAACAGGGCTGGAGGTTTGGAGGTGGATGGTTATGGAGGAATTGTTCTGCTGGAGTTTGTGCTCCAGCTTCCTCCTGTAGCTGTCTTTGCCCTGTTGAATCCTCTCCTTAAGCTCCCTCTGGACCTGCCTCATCTGCTCTCTGTCCCCATCTCTGAAGGCCCTCTTCTTCTCATTCAGCAGGACCTTGATGTCTCTGGTGACCCACGGCTTGTCGTTGGGGAAACAGCGTACAGCCACTGTAGGAACAACGCTGTTGCCACACAGAAATTGATGTACTCTGTTATGCAGTCCGAAAGATCATCAAGGTCCTCTCCATGTGAATCACAGAGCAAATCCCAGTCTGTAAGTTCGGAGCAACCCTGTAAAACTTCATCGGTCTCCCGTGACCATCTCCTCACAGTCCTGGTGGTCACAGGAAGCCGCTGGACTTGGGGCTTATACAGGGGCTGCAGGTGGATGAGGTTGTGGTCCGATCTTCCAAGAGGAGGAAGGGCAGTGGAGCTGTAAGCCTCCTTAACATTAGCATGCAGCAGGTCCAGTGTCTTGTTTTCCCTGGTGGGACAGTCCACAAACTGATTGAAAGTGGGCAGTGTTGCAGCCAGAGTGATGTGGTTGAAGTCCCCAGATATTGCAATGAATGTGTCTGGGTGCCGTGTCTGAAGGCCCGCGACGACGGTGTGGATGATGTCACTCGCACGCGCCGCGTTTGCAGTCGGAGGAATGTAAACAACCAGGACAATCACGTGTGAAAACTCCCTCGGCAGATAGTATGGCCGCAAACTCACGGCAAGCAGCTCAATGTCCAGGATGCACACACGCTCTTTTAGAGTAATGTGTCCAGGATGACACCACTTGTTGTTAATAAGAATAGCAAGTCCCCCACCTTTCCTCTTGCCACTCTCACTGTGACTCCTGTCAGCCTGAACAGGACGTCCATGAGGTGATCGTGAGTTGTGGACTTGACGGACTCTGTGGTTTTTCTTCCTAGGAGGCAAATATTGTAATATTCAGAGTGTGTAAAAATATTGGGCACTCGTGATAACTGCGTTAGTGAAGTACTCCAGACCCATGGTTTGTTTTATTTCTTTGTAAAGGCTGCCATTATGCCATGCCATTTATTACACAGGACGATTCTAGTGGGATACCTACTAATTTGATACAAAGCTACTCTGAGCTACGACGGCATATAAGGGCCATTAGACCTAAGTATAAATAAATACATAAATATAGATAAATAAGTAATCCGATATTCTCTGCTCTGACATTGAAGTGATTCATTTACGATACAAGAAGCAAATAAATAATGAGAAAAAATTGGATATTCACAACAGAGACTTTCATGGTCATTTGTGGCTAAAAATATTATTGGGCAATCCTTCATCTCATAATGTGTCCATTACCTGTATTGTTTGAAGAAAACAAAACTGGATCAAGAAGTTGTCTGAGAAATAGCCATCTTCTTTCCATTTGTCAAATATCTCTATCCAAAACTGGACACAGTCACTTTGCAGGATCAGCCACCATCGTTCAATGTGCTGGTTTCCAGGACTTGGACCAAAGGTTACAGTGTCTGTCTGAGCTTGGTTCTCAGAAAAATGCAAAAAAAACCTGCTGCATTTCAGCCATGTGGCCATTTTCTGTTCCTAAATCAAGTCTGAGTCTGGTGGGGCACCCATCAGCAGTGATCACAGCATCCATGAAGTATTCAGCGATGATCTTTGGATCATTGCTTGTTTTGTAAGCTTCAAGCCAAATTCTCTTTCCGGAAAACCCGTGAAAGAATCCACTGATCGAACCTGAAAGGCTTAAGCTTGTCGTAGCCATTGATGTGCCAGACATAGTTTGGACCACGACTCTGGTACACACCTCCGTAGTCTGTTCCTTGACCATTTTATCTCATTACCATGACTTTTTATCTCATAATTATGACTTTTTATCGCATTATTATGGCTTTTTATCATATTGTTTAGATTTTATATCTCATTATTATGACTTTTTATCTCATTATTATGACTTTTTATCTCATAATTCAGACTTTTTATCCTTTATTTATGACTTTTTTTCTCATTATTATGACTTTTTTTATCTCATAATTCAGACTTTTTATCCCATATTTATGACTTTTTGTCTCATTATTTCGACTTTTGATCTCATTATTATGACTTTTTATCTCATTATTGTGACTTTTTATGTCATTATTATGACTTTTTATTTCATGATTCCGACTTTCTTTTCTCATTATTATGACTTTATCTCATTATTATGACTTTTTTATCTCATAATTATGACTTTTTATCTCATAATAATGACTTACCATGGCAATATGTTTTTCTTTCAGTGGCGGAAGAACAGGCTTCCATACCAACAGCTTCACCATAAATAAGGTTAATATATTAAAATGTTCAATTTCAAAAGTTACATATCAATATAATTAATTCAACCTGGAAATTAGGCGAGAGATGGTGGAAATACCATGTTTACAGTAGTATTTTGGAGAGAATGGTGTGTTCTTTTCTATCATGTAATTTGTGACTTTCTATCATTTTTGGAAAATTGATAAAACTCTCTGAAATGCTAGTGCAGTATTTCTGCTTTCAGACACAGAAAATAAAATACACACACACACACTGCAACATATTTGATTTGCTCTTGTGGTCCAGCCTAATAGGCTTACAGAGATGCAGAGGTGAGAAATCCACAGTGCGGAGTGGATCACTCTTTATCCTCAGTCCCATTTACACTCCAGTTTGTATTCAGCATACTGAGTCGTGCTGCTCATGACGGGGTTCCAGGTGTAGATCCAGCTACACAATAGTTTGAACATGAACAGACATGCTCTCTCTTCCACTTTAGCTCAAAGTTACAGTACATTTATCACAGTTAACTGTAGTTTTCCTACAGATTTCAAACATCCCAGAGTGGGAAAAGCTCAGAGCAAGCTTCCCTATGATTAAGTGTAGGAAACATAGACAGAAGGGGGAAAAAAATAAAAGATGACACAAGGCTACTAGTTCTCACAGTTTTTAGTATTATTGCTTACTCACTAAAATGAAAAATAGCACACAGTTAATGAAAGCTGGCACTCGAGCGAAACCTCAGCCCAGATCTGTACTATACACATTCTCAGCCTCACAATTCTTCAAAAAACAAAACACACTTCTCTACATTAGACACTGAAAGGATGTCACTTCCTTGCAAGGCACTGCCTTTTAAAATACCACACCTATGGACCAGTTGACTAAACAATCGTCAGGTGTACAGACATCAGGTGCTTCACTGTAACGTCAGATGAGTGGAAGACAGTGATGCAGGGCAAGAGGATGAGAGGGCGAGCAGCTAGGCAAAGAAATTATGTCGAGTTTTTTTTCTTTTATAGTCATTCATGCTATATATTACATGCACTATATTATATCAAGAAGTTGTTCTGTTCTGGTTTTCAGTGCAAAATGCAACCTTTGTTAATGTATGCTTGTATTGACTGTTTTGACATCCTATATTTTCATCAGTGTGCAGTTACTGGACTTGTGTGGTGTGTTTGGGCAATGCATTCATGTGCTTGACTCTAAAAATATCTCTGAAAAAATGAATGAAAGACTATATCATTAGAAAAGTAGAAATGTTCAAACTGTGTTCGATCAAGCACAGTAGAGTAACTGGTTCAAGTTCAAAAGTCGCCCGTGCTCAAGCACTCGTAAGAAAAAGGAGTCACCCAACATGTTGGGTTATTTAAACCTGAGCCAAATATTTATGGACAAACATTGTTATTTGGCAAAAAAATAAAGATAAAATTCAAATTAAACTTATTTAGATCATAATGTTACACATCCGGCACCATAATTCATAATTATACAAACTGTTGTGTATTTGCTGGAGAACATAATGAAACATGCTTAAAAAGAATAAAAGGAGGATGAAAAGACATCTTCACACAAAACAGACAAACAACAAAAACGAGAGGAGTCATTACAAGGATGCGAATTGAGATTTAAAGGATAAGGCTTGTATTATTCTATATATTCTTTATAGTCAACAAATCCCTTGAAAAAACCTAAACCACTCTTAGTATTTAAACATAATGGTTACATAGGCCATATACAGCTGAAAAAGGAAAAATAAAGTAATTATATCTCAATGTTCTGTATATATTGTATGGTTGTTGATTGAAAATTAAATTTAAAAATAAGTTCAAAAAATAAAAGTATTAAAAGTCTAAACCACCAATGATGTGTTTTGAACACCAATGGAGGAAGAAGAGATATCAGAATGTGATACACACACAATATCAGCTTCAGCAGCAGACTCATTCAACCCCGCTGCCTTAAGGTACGGCGCAGGAAATCATTCCTACCTGCTGCCGTCAGACTTTACAACGCTGCACAACAACGCTGCACAACAACGCTGAGCAACGCTCAGGGAATAAACTCTCACTACTCATAGTGACCTATCACTGACATGCACCTTATCCCACTTGCACATTAAAATCCACACTGCACATTTTAATATAGTGTTTTATCTGCAATACTGTACTTCTATTTTATTCTATTTTATTGTTGTTCATATTTTGTATTTTATATTTTGTATTTTATATTTTATCTTATTTTAGTACTTCTGATTGCTCTGTACCGCTGCTACGATGACCTAATTTCCCCTCGGGGATAAATAAAGTTATCTATCTATCTATCTATCTATCTATCTATGTTCTTATTCACCGTTGGTTTGGCTCTGAACATAGGATGTGTTCACAATCATTAAAATAAAAAATATCACCAACCCTATGCATCACAGACTTTTATGTTGTCATTTTCATTTGGAACAAAAGCTGTGACTACAAACAGTCTGAACGTGGCTACAACTGACGACCATCAGATTCAGGCAGCTGGGGTGATTAATTTGTACTTTTGCCATTTATTTCTCATCTAATGAGATGACTCGGCAGGTTGTATGCACTCACAGTCCCATGGGAGGCTCACTTAACCCTAATAATTAGAGTGATAAAGGAAGCCTGGTATGTAAGAGGAGGGTATGAGGGCTTTCGATTAGTTGTCAAGGGCTACTTGGAGGCCCCCTGACGAAGCCAGAGAACAGCCAGGGATTCAATTCATCATTCTGCCTGAGCCAAACGCTAAGGGCCTTTTCATTATCAGACCACTGAGTCTCACTGTCGGCTCCTTCAGTACAAACGTGAGTGATGGCGTACAAGGGGTGGGTTGTGGGTGTGGATGGTGATGGAGGGGTGGGACCGGACCCTCATCATAAATGTCATCCCCATTGGACCATTGCAGATCCCGGCTCCAAAATAATAAGCCCTGTGACCTCTCTGTTGTCTATAATTAACCTCTAACCCCCTCCCTCTCCGCCTCATCCGCCAATCCCCAGATAGCCACGATGTGGGAGATGCTGATCGCCAAGCCCCTCATACCTCGACCCCTGACTCTCTCACTGCAGGCAGAGGCATATATTAGGAAAAGAGTGTGGAGTAACAAAAGAAAATGGCTGCTGCTCTTGTATTCCAGTGAATTGATCACATGTTTGTGATGAACTGAGCACTCTGAATTATGAACCCTAAAGTTCAATATCCTGTATCCGTAAGAATGTAAATGTATCCATGAAAAGAGCTGAGAAAGATTAGATTCAGGGTCATAATGACATACAAAAATGTAAAACCCTTTGTTTTTGTCCAAATTAAAATAGAGACTTATTTCCAACCCCTTCATTTGATTTCAGTTGTGCACATTACAACAAACAGGACGTGCAACAGTAATGTGGAGGTCCCTCTCACAATGAGTGTTTGATATTCCACTGTGCCATGTCTCAGCAGCAGGGGAATAGCAGGATTGGACAGACAAGCCCAGCTGAAAACCGAACAGAGAAATGAGCTGGAGAACACAGGAGCCTTACCTGTGCAGACACATTGACATTTACTGTACCACGCCAATGAAACATCCAACAGGCAAATTGGGGTAGTGGTATGAGTCGGCTAAATAACCCCAAATCACAATAGAAAGTCAAATGATCCCTAATGGCTAGAGCTGACACCTGTACATGATGACATTTTGAGGACGCACACAGACAATTTCAGGACAATAATCACACAAGGAGAAAATGAGACATAGAATGAGGGAGTGTTCTGTGTTCAGCAGCAGTCAGGGAGGGAAAGCATCCCTCATGTTCAGGCAGCAGAAACACAGGCGTCATTTGTGCTGATTGTCTGTGCGGTTTCTTGGAATTATGAGGAGGAAATGCAAATGCCCTGTTGCTGGCAGCACCAGAAGCTTTGCCAGCATGTGTGTGGCATATTGAATGATAATGACAAAGCAGGCTATATCCCCTGTGAGCAAGCCTGCAGAACAATGATTACAGATTTGCCGGTGTGTCCTTAGCATCACAAGGGACTCTGATTCTAATGCTAATCAGAGCTGCAGCCCAATGAAATATATCTGTTCTTGCAAGGCAGGAGGAAATAAGACGGAATATTCCAGTTAGGCTGTAATTGTGTAATGAAGCCCTGCTTATTTTAGCACACAGGGATATATATATATATATATATATATATATATATATATATATATATATATATATATATATATATATATAGTGTATACAGTGGCTTTTTGCAGGTTTAACCTATTGCACCACCTGCTGGCCTTAGCCTGGTACTGGGGTGATACAAGCTGTTTTTTGTTCTACAGCACTTAGAAGCAATTATCCACCGCCAGGCATAAAATGTTGAAGCATGAGCTTGATTATTCAGCGTTATTCACTTTGTTATTTGAGGTGGAGAGCCTGTTTAAGATGCTTTATCTCCCTCTGTCAGTTGGCTCATACAGACACGTACTAATCCAGCCTCAATACAAATGGCACATCTAGTGGGATTCATCCCTGGTTCAGGTTTTACCACTCTCATCCCCGTGCTCCATTAGCCCGCATCAGTCACACTATCTCCCCCCACCTTTCCTCTTTCAATGTACTTTATTTTCATTCTGGGGAGGGAAACAAGAAGGGGAGCCGAGGCACAGTGATGCTCAGCTGCACACTCAATGTAGGTTAATGGAAGGGAGGAGAATCTGAGCTCAGCCGGCCCCGATTGGCTGGCCGGTGACGTGCAGCTTCTCGGCAGCACAACCTGTCACTGTTAATCAGGAGCCATCTCTTAACAGTCAGCCAGGGCTATCGGAGAGGTGAGCCCATTGCTATTCAGGACGAAACAGATGATAAATCATTTGTACATAATTAGTGCTCAGCAAGGTTACAACTGACACGTATTTTCATCTTAATTAGGAGGGAAATTTGTTCCATTAATTTAATTTGGTGTGCATGAGTGCCTCTGCACCTAACTAAGTTAATCTTATACCTGTCAGGGTGGGAATGGAGTTGGGCCTTGGAATACAGAGGGAAATGGATAAGAGTCCTCTATCAGATTGTTTCATGCACACACAAACAAGCCAATTGGACTGTAGAGAAACAGCAGTGGCAAATCAAGCTGCAGCTTTCAACATCTACTGCTGTGAGTCAGAGGCGGTGACTGACTGGGTATTTAACTCCAATCTCTCAGTTTGGAATGACTATGCTTGATATTAAATACAGTAAGATAAGGCTTGTCTGCTGTCACATCTCATGGTGATAACATAAATACTGTTCAGGGAATAGAAGTCAGTTTTGCATTTTCAGTGCTTTGCAGCCAACCAATAATGTAGGTATAAATGCTCCTTCATCCTAGAACAAATATTTAAGCCGATCTCACAAATGGGCATTATGGAGAAAAACATGTTCCATCATGGGGGTTGTAAGCCCTTCACCCCCAGCTCTTTGATTTACAGCCACAGCAGGCTTCATATATTTGAGTGAGAATCACTGCCTGATCTCGTTGCAGTCCAGCGGGCAGGAGTAAGTCCAAGGACGTGGTCTCTTTTCATTGCTGAAAGCTGTATGAAGCTGTAGTAATTGCCCCAAATAGGTGGCTCAATAGAGAGGAAGATGGAGAATGACTGATTTAGTAACTATAAGGTTTCTAATGGAATTCTCCACTGCCTCTCGGGCACTCAAGCTGACAACCATTACCTGAACTGATGCATAGTCCATTACGGGATCCTCAACTTTAATAGAGTGTCTATCACGTGAAATACAGAGATGTCAGGTGCCAAAGCATGCACTCTCACCCATGTGTGAAGGTTTAACCCAACCATAATGGCTTTTCTTTTAGACACTGCTGCATGGCCCTAAATGGACTGAGAATAAACAGAGAAAGAGAGGGGAAGGAAGTGAAGCACCAACTTATAAAATGCTGTTGTTGGATGCTGTGCGACTCATAACTGTGACCCCCTGCCTATTTCACACTCACTGGGGCTGAATCAAGTGGGAGCAGGCTGCAGCATGTCTGCACACTGGGCCCTGGCACTTTACATCATTCAAATAGCTTTCAGTGACACATTTGTAGATAGATAGATAGATAGATAACTTTATTTATCCCCGAGGGGAAATTAGGTCATCGTAGCAGCGGTACAGAGCAATCAGAAGTACTAAAATAAGATAAAATATAAAATACAAAATATAAAATACAAAATATGAACAGCAATAAAATAGAATAAAATAAAAGTACAGTATTGCAGATAAAACACTATATTAAATGTGCAGTGTGGATTTTAATGTGCAATTGGGATAAGGTGCATGTCAGTGATAGGTCACTATGAGTAGTGAGAGTTTATTCCCTGAGCGTTGCTCAGCGTTGTTGTGCAGCGTTGTAGAGTCTGACGGCAGCAGGTAGGAATGATTTCCTGTGCCGTTCCTTAAGGCAGCGAGGTTGAATGAGTCTGCTGCTGAAGCTGCTCTGAAGCTTGTCCAGGGTTTTATGGAGGGGATGGGAGACATTGTCCATGATCACCAGCAGCTTTGCCAGCATCCTGTGCTCCACAACCTCCTCCAGGGTGACAAGCTTAGAGCCAACAACAGACCCTGCCTTCTTTATCAGTTTATTCAGTTTGTTCGCGTCTTTTGCTTTGATGCCCGCACCCCAGGACACCACAGCGAAGAAGATGGTGCTCGCGACAACAGACTGATAAAACATCTGAAGCATCCGGTTGCAGACATTAAAGGACCTGAGCCTCCTCAGGAAGTAAAGCCGGCTCAGGCCCTTCTTGTAGACTGCCTGTGTGTTTGTGGTCCACTCCAGTTTATTATCCAGCACCACACCCAGGTACTTGTAGGAGTCCACAATGTTTATGTCTGTCCCACCAATGCAGACTGGAGAGGGCGGGGGCTTGTTCCTCCTAAAGTCCACCACCATCTCTTTTGTCTTAGCCACGTTCAGCTGCAGGTGGTTCTCCTCACACCACTTGACAAAATTGCCGACCAGGTCCCTGTACTCGTCCTCCCTTCCACCCTCTACACGCCCCACAATGGCCGTGTCATCAGAGAATTTCTGCAGATGACACGACTCAGTGCGGTACTTAAAGTCTGCGGTGTAGGTGGTGAAGAGGAAGGGCGACAGCACGGTTCCCTGGGGGGCACCAATGTTACTGATCAGGCGGTCAGACACACAGTTCCGTAATCTCACATACTGCGGCCTGCCCGTCAGATAGTCATTTACCCATGTGACGAGAGAAGAATCCACCCGCATGTTCTCCAGTTTGGCCTTCAGCAGCTCGGGCTGGATGGTGTTAAAAGCGCTGGAGAAGTCAAAGAACATGACGCGGACAGCAGTGTTGGGTCTATCCAGGGAGGAGTAGGCTTCCTGCAGCAGGTAGATGAGAGCATCATCAACCCCAACATGGGGCTGATATGCAAATTGTAGGGGGTCCTGTGATGGGCACACTAGGGGTCTGAGGTGTGCAAGAACCAGCCTCTCCATGACCTTCATAATGTGAGAGGTCAGTGCAATCGGCCTGTAGTCATCCAGTGCCACAGGATGTCCTTTTTTGGGCACTGGAACAAGGCAGGATGTTTTCCACAGCACTGGCACTCTCTGAAGGTGGAGGCTCAGGTTGAAGAGGTGCTGGAGAACTCCGCAGAGCTGGCTGGCACAGGCCTTCAGCACGCGAGGGCTGATGCGGTCCGGACCGGCGGCTTTTCTCTGGCTGAGCTTCTCCAGTTCTCTCCTCACCTGGCTGGCTGTGATGTTGAGAATCCTGTATTGTATCCTGCATCCTGTAAAAATGCCTCAGATATCAACATGGGAAAGCTCATTTTTGCTTTTGATTGACAGCAGGCAAATATTATATGTGAGGTGACAGGCTCAAAAGCAGTGAGCAGGGATGTGAATGCAATTGTTGAGAAGCAGAATAGCAAATGATGCTGGTATTTGCACATACAACAGACTTACTGTTTATGATTAGGTTGCAATTATGGATTCTTTCCATATTAAATTCTGATAAAATAATTTAATTAAGGTTTACTCAATACCAAACCTTGTGAAATTTAATAAATAATATTGCTTGTAATCTGTTACCTCATTTTTGAATTGAGTAGATATGGTGTATCTTTTCTTACAATGTAGTAAATAGTATTATATGATGTTGCTTGAAAAATGTCAAATCAAATATCAAAATAGTTTTATTTATATATCAACTTTTGAAATGACTTATCATTTGAACTCTATACATCATTGTTATTAGAGCTGGAAGTGGTTTGAAATGTTTTGTTACTACCAATACTAAGTACTGTATTATACGTTCTGATAGTTTGAGGAATATAAACACGGTTGTCGAAAAATAAACTATTTTTTTCTTTGGAAAAAAAATTGAAAAATGTGTCTAAAACCCAGCAGCCATACAAGAAAATCAGATGATGAGCTGATTCAAATCTGTAAACATCTGTATCATTCAACTTTTTTTTTTGTCATCATATATTTCGGTAACCAGCACTTCATATTAAGCCATAACACTGTGGATCAGAACTGCATCTGTCATTGTTTTATTCAGCTTGATCAGCCTGGAGTCTTTCACTATGGGATCTATTTTTTCTATGGATGTTTATATGTAGGCATATAAATTATATTACATTACTTTATATATATATATATATATTATATTTTATATATGTTATTTATAAAATTGTATAATTGTATAGTTAGATTTACAAATTGTACATATAATAGATAAATGATACAGATTACAGCAATTACTGAATTTGGAAAAAGGGGTCAGATTAAATAAGTGAAAACTTCTTCCTGCTCCTTTTCAGGCAGACTAAATTGTACATATGTTGTTACATGTTTTGTTTTGTCTCTTATTTGTGAAATAATTTAATTTTGTATAGTTTTGTATTTTATATTCTTTTTTTGACACGACTGAAATACATTCATAAATTCAAGAGGAAGATATTGTACTTATTACTCCACTCCATTGACCTAACAGCTATAGTAGTTTATATAAATCAGCAGCTTCAGTAATTACACTTCAAAATCGAATACAGAGATAGTATATTTCCTGCATAATAAGTAGCTTTTGATAATAAGGGGACATTTTATTGTCAATACTTTTATTTAAGAAACATGTGAATGAAGAACTTCCACAATTTCACATCTGAACATTACAATATGACAACTTTTTCTGTGGACGTGTGTGCTAAACCAAAACACAGTTAGAGCAGTTCCTCTTTGAGTTAGAATTGTTCTGCACCGCTTTGAGAGAACACCTTTGAGTAGAGCAACAGGAAGGATGAATCTGGTTCGTGAACAAATAACACTGACGCAGTGTAATGAATCTTTTAGTGAAGGAATAGCTGTCTAATTCCAAGAATGTAAGTTGTTTCAAATATTCTTCACTGCTTAGCTGACTTAATCTGACTTTATATATTTGATTAAACATGTCTTAATCTCAAATATACAATAAGAAAGGCCAGAGAATCATTGTCAGATCCATCATTTCTCACTAAATGCTGAGCTTTTCTCACAGTAAACTGAAGAGCATCACATTTAGACCACAGAGAGTAGTGGACTATTACCAACAACCTGCTGCTATATACTTTCTCTTTTGATTTCATTTGAACTACAAGCTCTTGCTAATGTTTTCTTTTCCGTGAGTCCACAATGCTTTTAGTGCCGGTAGACACCTGCTTCTTGTCCTTCAGCAGCTCCTCCTGAGCCATGGGCTCGATGATGGCACCCAGTTGGGTGACCACCTTGGGCTTGATGATCTTTCGAACAGTCTTCTCTGTGTTCCAGGTGCGGCCCAGTGGAGAGCGGATAGTGCTCTCAAACTGATTGTGGTTCTCAAAGGGAAAGGGCAGTGAGTTCACCTGGTGGAGGCTGAGGGCGCTGTTCCTCTTCTCCGACATGATGACACTGGGCAAACGCTGATCTTTCCTGGGTGGAGGTGGCGCTGTCTTGATCCTGAACCTCCTGCGTTTGGTCCGGGGGGGCTTGATGTTCATCCCTCCCCAGTCGCCCCACCCTGGCAGCGTCAGATCCATTACCTTAGGCTTCCCTGCGTCCTCCTGCCTCCTCTTGTCCTTGAGGAAGTCTGAGATGACGTCGTCCCCGGCGAAGGCCTCTTTAATGAGCCCCCTCTGGGCTAGTGTTTCATCTGAGCCCTCAGTGTCCTCTATGGTTGGAGCAAGTGGGAGGCTGATGACTTTTGTTTCTTTGGTGAGAACTTCTTTCAGCTCGATCCCTCTCCTTTTTCTGTTTTTTCCTGCCTTGTGAGTTGCGGGTGGCAGGTTTTCTGTGGCTGGGCGCTGCTGGGGTGGAACAGGTGCTCCATCGGTGGCTGACTCTTCCTGACTGAGGAGCTCCGTGTCCTCCAGAGTCCTGATCCTCATCAGCCCCTCCTCCAGCTGAGCTGAAGTGTCCCTGCGGCCGGCGTCTGCAGTCGCCTCGGCCTTCTCGGCTTCAGCCTCCTGACAGCTGTCTGCTATTCCTCGGAAAAGGTTTGTGAACTGTGACAGCTCCTCTTCCTCTTTGTCTGATGCATCTGGGTCCTCTGCTGCTGCTTTACTCTCCTCATCATCATCATCATCATCATTCGCAGGTATTACAGGTGCTGCGTCGGTCTCCTGAGCCTCACGCAGTTTCCTCCTGCTGTCAAACTCTCTGAGGAGCACTTCCTCTTCTGTTTCCTCCACCTCTTCTTCTTCAACTGTATCCCCCGTCGCTCCAGGCCCCTCTGCTGTAAGATCTACAGTCATACTGGTCTCTTTTTCGGCAGGCTCTTCAGAGAGCTTCCCTCTCATCCAGGGGTTTGAACAATCCAGTCCTTGCTCTGCATCATTTACAAAATCAGGCAGCACCTCTGCATCGTCAGCTTCCTCCTCCTCCTCCTCCTCGTTATTCAGCGAGGTCACCAGCTTCTGGGTCAGCTCTTTGTTCACCTCCAGCTGCTGCTGCATGGCTTTGCGTGCCCCTTCATCATATTTGGCCATGATGGCCTTTGACTTGGCCCACTTGCCACTGTTCTGGTGCTTCAGCGACATCCTCTCCTGCATCCTGCCCAGTTCCATCTTATTCAGCTCCTCCAAGGCGGCGGCAGGGTCTGTCTTCACCATCTCGTCGAACTGCTTCAGGAACTCTTTACGCTTGGCTTTGTTGTGCACTTTGTGATATTTCTTGCTTTTGATCTTCCTCTCTCTCCGGGCCTTGGCCTCGTAGTAGGACTGCAGAGCCCGGGCTTTTTGAAGCTCTGCCCGTCGGATTTTGGCCTCCTCCAGGCTCATCGCCTTCATTGAAGCCTCCTCGACAGGGGTCAGGGCGGGGTCATTGATGGGCTGCTTGTTGGCGGACAGAAGGGCAAAGATCTCCTGCTCGAGCGGAGTTTGCGCCTTCCAGCCGGTCACCACCCTCTCCATGGGTTTAGGGCCAGAGGGCTCCTGGTTCAGGGGGAAGACCAGCTGCTCGGCCCTCTGGTTCTGTTTGATGATGCTTTTCCACCGGGTCACGTCTGTGGCTGCCTTCTGAAAGGCTACATCTCTTTGGATCCTCTCACTCTCCTGCTTGCTGAGAGGGCATTCGATGGTCTTTTTACTCCGCTGCAAGTTCTTCAGCTGCTTCCTGGTCTTGGCTGGGACAGCGGGGTTTTTTTCCATGGTCCCGATAAGGTCCGACAGGTCGATCTTGTCGCCCTCCCCCTCCGCGTAGACGGTAAACTCGGAAATCTGGACGGCCGCTTCGGATCTCTCTCCCACTCTTTTCTTCCTCTTACCTCCGAGAGCACTAATGGCTTCAAGCAGCTTTTGTCGTTTTCGTTCATCCTCGCCGCCGCCGTCCTCCTCCTCTTCCTCCTGCTCCTCTTCACTGGTGATATTTTCATCTGCTTTTTTAAAATTCTCATCATCATCATCATAGTCATCGTAGACCACCTCTGGCCTCACGTCTGCCATCTTCTCAGTCCCCTTTGAGCTCTTCTTGAGACTCTTTCTACTCCCTTTCCTCTTGGAAGCTTTTGCCATGCTGGAGTAAACACCACCGGAGTGCTAACGCCTGACTGTACACACGTGTGCCGTCAACGGAGCCGTTGTCGTAAATTAGTCTCCGTAAAAGGAGCAGCACCATAGATATAAAGAGTAGATGCCGCATCGAACGTTGGGCCGCGAGAAATGCGGCCGCCATCTTGGATCGGTCATCCTACCAGATAAGTTCTATGAGTGACTCGTTGAGCCTCTGAGTTGAGCAGCAGAAGGAACAAGATGCCAGAGCACTGTGCAGCGTATTCCTGCTCTAATCTAATATTACAATATTACAATTCATAATCAGTACGGTACAGTACAATTTTAAACAATTAGACATAAATCCATGCATTTTTGAATGTTATAGTGAGTCCCTCAGGCTGTGGCAGGTAGATACATATTTAGCTGCCAGAGGAGCTGCTGTCCCTTATTTTATTATTATTATCTTGTCACAGTAGAGGCATGGAGATTAGCCTCTGTGGGAATGTTAGTTAATTTACCCCCCGGCCAGATGTGTGTGTGCAAGCCTGTGTAGATATGAAAGGAGACGCAGGGAGGAGAGGGGTTGTCGTACATGTGGTCTAGTGTAAATGGATTGCACATTTCCAGCAGTAGGTCAGCGGAGGATGTGCTGTGGTTTCATGAGAGGAAGACACTTCAGAGACAGTTAATCTCAGGTCACCTCAGATATTCTCAGTTTTGTTTTTTTAAATATTGAACATGACATTGACATGAATTATGAGATCATTTTTCATGTCATGTCACTTTTTTTTTTTTTAAGTTTAGACTATCAAAGGAGAAGTGACAGAATCTGACCAATATCCTTTGCTGTGAAACTGTTTCATCAAACAGGAGCAACATGATGTGGGGTTTATTATAAAGAATGAATTAGAGATTTACGAGGCAAGCGTGAACATGTATTTCCACTCTGTGCCCGATATTCTCACAGCTGAACAAAATGTCCCATACATTTTTACTTGGTTCTCCACATCTCCACTTGAAAGCAGGACGAACGTCACATGTTTGTAAACCAGAGCTGATGAGTCCAGGCTTTTTTAGTTCAGTTGTACCAGAGAAGTTGAAACAGTCTGAAAAGAAAAAATCATACATTTATTTAACTAAGGAAAAATCTTAAATGGTTTGTATAATTTAAAATGGATATTACTGAACTATGCCCCGTGTTTTTGTTTGCACATGAAATACAATTACTACATCATTAAAATATGTAATAAAGAAGACATTCACATAATTAGACCTTGCCTAAAAACAAAGGACACAGTCATTTTAGATACTATACAAAGTACTCCTACAACATCACTGTCTTTACCAATGAGAGCTACACTCTACACTTGGTAATCGTGCAAGAACAAAACAGTGTGAAAATGATCGATTTAACAAAATGTTATATGTATTTTTATACCACACACACTCGCTCCCTCTCCTCTCCACTACCACGACTATGCGACTGGCAGAGCATGGATCATTTCTGAATATTTATAAACATATAGGGTTCGGCTCTTGTTTTTTTTAGTGCTTTAAATGGAAGTGTGTCTGTTTGACTTGTATTTAGATGTGTCCAAAATGTCATCTCTCTCTCTGACCTAATTGTATTGATACTCTTGATTTATATGTATTTTAATTTTCTCTGAGTGTGTGTGTGTGTGTGTGTGTGTGTGTGTGCGTGCGTGTGTTTGTGTGTGTGTGTGTGTGAGAGAGAGAGAGAAAGAGAGAGAGAGAGTGAGAGAGAGATTTATGTATTCATGTATGAAATATAGCCTATTAATACTCTATAAATGATTTCTCTTGTTGTGTTTATATTTATAGTGTTTGCAAAACACCTATCATACATCACATATATCATATATCAGAATATTCTATTACTGTTAATCCCACTATGAATATTAAAATACGCTGAACCGTATCCTGTCCTTACACTGAGTGGAGCGGGCGACCGGGCCAAGATGGCGGCTCCACCGCTCGTCAGCGCCAATAGGCCCAACGTTCGATGAGGCGTCTACTCTTTATGTCTATGAGCAGCACTGTCTTCCCTTTCTTTCTTTTGAGTTTTTTGGCGGTTTGCAAACAACTTTTGGGAGCATTACCGCCACCAATTGGTATGGAGTGTTGATCAAATAACCTACTTTAATAATAATAATAATAATAATAATAACAATAATAACCTATATATGTCCAAACAAATGATTTACTGTGAGAAAATGCATTATAATTTGATAACACTCATTTGAATTCATTTGTAAAGTATCTATTAAATCAAATTGTACTTGTTCTTTTCTGAATCTTTCACTCTTCCTCGTACTTCTCACAGTGTTTAATGACGTGCTCTATTGTCTCTTCGTGCCCACAGTATTAACATTTGCCTGTATTATGATCTCCTTCTCCTTTTTTTCATATCTCTTTATTGATTGAAACAATTACCAGTAAAATAAAGTCTTTCAAATGAATAGACATGTGTAAAAATAAAGAAAATATATAGCATTGAATGCTTGCTTTCCAGAGACAGGGAAACCTAATGCATATAGCCTACTATGTCAAAAATGTAAATGATTTGGTTTCCTTAAGGTCCATCAGTGTGGAGAAGACAGTGATTTTAAAAAGATATCTCTTCAGATGTGGGAAGTGCAAATAATATGTGTGTATGTTACCTTCATATTAACTTTGAATGTGTGTGGCAAGAATAAAATCTGTGTATAATAGTATTCTCTTTTTTTTTTCTGTTAATATTCCTTGAACTTGATTTTGCAGTTATGTAGCCTGTCATTACCTTGATTTGGATCTTCTTCGGGACCATAGACTGAAAGCATCCTGACTTACTGCATGTGTGTGTGGTTTGCCAGTTGCACAGTGGCTGACCGGAAAGCCCTCCAAAGGGTTGTTAACACAGCCCGAAAGATCACTGGTTGCTCACTCCCCACCCTGGAAGAACTGTACAGCTCTCGCTGTCTTAGAAGGGCTAAAACATTGTGAGGGATTCGTCCCATCCAGGCCGACAACACTTTGAGTTATTGCCCTCTGGCACTTTCAGGTCTCTAAATGCTTGGACTAATAGACTTAAGAAAAGTTTTTATCCAAAAGCTATAACAGTGCTGAACACAAATACTGTTACCTATGAATCTCCATCTGTGTTACAGTATTGACATGCAAAGTACATGCACTCAACACCACCTTTTTTTATTTCATATTCACCAAATGTGAATTCTACTGTCTTTCTCTTATGATAATGATCTTTGCTCAGGGTCTCTGCAATCTACTGTTTTTTTGTTTTGGCTCCTTAAGCTGCTATGGTGTGTGTGTGTGTGTGTGTGTGTGTGTGTGTGCGTGCGTGTGTGTGTGTGTGTGTGTGTGTGTGTGTGTGTGTGTGTGTGTGTGTGTGTGTGTGTGTGTGTGTGTGTGTGTGTGTGTGTGTGTGTGTGTGTGTGTGTGTGTGTGTGTGTGTGTGTGTGTGTGCGTGTGTGTGTGTGCGTGTTGGTGTTTAAGTCGTCTTAAATGTGTCTTTTAAAGGTCTAGCGTATTCTTTTAATGCTTTTAATGTTAAATAATTTCTGCACATTAAGGGATTGTACTGTAAATTTCGTTGTACTGGTACAATGACAATAAAGACAATTCTATTAAATTCTATTCTATGATCATTATACAGGCTATGCTCTGGACAGTGTGTCTGTAATCTCAGTGCTCCCTCTCCTGGCTGAAGTGGAAACCTTTTCAAAGTTGTAAACATAAACAATATAAATGTGTCCAAGTTTTATTTACTGTTGCAGTGAATGTGAACGACAGACAATCAGTGTTCATTTCTGAACTTCTAAATGACAGGGGTGAGCTAGCTACCTATGAAGAAATTTTCCATCAGAGAGGATTAGACATTTCTCAAACTCAACATTCCAGAGTACTCAAAAGTATATCCACCAATTTGCAAACTCTCATAAAAGCATCACTATTATATGATCCTTTCGTAGGAAGTATTCCTAGATTGTGGCTGTGTGGAAAGGTTCTCGAGGAACAGTCATGTAATGCTCTTATCAGAGGTATAATGACTTCTCAAAGTCAGTGTCCTGTTTCCTTTCATCGTTGGAAAGCTGAGTTTCCTAACATTAACAGGAATATTTAGACTGAATACATTTTTTGTCCCCAATATGTTTAAAGAAAATAATATTAAAATTTTACTTGGATACAACACATGCAATGACTTTCTTCATAAATGTAGATCTTATCTTTCCCCTGTATGTTCCTTCTGTAAAGAGGAGTCCCTATTTCATTTATTTTATGCTTGTACTCATTCATGTAACATTTGGACTCAAATCTCTTTTTTAATCTGGGAAACTCATCAGGTCTTGGTCCCTATAACAGAATATATGGTCTTGTGTTTGAATGTAGAGTCTGACAACTAGGAAGTTGATTATGTGATAAAATTGCTCTGTCTTTTGAGCAAATATCACATTCCCAAGGCCAGATTTCTTTCGTTTTCCAAGCACAAACTTGTTTTATGGTGATCTTCAGACATTCTATGACTGTATGTAAAGTATCTAAAAACAAAAAAACCTGTAAAGACTTCTAAAATCTTGAAGAACATTATGGACTACATTGCCAGATGATTTCAGTTGTTTTTCGTTGTTGTTATGAAATTAAACTCACTATGTTCATGTGTAAAACTCCTCCCTGTACTTTTATTTATTTTGTAATGTCGTTATATTATTGCTAATAAACTTTGTTTATAAAAAAGGGACAGTCAATCAGCTAACAGGATGTTAACAAGGATCAAGGCTGTTGCCTGACAATGGAATTCCGTTGAAAAGGTCTATAATGTATATTTTTGTGTGTAGCCACATTTAAAATGAGCACGTGACACAGACATTTTTTTTATTTTCCCTCTCTCTCTTTCTTTATATACAGTATAGGGCAATCGTTAGTCAATACAAATAACAATACAATTTTTACCTCGAGGTGAAATAACGTAAAACTTAAATAAAGATAGTAATTGGAAAAAAGCGGAAATAAAGCAATATAATGCTTGTGAAATCTTCCTTTAAATAATAATATTGTGTTGTTTTGTTTTTCTTTTAACAGCGGTCATGTGACTGTCATAGGGTATGGTCATGTGACGTCATTGCTCAGCCTTGATGATGGCGGCGGCTCCGTCTGTTTTCCACAGAGCGAGGACTGGCTCTAAAATAGGAGCCCAGTATGACCAAGAAGGCAACCTCATCCAGGTACAGAGCAGGGACGCGTCTTTCTAACACACTCACGAGGCGTTCACAGTCCAACTACATTAACGGTCACGTCATATAGCGTCAACGAGCATCAGAGCTGTTAGCTAGTTGACGGTCGAAGAAGCTAACTCTTAGTTGGCTTCTAACGGGTGAATGTAAGCTTGAATGTAATTTAAAGGTCTCAACAGTAAATTCAAGTGTTTCAAGACAATAACAGTGAATACCAGGCATGATGACAGGAAACACCGCACTACCTCAGACATTAAAGTTAATGCTAACTTCTGCTATCTGAGTGACAAACAGCCGCAGCTGTGTCTTGCTCCACAGCACTTCAGTAGCCTGGGTGGAGACTGGGTTCCCACAGAGGTTGTTGTTGTTGTTGTTGTTGATGATTTGTGTTCGGCTCCCAGGTGGAAACCCGAGAGGATGAGGATCAAAGCGTCAAGCTGGCGGAGATCCTGGAGCTGCTGCTTGCAGCTGGATACTTCAGAGCACGGATAAAAGGATTATCATCTTTTGATAAGGTACACACAGGACCTGCTTGTGCTCTTTCCATGCTGGTCCCATCTTGGGAAAACTCTGATTCATGAGAAAAGAGGGCAAAGTCACTATTGCTTGCCCAGATGATAAATATACAAGTTTTGCTATGCTGTGAACTTAAGTACCCATAAAGGAATGATTTGGGTGGGGAAGCTTCACATAGTAAACCTCCACCTTCACTCAGCTTGTTTCTCCCTTTCCCCTCTTCAGGTGGTCGGTGGTATGACCTGGTGCATTACCACATGTAACTTTGACATTGATGTGGACCTTCTTTTCCAAGAAAACTCAACCATTGGCCAGAAGATGTAAGTGCTTTTCAGTAGAGCTGCACCGATCCAGTTTTTTCTGATCCAATCCGATACCTGGGCTGAGCGTATCAGCTGATACCGATCCGATCCTACTGTTGAATGAATGAAGCGTATACCTGTCCATGTGAGTGATGGCATCAGGCTTGACATTAACATTTAGCCTTGCTAAAAAAAAAGGTAACAAATGAACACAGATATAAATTTACTTAATATTATCTATTAACAAATATAGTGTACATTAGCAGAAAAAATAAATAAATAACACTTCCATGTAAAGTGCACAGCAAACAGATATTTTTAAATCTAATATAAATTAAGTTTGAAATGAAAATTTGAAAATAGCAGACTTTGCTCAGTCCGGCGCTTGCTCTGTGTTTGCTCATCACTAGCTGCTGTGCGTGCTCTGCTTAATGACGCAACCGGTGTGGCAAACATAGGATTGAAGTCATTAGATTGCTGTAACTGTATCGCTGTGTGTGATATTAATAAAAAAGAAATGACTAGATCGGAATGCTGGATCAGCCTCATTCATCCAATAAACGATCCAGCTAATTAGTCAATATCCGATGCGGGTATCAGATCAGTGCATCTCTACTTTTCAGCTGCCAAATTGTTCCTGAAGGCTCCCATACACTGTATGATATCAAACTGTCCCTGATGAATATTGACCGTTTAGAGAGAAGTGTGGTGAAGTCTTTGGTCACCAATCCAAAACAGTGTTGCTAGATTGCACTGTGACACATATCCGCTGGTGGGGGACATTGTCAGATGTTTGGAACCAAACTGTTAAAACTTGTCTATGGCTACAACCCACATTGTCTACTAACCCACCAATCAGAAGTTTGTGGATTCGACACATAATATATTGACTGACACTACACCATACTACCAGTCATGTACTATAATAACAAAAAGCATTCTGAATTGACCTTCATAGTTGAGTCCTTTCTTTTTGGTTTTGATGACAATGTAGTAACTGGAGACATTGCAGAGAAATGATGATTCATTCAGTGTCAGTGAGGAGTGCTTCTTTCACCTTGCAGAGCTCTGACGGAGAAAATAGTGTCTGTGCTACCGAAGATGAAGTGTCCTCATCGTCTGGAGCCCCATCAAATCCAAGGGCTGGATTTTATCCACATTTTTCCAGTGATACAGGTGAGATAATGAATCCTAACTCTCCATATATTGAAATTTAGCCTCAAGTGGACGTTTTCTTAGCGTTTAGAAATAATAATGATAAAATCAAAGTCATCTGAATATTTTTTTAATTACATTTGTATCTGCTAAAACAATTTGGCTTTGATTTCCACCTTGACTTACTTTAGGACTTCAGTATCAGGTCATACATGTGTTGCATTCATTTTATTTTTTCCCAGAAAATCCAGTGCAAATGACAGGCCCAGATAGAGGATGTAAAGGAAGTAGCTTCCGCTGTATTTTTCTTCTGCTTTCTGTTTGATTCCTGTATCTGATCAGCTGTGTGTTGTATCTCCTTCCAGTGGCTGGTGAAGCGAGCCATAGAGACCAGGGAAGAGATGGGTGACTATGTGAGAGCCTACTCCATTTCTCAATTCCAGAAGACCCATAGCCTCCCAGGGGTAACTACACAGTATTAGTCAGTCACACAGCCAGAATGTGGATTTAGTGGCTCGTGGAGGGACATCCAAATAATTACTGCAGTATGCCTGAGAAATGTGAGTGGTTTGGTGTGATCATTGATAATACATAAATTACGCTCAGGAAAGGACCATTAACACAGAGCACAACATATCCATCTTCTAGCGTTCCTACGCAGTATTGAAAAGCATGGAATTTATTTTGAATAATTTACAGGTCTGGATCAGTCTGGAAAAATGTGTATTGTTTCCAGACTATTATCTCACTTTCTGAAATAAAATACATTAATATATACAAATCCAAACAAGTGTACTAACACAACACAGCTGACCTGTAGATGATATGAAACTAATCAAGCTGGCTGTGGAATGGTGTCGGGTTACCGTTCACCGTGCCATACATGTTGTCTACATTTTATTTATGATTTATTTTATTTATTTTATTTATATTTTATTTATTTCTCATTATTTAATTTATTTACAGTATGTTTACTCCTCCAAAGCCAATGCAGCACAGACTCATGTTTTCTTTTGATGTTCCTGGTTAATTGTCCATCTCTACTGTTCCTATCTGTAGTGTTACAGGTTCAGTTATTAATTTAATCATCCATCGCTACTGTTCCTGTCTGTAGAGTTACAGATTCAGTTATTAATTTAATCATCCATCACTACTGTTCCTGTCTGTAGAGTTACAGGTTCAGTTATTCATTCTATTATCTATCTCTACTGTTCCTGTCTGTAGTGTTACAAGTTCAGTTATTCATTTAATTATCCATTTCTACTGTTCCTGTCTGTAGTGTTACAGGTTCAGTTATTCCTTTAATTATCCATCTCTACTGTTCCTGTCTGTAGAGTTACAGGTTCACAGTTATTCATTCCACTCTTTTAGCATTTAGCTTGAATAAAATGCTGTGCATTGAACATGTCTCAGTTTGGAGTTCATCACTAATATGAGCTACAATACATAGGTAAAAAATTCTAGTTATTACTATGGCAACATAATGGCATACATAGTCAGAATTTAACATAAGTGTTAAAAGTTGGATTTTAAAACCATTTGACATACAAAGCATCTAACAATTGGTATTTAGATGTTTAATATTGACTCCAAGAAGTGGAGAACTGGAATTTTGAAATGGAAAATCCCAGCACAGGCTTAATATTCCAGGCATTTACAAAGGCTGAGTGCTTGGCAGCGCCCAGGTTCAACTCTGACTGGCAGCCCTTTGCTTCGTGTCATATCCTCTCTCTCGCCCTATTCCAGTCAATTGTTAGTTGTACTCTCAAATCAGGCCATAAAGAATAAAAATATATTATACAACTGTTTCATAATTTGACTTACCATACATATATTTATCATCATAATTTCTAGTTTTATTCTTTGAATTGGAATTGGCCTATCAGAGGGTCAGAAATAACCCTAACTCTTTAACAGTACTGAGCAGGTGTGTGGTAATAATGGGGTTGTTAGTCTGTATTCCATAGGTTGTCCTCTAAATAAGAGTTGCTGTTGACCTGTGCTGTGAAACCCTTTGCTCTAGGATGAAGAGTTCCTCCAGAGGAAAGACAAGGCTGTGAGGGCAGTTCTGGACGTATTGGTGAGTTGGTACCATCAAGCATCACATACATTGAATTAATTATGTAACTACGTAAATTAAAAAGTAGAAGCACATACAAATGATTAAGATAACTTTATAATGCATGTAAAAAAATGGTAGAAATGACAAAATAAAATGAATAAGGTCATTGGCAGTTGAGATGTATCTTAAGGGCTGCAATTCCTTGCTAAAGGGTGCCTCGGCACTGCCCAGGAGATGAACTGGCAACTCTCCAGCTGGACCAAGTGTGGACTTGGTCCATAAGGGGACTTGAAGCCTCTGCTTTTTAAGTAATTTTTCCGATCCGTTATGTTAATACTGAACAGAAATTCCTATGCTATTTATGAACACTGTGGTGTTTTACAGGAAGTGTACAAACCCCAGAGAAAGTACAGGAGGCAGAGGGATGCAGGGGAGCTGCTGGATGATGAGTCCAGGGTTCACTCCACCCTTCTGGAATATGGCAGGTGTGTGTGTGTGTGTGTGTGTGTGTGTGTGTGTGTGTGTGTGTGTGTGTGTGTGTGTGTGTGTGTGTGTGTGTGTGTGTGTGTGTGTGTGTGTGTGTGTGTGTGTGTGTGTGTGTGTGTGTGTGTGTGTGTGTGTGTGTGTGTGTGTGTGTGTGTGTGTGTGTGTGTGTGTGTGTGTGTGTGTGTGTGTGTGTGTGTGTGTGTGTGTGTGTGTGTGTGTGTGTGTGTGTGTGTGTGTTGTCCAAGAAGCTTTAATGTATCGTTGTCGTTCATTTATATGCAGCAGGTAATGGGACTTTAAAGGTTGAATATGTAGAATCTTCATTAAAGCTATATCTTTAAAAAACAATATTTCTCCCACGGGCACTTTGAGGGGCACCGAATGAAAGTATTGCTTTTCCGTAAAAAAATATATTTAGTCTGAATTAATATTTTAGACTCTTATTTTTCCCGGGAATGACTTTCTGTCCCCCTGTGTTTCCATGGTAGCAGCCAATAGCGTTGGCTGTTGCTGGTTGCCAGGGTTGTCTGTTGTTGGGTGCAGCTACTGTAGGCTGGCACTGGGTGAAATGGAATTTGCCAATCCTGAAGCTCCTGAGGAGCTTCAGTGAAGGGGGCGTTGTTTGTCTCAGAAGCTGAGTGAGCGGAGAGTATACATTCTCTCTGTCCCTGCCTTGTTGACCTTTCGCCTGAACCCCAGTACTATTGTACTGTAGTGTCTAATCCACCATCTCATGTCTTGATTCTTATTTGTTTGATGTATTGTTCTTTCATCCATCCATCCATCCATCCATTCATTCATCCCCACCTTTGTACTACACATTTCCTCCTGTAAGTACCGTATGAATGTGTGAAGCTTTCTTTTTCTGCTCACAGCACTGTGTTTTGTGGTTGAACGTGTTGGTCAGTGAATTAAAGGAGCTCTCATATACTGTATTTCAGGCATGATGGATGCAGGTTGCTGGGCTGCTTTACTGTTCTTTTGTATTTAGCTTATCCCATGCTGGGTGACTGCCATTTGATGTGTTGATGTCATAATGTGGCATGGTGTATTTGAATAATCTGGGGTTTTGTTGTTCAAAATTCCTTAGTTATGTGTTGTTTCTTTTCTCTCTCTAGGCGTTATGGATTCAGCAAACAGCCCAAACAGGACAAGGTAGGTCGTTGAAGGTTCAATAATTTGTCTTTTGATACCAAGTAATTAAGCCCCCCAAAACTCTACTTTAAAGTAGTTTATTTATGTTCTTTTTCCATTATGACTGTCAAACTAGATAATTATAAAAACCTCCTATGGCATTCATTCTCTGTATGTATTTTTTCAAGGGTTTAACCAAGGCATCTCCAATCCTGCTCCTGGAGGGCCACTGCCCTGCATGTTTTAGATTTCGCCCTGCGCCAACACACCTGAGTGGCCCTCCAGGAGCAGAATTGGAGATGCTTGGTTTAAACTGAGCCAGGCCATGCACAATGATAGCAATCATATCAAGTCCATACATAGTAGACAAGGCAACTGTGTTTATATAGCACATTTCATACACTATTCAATTCACTGTGCTTTATTGGGTAATAAAAATACAGCAAATGTAAACAATTTATCAGTTTAAAATGCAGAGCTACAGAGCTAATTGTTACAAGTTTGTAACAATAAAAATATACTTAAATTTAAAAAATACTAATTAAAGCTGCAAGCAGCACTGAATAGGCCCTCGTACCCCACATGCGTTGGGGGCTGGCGGGACGCTGGCAGACCCAAACATATATTCCCACAACATCACACAATGCATGCATGACCCAAGAAATTATTTTCTGTATCGGCCATTGGGCGCTGCAAATTATGGGTTTCAATTTTTATGTCTCTTCCAATGTCCACCATGTGGCGCCAGAGAACACACACCAACGATACACCATGTTACTATAAATCAGATGTTGGCCACACCATATACATTTCATGTAAATCAGACGATGTCTGTCACATAAGCTTTACTTGCTATTGTCAGTAGGTAGTGCTGTGACTCAATATGGGTGTGTAGATGTCTTCAGGTCTGGACTCTCATACAGAATGTGAAATCTGGAACAGAATGGACAGTGTAAAGTCATGTTACAACAGTTTACTGTGTTATGGCAACACATACAATTTGTCCACCTCGCCACGGCAACCTTATTCCAGTAAAACACAAATGCTTCACAATTTGGCATCGTGAAGGTCTTTTGATTCTGCTGACCACATTTGAGATTGATCTGTTGACTTCTCTAGGAGAAGTTATGAAAAATACCATACCTGCCTAAAATAGCGGGTAGTCACATGAATTATGATAACATCGTACGAGGTATTGACTATTCCTTCACAATGTAGCGTCACATTAGTGGGAGGATTATACCAAGAAAATAGAAAATAAGAAATGAATAAGATAATCTCTCTACAGTAGGAGGAGTTTGAAAAAGTTTGCATAAAATACATGAAAAGCTAATGGGAAATATGTATGAAATGATTAAAGCTATTTTGGTACCAAATTTTGTGAAGTTATCAGAGAAATTCGGTTTCAACTACACCTTATTGGGAGGGCCGGCTGGCCCGATTGCCTTCATTTTTCCTGGCATACTGAATCTTTTAAGCCCCTTTTTGTAAATGTGAAGTGATTTTTTTTTTTTTTACTATTTGACTCAAACCTGAATTGAATTAGATGCATATTTGAGTGATATGAACACATAGAAAATAAATATTTTTTTATACAAAATAACAAAAATTAACAGAATAAAATAAATATCTTTCCTGCTTAACTTAAAACGGTATAAATTAAAATAAAACAAAACAAAGCAGTACATAGTACACAATTAATGCAACAATAAAAGTGCAAACATAAAGTCTGAGTAAAACTTGTAAACAAAAAACAAGGGCCGTGACTGTAGCCTACACAAGCTGTTTGTCTTTCAGTGCCACAGAGTAAAACTCTGAGCAAGACATTTCATAATTCAGAGTGACAATGAGCTCTCTTAATTATTATTATTATTGTTATTCATCTATGTATTAGTTTTATTTTATCTACTTAATGTACTCATCTAGCAATTGTACTTGCTTATTACACAGAAAATAATAGTGTTATATATTTCTCCATACAATCCAAACAATCATTGTACTTTCCCATATTAACCTTAACCAGAGTGTTTAAATAATTATTTACATACCATATCTGCCTCTGGCGTTGCCTGGTGGACAATAAATTGGTCTTGGGTTCCCTTAGTTTTGGTGTCCCTTATGTTTCTTGTGTGTCCACTTCCCACCACTGGAAGGAGTCACTTTAGGTCAGTTAGTCCACCATGGGCTATGGAAAAAGTCTGCCGGCACATAGCGCAGTGCGCTTCATAGATGTTATTGTGCACTTTTTCCACCCATGTTTTTCCTTCTAACCATTCCTCTCGGTATTTTTGCATTCTTTTCTGTTTTTTTCTCAGAGGAGTAGTTGCATTGCTGCTAGAATATGTACTGCAAGACCTGTAAAGTACTGTCGGCATCACTGCCCTTCATGCCGGTTTGTTGACTTACGGTATTGTCTTCGCAAGCAACAGTACTTTGACCAATGAGATGAGAGGGATTCTGGTTCGTCATACTCGTGTGTGAGTGTGCTGTCAGCTCATTGGACACAGAGCAGGAGATGCTGAGAACAAGTTTACCGTAAATTTTCTTAAAAGGCGCCATTTATTCATTCATTCTATTGACATTTTAAATACTATTTTTGATTCTCACGGTAATACGGGACAAAGTGCGTCTCTTTTCAGCTTAATACGGGACGCTTACTTTTTTTTCTAAATATGGACGATTCCATTTTTCAAGGGACGGTTGGCAACCGTAGCAACACCCAAGTCAAATTATAACATCAAATCAAAAACATAACTAGTTTGAACATGCATCCACAGTTTTGTGCCCAGATCCCCAATGAGATTTGTAGACAAGAAGCAAGATTTTAAAGTTGATTCTTTGAGTGAGTGGTAGTCAGTGTGAGGATTTTAGAACTAGTGTAATGTGGTCATACTTCCTAGTTTTCACCAGGACCCTAGTAGTACCAGAAATCTTACTAGACCTCTGTCAGGTCAAGTTAACTGTATTTATATGGGAGCTGTCATTATAAGGGAACTTTTTCTACAACCTTCACAAACCTTTACGTTATGAAGAGTACTTGTGTGCTAGCTAAGCAGTGTTAGCTTAGCTGACATTACTTTTTCACTGTGTTAAGCTAAGCAAGCAGCCTCATGCTGTTCATTGTGAACCAAGACTTAGTGCGCAGTTGCTGTTGGGAACAAAGTCCCCTCTGTTAATATTCTTGATCCACTTCTAGAGAACATCTGCACGCCCAAGGAATCCATGTAGGCCGTACAGCCTCAGCCAGGGGCACTCTTCTTGAGGTAAAGGTTTGAATCCATGTAGACCGTACGGCCTCAGACGGGCACTCTTCATGAGGTAAAGGTTTGAATTGATGTAGACCGTACGGCCTCAGACAGGGCCGCTCTTCATGAGGTAAAGGTTTGAATCCATGTAGACCATACGGCCTCAGACAGGGGCACTCTTCATGAGGTAAAGGTTTGAGTTGATGTAGACTGTACGGCCTCAGACAGTGGCACTCTTCATGAGGTAAAGTTTTGTGCAGCTTACATTCAGTTTTTTTCCAAAGTTGAGGTTTCCCACTGCTCTTTGAGCAGCAGAGAACTGCACAGGTTCTTCCCGACTTCCTAGACATTGTTGTCAAAAGTAATGCGTGAGTGGTAGTCAGTGTGAGGATTTTAGAACTAGTGTAATGTGGTCATACTTCCTAGTTTTCACCAGGACCCTAGTAGTACCAGAAATCTTACTAGACCTCTGTCAGGTCAAGTTAACTGTATTTATATGGGAGCTGTCATTATAAGGGAACTTTTTCTACAACCTTCACAAACCTTTACGTTATGAAGAGTACTTGTGTGCTAGCTAAGCAGTGTTAGCTTAGCTGACATTACTTTTTCACTGTGTTAAGCTAAGCAAGCAGCCTCATGCTGTTCATTGTGAACCAAGACTTAGTGCGCAGTTGCTGTTGGGAACAAAGTCCCCTCTGTTAATATTCTTGATCCACTTCTAGAGAACATCTGCACGCCCAAGGAATCCATGTAGGCCGTACAGCCTCAGCCAGGGGCACTCTTCTTGAGGTAAAGGTTTGAATCCATGTAGACCGTACGGCCTCAGACGGGCACTCTTCATGAGGTAAAGGTTTGAATTGATGTAGACCGTACGGCCTCAGACAGGGCCGCTCTTCATGAGGTAAAGGTTTGAATCCATGTAGACCATACGGCCTCAGACAGGGGCACTCTTCATGAGGTAAAGGTTTGAGTTGATGTAGACTGTACGGCCTCAGACAGTGGCACTCTTCATGAGGTAAAGTTTTGTGCAGCTTACATTCAGTTTTTTTCCAAAGTTGAGGTTTCCCACTGCTCTTTGAGCAGCAGAGAACTGCACAGGTTCTTCCCGACTTCCTAGACATTGTTGTCAAAAGTAATGCTGCATAAAAAGTACAGGTAAAAGTAGACAAATCCCATTCAAACGCGCGCATATTGGAGGGAGACTCCACCGCGGTAATGGCAGTGCTGCTTGATGGCGGAAAACACAAACGGCTCGTCGGATTCGTCTATAGACTGAGGATTGTTTTTAAAGGTGTTCAGTATGAGGGGGGGGATCTCTCAGGTCCTCAAGCAGGATGTTCCTTCTTCTTGGAGCATAAATACACAAGGCAGCCTCTCTGCTGTGGTGTTAATATGTGGGGTGGTTAAAATACCTCTGAACATGAGGGCTCTTGCTGTCCCAGCCTGGTCAGTTGCGTACATGAACTGAGGAAGCCTCTTGAGTGAGAGGTGAAACATCTTCCTAGACAAATAACCAAGTCCAGTTGCTTTTGACTAAAATTGCTTTGGAGATAACGATGACCTGGACAAATGAGAACATTCACAGGCATGTAATTAGATTTTTTTTTATAGGCTTTACTGAGGTGCAAGGTAATTTCAGCTTTGTATACTAGTAGCAGGATTTTATAATTTAAATCAAATCTAGTTTTGATGGGTAGCCAGTGCAGAAATCTAAGAACAGGTATATTGTACTATTGTACTAGTTTTTAGTTGCAATAACATCATGTGCCATTCTGAGTGATCAGATTACAAGCCTGCTATCTGGCTGCCTGCTACCTCATTCACTGCCATCTGAGCTATAGGTAGCTCTATGAAAGCTGGTAATTCTTTTAGTTTTAAATAAAAGTAAAGTAAATCTTCCTCCCCAACCGGTGCAGACAGATGTCCGTCCTCCATAGAGCTGGATGTGTTTGACATTCCTGCCTGTTAAATCATGAATAAGTCATAGAGTGTGGTCTATACCTACTCTGTAAAGTGTCCTGAGATAACTGAGTTGAAGACATTTGGAGACACTCTGACATTGTGCTGCAGGTGAGAACAGATGTGATCTGATCACTCCAAATGTTAAAACGTATGATATAGGAGTGCTCTTTTAACACAGTAGTGACAAGAGTAGATGTAAGTGTGGTTCTTTCTGTCTACACAAGCATTTGCTGCGCCTTCAGCTTCTGTATCCTCTCTCCCTCCTCCAGGTGGAGGAGAGGAAGGCTTCGCTGGCCAGTGGCTCTCAGACGGCGCCCCCTGGGATGGCAGAGGTGTCAGAGGAAGACGATCTGCAGGCAGCGGAGGAGGTGAGCACTTATAGTGTTGCAAGTAAACCAATACTAGAAAGGTACCCAGCCGTCAAAAACATTACTATTTTACGTTTTATTAGTATTGATACATTATGAACTTTGTGTAACGGCGTGTCTTTGTGCAGCTTCTCTCTGCTTCATCACTGCCTGCAGCCAAAGTGGGCATGGTTTTTTAGTGACAGACACAGAGTGAGACAGACATGAGTACTCCTGCCGATCGTCCTAGGCATGTTTATAAGCGGACACACAGAGCAAAAACGTAGTTGACAGTGTCAAGCCCATAGACACTACACAGCCCGTCTGTAAACAATGCTTTAAATCGATACAGACCCAGGGAGCCAACATGACCAACTTGGAGAAACATGGAGCTGACAGACATGTGGACTTGTTCAAAGAGTTCAGAGAGCTGCAGGTTAGAGATAGATAACATCAATATCCCCCTGATGTAACGTTAAGTCAAGCGAGTGTTTATTTAGTGACAAGTGAACTTTTTCCCTTTTTTTTTTTAAGAATTTTTTTTGGCAGTTTTTTTATTATATAGGACAGACAGGAAATGGGGTGTGAGAGAGAGGGGAAGACATGCAGCAAAGGGCTGCATTTATAGCAGAAATGGTCTGATTAGAGCACAGACCAGACTGTAGTTTGCAGGGTTGGAACATTATCAACATGGAATGCAAATTGCAAATTTCCCCTTTGGGGGACGAATAAACGAGTATCTTATTTTATGAACCGAACATGGTAAGTAGCTATAAAGTTTAGCAGCTTTAACAAAAATCTAGTTTTAATTTGTTTGTTTTTTAAGTTTAAATTTTTTCATTAATAAAAAGAAATCGTTCTGTCATCTAATAGACTTAGATTTCTCTTTATTGATATCTTTGAATTGAATTTCCAGCAGCTTAGAAAAACACAAGGGAGGTATAAAAAATTACAGTGTAAGATAACCAATAAACGCTTGGCTAAATAAATACAGAATGTATAAAAAACAATAAACAGTAAACAATAAACTCTTAGTCAAATATATATGAAGTAGATGTAAGAATAAAGGTCAAACAAAATTCACAGAAAATGAAATCAGATAAGTTACATGTAGAGAAAATGTATAAGATAAAATATGTATGACTGTATATGACAGAAATGAGCAGTAAGATTAAATTATTGCACTTAAGTGTCTAGGAATGTAAGAGTAGATTATCAAATGCAGAGTGAGTGGCTCCCACTCCTTCCCATCTGTCCTCTTTATTTCCTCCTCCCCCTGTGTGAGGAGTTGTAGAGGATGATGGCCTGAGGCACAAAGGAGTTCTTGAGTCTGTTGGTCCTACACTTGGGCAGGAGCAGCCTTCCACTGAACAGGCTTCTCTGGTTGCTGTTGACGGTGTGCAGGGGGTGGCTGGCATTGTCCATAATGTCCAGCAGTTTGTCCAGTGTCCTCATCTCTGCCACCGTCACCAGTGAGTCCAGTTTCAGCAGTTTGCTGCAGATGTTGAAGGACCGCAGTCTCCTCAGGAAGTACAACCTGCTTTGTTTCTTCCTGTACAGGTGGCTGTTGTGTGTTGTCCAGTCCAGTTTATTAAGTCCACCGCCTCCACCTCAGCTCCCTCTAGCAGGACTGGTCGCGGTCCTGGTCTGAACCTCCCAAAATCAATGACCAGCTCCTTCGTCTTGGAGGTGTTGAGCTGTAGGTGGTTAGTGTGGCACCAGAGAGCAAAGTCCCCCACCAGACTCCGATACTCCTCCTCCCTGTCACCCCTGATACATCCCACAATGGCTGTGTCATCGGCGTACTTCTGTATGTGACACAGCTGCGAGTTGTAGCAGAAGTCTGACGTGTACAGGGTGAAGAGAAGAGGGGCCAGCACTGTGCCCTGAGGGGCTCCGGTTCTGCTGACAACAGTGTCAGACGTGGTTTCCTTCAGCCTGACGTACTGTGGCCTGTCAGTTAGGTAGTCTCTGACCCAATCCACCAGATAGGGGTCCACACCCATCCTGTTTAGTTTGTCCTGAAGTATAGGGGGCTGGATGGTGTTAAAGGCACTGGAGAAGTCGAAGAAGAGAATCCTCGCTATGCCACTTCCTTTATCCAGATGGAAGTGGACTCGGTGCAGCATATAGATGATGGCATCCTCCACACCAACATCTGGCTGGTATGCAAACTGCAGGCGGTCCTGGGCGTGTTGTACCTGGGGTCTGAGGAGACTGAGGAAGAGCTGCTCCAACGTCTTCACCTGGTGTGAAGTGAGTGCCAACGGTCGGAAGTCATTCAGCTCGCTGGGCCTGTTCTTCTTGGGAACCTGGTCTGTGGTGATGTGAGGCGGGGATTGTGTTGAGGTGGAGGAAGAGGAGGAGAGGGGGTGTTGTTGTGGTGTCGGAGGGGAGGTGTGTAGAGGGAAGAAGGAGAGATGGCTGCAGTGAGGGTGGGGTTGGGGGGGGGGGTCAAGGGCTGGTTAAACCTGTTGAAGAAGTCATTCAGCTCGTTAGCCCTCTCCATTGTCCCCCCCTGTAGCTCTGGTCTTTGTGTAGTGACCTGTGATGGTCCTCACACCTTCCCAGACCTCCCTCATGTTGTTTTCCCTCAGCTTCTGCTCCACCTTTCTCCTGTAGCTGTCCTTAGCTTCCCTCACACAGTGTTTCACCCCCTGCTGTGCTGCTTTCATGGCCTCCCTGTCCCTGCTCCTGAGGGCAGCCTTCTTCTTGAGGACAGCCTTAACTTCCCACGTTACCCATGGCTTATTATTAGGGTAACAGTGGACAGTCTTGACAGGGGAGACCACGTCTGTGCAGAAGTTCGTCTCTTTGTGCGTAGAGCCAGCACTTCCTCTCTTGAGTAATTGAGAAAACTTGCTCTTGGTTGCATTTTAAAGTTAGAAATATCCATAGGAAATACTATATATAAGACACACAATCTCTTCACAATTAGAGTAAAAAAATTGAAAGAAAGAGGTTAAAATAGGGTAAAAGAGCTAAAAACCGGAGAGCTACTGGAGAGGCAGCCGTCTCCTACAGCGCCAGAGTGAACTACACTCGCAGGATAATATTTTATTCCATTACTTTTGATGATGTTTTATTTTTTCACCGTGGTAATTTCAGGATCGGTATCGAGATACTTTAGACAGGTATCGTAATTTTGAAATTGTGACAACACTTCCTGTCTTAAAATATGATATCACTGTGGTTGTTTTGTTTCTTAGATGCGAATCAAAACCCTGATGACCAGTATGGCTGCCATGGCAAATGAAGAGGTTGGCAACGAACTGTTTCCTCTTTCATTTCATCTGGAGGCTGTTTTCCAATTGAATCGGCACATTACTCCTCTGCCTGGCTAAGACTTCACAAAGTTCTTCTTTCTACAATAATATTAATACTCTTCACTCCTTTTTTCATGTCTTTTTTCTAACACTGCTCTGTCTGTAATATTCTTCCTTTGCTGACTGTAAATGGAACAACTTATTGGCTAAAACATACATGTGACCAATTCTATTTGCTTTGAATTTAACTTTTTCTCTTTTGTTTTTGTGCAGGGGAAGCTCACAGCGAGCGCAGTGGGTCAGATAGTGGGCCTGCAGTCTGAGGAGATCAAACAGATTGCCTCTGAGTATGCTGAGAAGGTGAGCCACAATCAATGAGAATGATGGTGTACAGTATTATATGTAAGCTCTCTTTTCCAGAGATGGGTAGTAAGGAGTTACATTTACTCCGTTACATTAACTTTTTTGAGTAAATTGTACTTGTCAGGGTAGTTTTAATGCAGCATACTTTTTACTCTTACTTGAGTAGATTTTTGGGAGAAAAAACATTATTTCACTCTTATTACATTTGGATGCATTTATTGCACTACTTTTCTGTATCATGTTATGCATTCAGAATAGGATCTGTTAAGAGGCAGGTGGACAGCTGGCCCCAAGTCTGCTGCTGGTGCTCCTCCTCATGACTCTGTTCAAAGCAGCTGAAAGCGTAATTTGTAGCAGCTCCTCTCGTAGTAAAGTCCATTCAAGTAGACTACCAAATGCAATCCAAAAGAAAGGAGCCCATTGGTGATTTATTCCAGCAAATCACATAAACGTTGTGGTTTGTGGCGACTTGAATGGACTTTACTATAAGAGGAGCTGGTACAGGGGCCAGTAGGTAAGTCTTTCAAAACACTCTTTTAATAAACTCTGGGTTCACTAACTATGTTGTTGGTGCTTTGTTTTTTGTGTAGGGACTCTTTTCATGCTGCTGCAGAGGTTTGCTGTTATTTTGAGCAGTAGTAGTGGTTAAAAAAGCTATTTAATGCCTTCACCTTGCTGCCCTGAGCTAATCAGTGTTGGCCACGGCCGGCTGTTAGCAGCTCCCCAGAATATCTCCGTTAATAGTTGTTACACGAAAAAAATTGTCTCGATGGCTTATTTGATGAGTGTATTTGCCAAAAAAGGCCCACGGATGATTTTAAGCAGAAATAACACTTGAAGCTACAGCAGGAGTAACCTTAATGTTATGGCTTTTTAAACAGCACTAGCAGCTAATATTTATAGGGGACTTCACAGCACACAGTGCAGCAGGCTTCACTTGTTAACGCTGCTCTGAAGTCAATACATCAGAGAGCCATGCTGACAGAGAGCAGGAAGTGTACCTATGGTGTTGATGCTAAAACAAACAAAAGTGGAGACGAAATAGTGCAAACGAATTATTTCATGAGGACAATATGACTGAAGCAATGTTTTGTCCTCGGGTCAGGTGGAGGTGAACCCCCTGTATTTATTCTGGTGTATATGTGGCAGGCAGGAGATAATGACTTATTGCATCACAAATACGTACAGGTGTGTGTTCACTGTGGCTGAATTTATTCCAGTCACATCCACATCAAATAAAAGTTCTTGAAGGGAAAAAACAATGTTTTCACTCAATACTTTTACGAGTGAAGAGACTACTTTTTACTTACTTACTTTAAGACTACTTTTACTTCTACTTGACTACTTGTTTTCTACAGTAGTTTTACTTGAATACAGTTTTTGGTCACTCTGCCCTTTTCTAACACCTGTTTCTAGGAAAAGATACAGCATTTTTCACACTAGTTTCCCTGAGATACTATTAATCCAAGGAGTAAAAGTGAAACATGAAATAATACTATAAAAGATTATGTTTGTGTGGGGCGGCCAGTGGCTGAGTGGTTAGAGCAGTCGTCCCATGTAAAGAGGCTGAAGGTCCTCGAGGCAGCGGCCGTGGCTTCGATTCCGACCTGCGGCCCTTTGCTGCATGTCTCCCCCTCTTTCACTCTCTGCCAAAAAAAATCTTTACAAAAACATAATGTTTTTGTTACTGTGAAGGATAGACACAATGTTTGACAGATGATTCAGTCCACAGTGTGTTTCTACAGTAAAGAAGGGAAATACTGACTGTGTTTCCATGCAGTTTAAAAACCTGATTATATTTGGGTTAGGGCATACTCTGGTTTCTCAGACACCGTGTGAAAAAAACGTACCTTGGGTAAAATCGGATAGCAGACCTAGAGAACTCCTTTAGTTTGTGCATGTAAACAGCGTTCTCTGATTATTATCGGGTTTCTCATCTGCGCATGCTCTCCCTGTTAGAGCTTCCCCTCCTCACTCCGCGCAGTGGCTTTTGACCCGGAAATAGAATAAACCAGGAAGCAACAGCGCCGAAAACAACATGAAAAAAATACAACAATAAAGTGTTACCTTTAAACCGAGGGAGGACTTCACCATGGCAACTAACATCAGTAACAGGAAGACCCGTTTCTGCCCTCATTCTGTCCAAGCGTCAGCCATTTTCCCCACGCTTGTGATTTTGAAAAAAGTGAACTGGGAAATGAAGCCGTATTCGGACCAGCTGTATGTTGGCAGACCATTACCTACTGTACCGGAGGTCGAGCTACTCCGTCAGTTTCCCATTCAACCCCCTTTCATGTATATGTACCGGGGAAAGACCATTTACTGATGTGCATGGAAACTCACTGACTCCTTTTCATTCAAAAGGAACATCAGTTGTTGTAAACATTATATTTAGGTCCTTTTTGTTGAAAGTGACAGAATGAATTCTTTGTTGCACTGCTAATCTAATCTAATGCTGCAAACTAGAGAGAGTTACTGTCTTGCTCACGGACACTTGAGCAGGATGTATGCTCATAATACAATTCCAACTTTTGAAACCAAACTGGAGCCTTGTGCATATTAAGGTGCTACTCTGTATTTTCTAAATGTTAATTCAACCTGTGTTTGTCAAGGTTCAAACCATGGTACTGATAAAGTAGTTTTGGTGCCTAAAATCTGGATTATTATGACCGTAGTGGAAAGAAGAATTTAGACACCCTGATCTGAACTTCTCCCTTAATTTGATGCATTTTTGTTGCAAAAGGTGAAGTGAAACATAACATGGAGAGGTAGAAATCCAAGTGTACTGGTGCACTTCAGATATTTGTAGAGGAATTTATAAGCACACCTATTCAAGCAGCTTGTGTTGGGCCCACACTTGAATGAAAACTAGGGGTGGGAAGATCAATCTAAACATTAATAGTATCGATAGCAATGTTGGTATTGGTCAATACTTGCGTGATGAGATTGAACCTTAATTTTCCTTTTCTCTTCTCTACGTTAGGAACACAACTCCTCACCATAGTGGTTGTCCAAACACTGCTCCTCTCACTCTGCTCATGCTCACTTTGCTCCTCCCCCTCCTCCCTTGCTATGCTTTAAGTTGAGCGCACTGCTGGCTGCATGATGGCAGAGAGGAAGAGGAGCACCCTATGGAGTTATTTTAAAGCTGCAGAACAAAAAACTGCAATCTGCGATGTTTCCAGGAAACAAATATGCTACTGTGGCAACACCACACATTTTTTATAAACGCATAAAAACAAATTCAAAAGAGAACTCCGAGCTGCAATTCATTAAAATTTGCATTTGATGATGCATTCACTTCACAAATTATGATACATTGCTCTCCCGAAAGTAGATAAGCTGCTTTTCAAACTAAAAAGGATCAGTATCAGTATTAGCAATACTGGCTCTGTATTTAATGCTACTGTTCTTTTCTGTCAGTATTTTCTTGTTATAATAAACTTTATCTCCCACATGCAGCAGTCAGAGCTGTCATCAGAGGAGCGTTCAGAGCGCCACGGCCCACTGCAGCAACACCGCAGGGCAGTGGCCTCACTCAACAAACAGATCCAGCAGAAGACTAAACAGCTGGAGGAGGTCAGCAGGTCACTGTGGACCACTGTACACTCCAATCACACCATGCAGAATCAAACACTGTATTACAACAAGAGCCACTGTGATCCTGAAGAGTCAAGTCATTACAGGAATTTGTTGGTGGCATCGCAGACACCAACATGTCAAATGTATATGTTTCTGTACTTGCGGAATCCACATGTAGAACATAGGGCAGGGGACCTCTCACAGAGTACACAATAAACACAGTACTATATACTACATACAGTCAGCATTCACGTGAAGGTAAATGGTAAATGGACTGCATTCATACAGCGCTTTTCTCGTCTTAGCAACCACTCAAAGCACTTTACAACACAGGGCAGCATTCACCCTTTCACACTACATTCATATACACATTTATACAAGGTGTCACCTGCTCATCAGAAGCCATGAACATTCACATGCACAGCCATAGGGAACTTAGCTGCAGGACACAAAATGGACACATTCAGATCACCTTACTTGGTGCTGAAACTGTTGAGGGATTATAATAGGATTATTATAAAATGAAGTGTACTGGGATATACAGCAGTGATCAGGGAATTTGTCATAACAAGCAAAGTATTTATTTTGTTGACAGCTACAAGCCAAGCATGCAGAGGTGAAAACAGGCTGTGACGATGCCAAGAAGAATCTGATTGAGGTAATAAGAGGCTTAAATACCTGCAGCCTTTTTCTAAAGATCTGTTTGATGGTATCATATTGGCAGACACATGGAACAATTGATAACATTGAGCATATCTGCTCAAACCAGAATTTAAGAATCAAGAACCAATTCCAGTTGAGAAAGTAACAAATTGGAACTGCAATCCTAATCCCTGGTCTCATCAATTGATAATGCCGGCATGTCATTTCTGGTAGTTGCACATTGCAAAACAATACACTGCTGTAAACCTGCAGCTAAAAAGAGTCATGATAGGGAGAAAGAAACAGTCCAAAATGTGACATTATTATAATATTAGTGGCACGCGCTGTGTTAAAACAACCCGTGAATATTAAGGAAACATTTTTTTTTAAGATATGACAATGGCAAAATGTTCTGTCAAAGTTGCTTCCAACAGACATTTGTGTATCTCCCCAGGCTACAGTGCACTCAGTGAAAATGGAGAAAGAGCTGAAGTGTTTATATGAGATGGAGGAGCAGGCTGACGGCAGGTGAGTGTTGGAGAGTCATTGGGCCTCATTTATCAAACGAACGTACGGCAGAAAAACGCGCGTACGACCATTTATCAATTTGGACGTGAGCGTGAGCTACGATCAAATCTCACGTCTGGTCTGAGGTCGTGTATGCACATTTGAGCCTGTGTATTTGCGGTGCAGCACAGCAAAACCTGTCTGAAAATAATGAATAAACCTCAGCTGTCATTAAGCATAAGCAGTCACATATTTAGAACAGATCAAAACGGATTCTTAAAACGAATTAAAATAATAAAAATTGTGGTTGGAGCAACTGAATGCGCTCGTGCGTCTGAACACACGATTCTTTTATATTTCACAACAGCTCGGCTCCAGCCCCCCTCGCGGGGGGCTGATTCATTGATTGAATGAATGAATAAATGAATGAATGAATGAATGTATGTATGAATGTGTTGACGCGCGGCTGCAGCAAGACGCACTGCAGCGCCAAAGTCATCTCCTCGGTTCGTGGCTACCCTCGATAAATTGCATTAAATCAAACAAGGTATCACATGATTAACATCTTGGTATGGTTCTTCTAGATGACAAAGGTATCCTCTTAGGGAATACCTAATAACCCGCCGGTGTTGTGCGGTAGAGTAGTAAATAAACTACTCCTATAGGTGGAAACAACAGCCTTCTGATCCAGAATATCACCTATAATGCGAGGGGGTGCATTTCACGGCAGGGGTGCTGAATACGGCACACCTGTCCAACAGTGCGCACAGGCGCACAAGGGTCTCAGTGGAGCGCTGCCTCGGTTTGACTTCCTCCGTTATTCTTATACAGCGTTTTTATGGGCCCCTTTTATTCCACTCTTAAGACTGCAAAAAAGCACATCTTTATTTTGCTCCATCTCGGATGTCAGGATGCCGATCTGTGTGTCGGAAAAGTTTCTTTTCTAAGCTGCGTTCCTTCTCTCCGTGTTTGACCTCAGTGGGCGAGGCCTCCGAACCAGGAATATTTAAGGGCGTAACATGTTAAAGACGTAAATCATAAATCACACGTGGGTCCTTTCCTACGACCAATTCTGCGCTCAGATCTGTGCCCGTTTCCACGCAAGTTTGATAAATGAGGCCCAGTATCTCTCTCTGTTTGTCTCCGTCCTCACTGTACATTTCCTGCTTCATCTCCAAAAGCTGCCTGCTTGTCTTTAGATTTGTTTAAGAACCTGGAAACTTGGAAAGTTCCTAGAATGATCTAGCAGTGCATAAGTAACTTCCAATACAACATCATATTAGAATGTAATGGACAATAAAGTCATGTGAATCTGAAACAGTTGGATATAGTGCATATGGTCAGTAAAAAAAACGGAGGTCAACAGTAATTGGGCTTCAGCCACTAGAAGAAAGGGAGAACAACCCAGAATCAGGAGGCGAAATCTCATTTCTTTGTTATTTTATGGAGGATAGTTGTAGTAAAGCTGGTAAAGTTGGTATTGACCAATGAGAATAAAGGAGGGACGGGACAAACGTTGACCAATGCGAGCGTTAGTCAGACTGCCAGAGAATTTTGTTGGTGAAAAAAACCCTTAATCTTTACAGAGTTCCTACGCAGTATGGAAAAGTATGGATTTTATTTAGAGTAATTTCCAGGTCTGGATAAGTCTGGAAAAAATGTTTGTATTGTTTCCAGACTATTATCTCACGTTCTAAAATAAAATATAATAATATATACAAATCAAAACAAGTTTACTAACGCAACACAGCCGACCTGTAGATGAAACTACTCACGCTGGCTATAGAATGGTGTCAGGTTACCACGGTTACCGTTCATCGTGCCACTGCAATTCTCATTTATTGAATTTTTTCCATATGTGTCTACAGGTAAAAATGTCTTGTAATTACTTGGCAGCATTATGGCATACATAGCCAGAACTTACATGTTAAAGGTTGGATTTTAAAACCATTTATTGACATAATAAGCACCTAACAATTGGTATGGAAAAACAAGTAAGAGGAAGAGGGACCCTGCCGGAGGAAGCCCGGGGCCCCCGTCTGGAGCCAGGCGAGCGTCTGATGGCCGGGTTTGCCACGGAGCCTGGCCGGGCACAGCCTGAAAAAGTGACGTGGCACCTCCCTCCTCTCCATCCTGTGGGCCCATCACTCGCAGGAGGAACCACTTGTGTCGGTTGCGCTGCTGCACGGGTGGCAGTGAAGGTGAGGGTCCTCGACGGACCAGACACGGGCGGAAGAAGCTGGCTCTGGGGACGTGGAATTTCACCTCTCTGTCGGGGAAGGAGCCGGAGCTTGTGCGGGAGATGGAGCGCTACCAGTTAGATCTGGTGGGGCTTACCTCCACGAACAGTCTCTGTTCTGGAACAAACCCCTGGCTGAGCGCCGCAGTGTTGGAGTTCACCCCAGTGGAGGCCAAGAGGCCCCTGTCCAAGAGATCTTCAACTCACACCTCCGGAGGAGCTTTTCTGACATCCCTGCGGAGGTTGGGGGCATTGAATCGGAGTGGACAATGTTCAACTCTTCCATTGCTGAAGCTGCAGCGGTGAGCTGTGCCCTCAAGGTCTTAGGTGCCTCAAGACCTGTCCGACTGAAGAAGGAGGCGTTCCGGGATATGTTATCCCGGAAGACTCCGGAGGCAGTTGCAAGATACCGACAGGCCAGAAGGGCTGCAGACTCTGCTGTGTCAGAGGCAAAGCAACGGGTGTGGGAGGAGTTCAGAGAAGGACTTTCGGGCAGCACCAAGGTGCTTCTGGAAAACCATTTCAGGAGGGGGAAACAGGGAACCATCCAAGCTGTGACCTCAACTATAGGCGAACCTCAGATTGAAGAGAAACAATGCGGATTCCGTCCCGGACGTGGAACAACGGACCAGCTCTTCACTCTCGCAAGGATCCTGGAGGGGGCCTGGGAGTATGCCCATCCAGTGTACATGTGTTTTGTGGATCTGGAGAAGGCATATGACCGGGTCCCCCAGGAGATACTGTGTGAGGTGCTGCGAGAGTATGGGGTGAGGGGGTCACTTCTGTGGGCCATCCAATCTCTGTACACCCAAAGCGAGAGCTGTGTCCAGATCCTTGGTAGTAAGTCGGATTCGTTCCCGGTGGGGGTTGGCCTCCGCCAGGGGTGTGCTTTGTCACCAATCCTGTTTGTGATTTTCATGGACAGGATATCGTGGTGTAGTCATGGTGGGGAGGGGTTGCAGTTCGGTGGGCTGAGGATCTCGTCTCTGCTTTTTGCAGATGACGTGGCCCTGATGGCATCGTCGGTCAGTGACCTTCAGCACTCACTGGATCGGTTCTCAGCCGAGTGGGAAACGGCTGGGATGAGGATCAGCACCTTTAAATCTGAGGCCATGGCTCTCAGCAGGAAACCTGTGGATTGCTTACTCCAGGTAGGGAATGAGTCCTTACCCCAAGTGAAGGAGTACCTTGGGATCATGTTCACGAGTGAGGGGACGATGGAGCGCGACTTTGGCCGGAGAATCAGAGCAGCAGGGGCGGTATTGCAGTCACTCTACCACACCATTGTGACGAAAAGAGAGCTGAGCCGGAAGGCAAAGGAACTCGGAGTAGAGCTGCTGCTCCTTTTGCATTGAAAGGAGTCAGTTGAGGTAGTTCCCTAGAGAGGAGTTCCAGGCACGTACAGCTGGGAGGAGGCCTCTTGGAAGACCCAGGACTAGGTGGAGAGATTATATCTCCTCACTGGCCTGGGAACGCCTTGGGATCCCCCAGTTGGAGCTGGTTAATGTGGCCGGTGAAAGGGAAATTTGGGGTCCCCTGCTAAAGCTGCTGCCCCCGCGACCCGACCTCCGATAAGCGGTTGAAGATGAGATGATTAATATTGACTGAAAAATTCCCTGACTCAAGTGTGGAAATTTGAGTCTGGAAAAGTCAGGAATGTTGAAATGGAAAATGGGTAGAAACCCTGTCTTTAGACTCCTTCCCTTTCGACTTCATATCCATAAACCCCTCACACAGCGCATTTGAGGGAGACCTTGAGGAAGTCAATAGACATTAAAAAGTCCCTGGAGCTGACGACACCGTGGTCATCGTCGATGTATGGAACGTATCTTGGTCTAGGGACTGGTTAGCCATTTGAAGTCGCTGATATTGCTCACAAGCACGTGGATTACTCACCATTTCTAATGGAATGTTGAGATCCCTCAGAATATGTAAAAAAGCCCCCAACCCTTTTATAAATTGAACACTTTTATTAGTCCTTTGTAATTTAACATACATCGGTTAAAGGGAAGTGTAGATCCAAACAAGGGTATCAGGTTCTATATCCATCACATGTTCAGTTTTCCAAAAAATGTTTTCACAAAATAGGTTTTCCCACATCCACTCGGTCTCACAATCTGACATGAAAAATGCACCAATAGTCTAGGCTCATAGTCTAGCACAGTGTTGGTATCTGTAAAGTGAGACATTTTTTAATAACCAAAAGGTAATGTGTGACCTTAGCTCAGCAGCTTTCTCTTGTCAAATACAACTCGTTGCTTTTTGTGGAATGACACGTTTCTGAAAAAGAAACCTTTTTTATCACATACAATGCTCTGTTGAGGAGTTTCCATGAACCCCTCCCGAGAGCCCTGCACGTAACCCTCAACCAGCTCTTTGATGCTATTAAAGTTTACCCGTTCACAGCTCTCATGCATCTGTGTTATACCTTTTACACATTACACAGCGCGTTGTTCCTTGTTTGATAGGCGTGGCTCTTGGGACCTGCCTTTGCCTTTGAGCTAGTCCAGCAAATCACCCAGGTAATTACCCAGTCTGAGACGGCTCTCGTCCTCTCGTGACATAGATGAGGCTGTTGGTGTCTTATTTCAAGAGTCTCAGCTGAAAGAAATAGTAGTGCAACCTATCAAATGAGTGTTTAATCTCTTTTACAGTGAATTCTAACACTTAACTTATGACATTGTTTCTCACATTTCTCACATATAGCTCAAAGCTCATGCTACCATCTCAAAGCTTCACTTTAAATGAAGAAAAATACATCAGGAGAGGCCTGGTAACTCTGGTAACGTGTCAGACTCATCTCATTAATGATTATCTCAATTTAACTTTGTTTGTCTTGAAGAAATCTACTGTAGGTACTTTAGGATTAATCGGATCAAAAGTGTGACTATCAAATGAAATATTTGAAAAAGAAAATTAATAAAGAAACATTAAAAAAAAAACTTTAATTTATTAAAAACTTCACACGGAGAACCAATTAAATGTAGGGCCTTGACTCACGTTCAGATTATGAGATTGAGTATTCTCAATAAACTTTTTGTTAATCAAGTAAATATTAGCTATCACCAATAATTATCCAAGATAATGTCATAAATATTGTCGTCAACGAACCTTTATCACGTGACGAAAACTAGACGAGACGAAACGAAAATGCTGGGCATGTGACCACGACTAAGACTAAATATATAATGCAATTTCGTTGACGAATAAAAACGATTTAGTCACATTATTATTATTATTATTTTAAAGTTTTCTCCCAGTCTCGCGTCTGGGCGACGTCACTTCACCTCAATCCCCACACGCGCATTATTTAGATTCTGAAGCTGCCGCTGCTGTGGGTCAGCATTAACGTTAGAGTTAGGGTTAGACATGAGAACAAAGTGTGACACCAGGCGGGGGTCGTGTTTGGGAGAAAAAGAAGAGACACTTTCATTACACAGACGTGGAAAGCAAAACAGAATGTGATGTGGAAAAAGAAAGAGAGAAAAAACACCACGGATCTTAAGAGACGTTTCAGGGCATCTCATAATGAAACATAGGAAAGTCAAGACATAATGTAACGATACTTTCTGTTTTATTAAGCTCATGCGACATGAGGCTACAGCTAATGTGTCGGGTTTTAACGCTAGCTTTAGGGTTAGCCACTGGAGAACATAGAACGTGTGTGTGTGTGTGTGTGTGTGTGTGTGTGTGTGTGTGTGTGTGTGTGTGTGTGTGTGTGTGTGTGTGTGTGTGTGTGTGTGTGTGTGTGTGTGTGTGTGTGTGTGTGTGTGTGTGTGTGTGTGTGTGTGTGTGTGTGTGTGTGTGTGTGTGTGTGTGTGTGTGTGTGTGTGTGTGTGTGTGTGTGTGTGTGTGTGTGTGTTTTTAGTTCCTACCTGACTGACTCACTCTATAAGTGCACTAAACTTCCCCTTGTTGGCCAAATACTTTCACTAGTTTTGTTATTCACAGAGCAAGTCACACTGAACTGAATTTGCCATCAACATAAATTGGATTACTTATTCTAGACCTGTACATGCATGTAAACTAAAGATATCTGCATGGGTTTGGCTAAAAGAAAATGTTGGTTTCGTCAATACTACTAGGTACTTTTATTATATTGATTAAATATAATTGCATCACTAAAAAGAGACTAATATACAATTTTCTTTGACTAAAACTAGACTAAAATGTCATAAGTTTTAGTCGACTAAGGGCGAACTCACACTGTCCTTCCGCACCGGGCCAAAACAGGTTTTACGGGTAAAAGCCTAGCTCGTTCGACCAGTGTGAGTGCAACCGCTCCGCGCTTAGCTGCAGCCAGCTGGCTGTCCACGGAGAGGTGGGCTTTTGAAAAGCGTGTTTGCACATGTACGAGCACGAGTGTGCGCACGTGTACGAGCACCAGCACGACACCTATGGCGTCACGTCATTTTATGTGCGCCTGTTCAGACATAGAAAAAAAAAAGACGGATCATGCGCTGACATTTAACAACAACAATGGTGGTGAAAGGTTCACGTTGGTGTGATGCGGAGGTGGAGTGTTTATTGCAGATTTGGGCGGATGAAAATAAACAAAAACTCAGAGGTCTTTGGAAAGATTTGTAAACAAAGCGACGCATCGCGATGATGTCAATCAATGCGTGTGAGGTGTTGGACAACATTAAAAAAAAAACTTTAATTTATTAAAAACTTCACACGGAGAACCAATTAAATGTAGGGCCTTGACTCACGTTCAGATTATGAGATTGAGTATTCTCAATAAACTTTTTGTTAATCAAGTAAATATTAGCTATCACCAATAATTATCCAAGATAATGTCATAAATATTGTCGTCAACGAACCTTTATCACGTGACGAAAACTAGACGAGACGAAACGAAAATGCTGGGCATGTGACCACGACTAAGACTAAATATATAATGCAATTTCGTTGACGAATAAAAACGATTTAGTCACATTATTATTATTATTATTTTAAAGTTTTCTCCCAGTCTCGCGTCTGGGCGACGTCACTTCACCTCAATCCCCACACGCGCATTATTTAGATTCTGAAGCTGCCGCTGCTGTGGGTCAGCATTAACGTTAGAGTTAGGGTTAGACATGAGAACAAAGTGTGACACCAGGCGGGGGTCGTGTTTGGGAGAAAAAGAAGAGACACTTTCATTACACAGACGTGGAAAGCAAAACAGAATGTGATGTGGAAAAAGAAAGAGAGAAAAAACACCACGGATCTTAAGAGACGTTTCAGGGCATCTCATAATGAAACATAGGAAAGTCAAGACATAATGTAACGATACTTTCTGTTTTATTAAGCTCATGCGACATGAGGCTACAGCTAATGTGTCGGGTTTTAACGCTAGCTTTAGGGTTAGCCACTGGAGAACATAGAACGTGTGTGTGTGTGTGTGTGTGTGTGTGTGTGTGTGTGTGTGTGTGTGTGTGTGTGTGTGTGTGTGTGTGTGTGTGTGTGTGTGTGTGTGTGTGTGTGTGTGTGTGTGTGTGTGTGTGTGTGTGTGTGTGTGTGTGTGTGTGTGTGTGTGTGTGTGTGTGTGTGTGTGTGTGTGTGTGTGTGTGTGTGTGTGTGTGTGTGTGTGTGTGTTTTTAGTTCCTACCTGACTGACTCACTCTATAAGTGCACTAAACTTCCCCTTGTTGGCCAAATACTTTCACTAGTTTTGTTATTCACAGAGCAAGTCACACTGAACTGAATTTGCCATCAACATAAATTGGATTACTTATTCTAGACCTGTACATGCATGTAAACTAAAGATATCTGCATGGGTTTGGCTAAAAGAAAATGTTGGTTTCGTCAATACTACTAGGTACTTTTATTATATTGATTAAATATAATTGCATCACTAAAAAGAGACTAATATACAATTTTCTTTGACTAAAACTAGACTAAAATGTCATAAGTTTTAGTCGACTAAGGGCGAACTCACACTGTCCTTCCGCACCGGGCCAAAACAGGTTTTACGGGTAAAAGCCTAGCTCGTTCGACCAGTGTGAGTGCAACCGCTCCGCGCTTAGCTGCAGCCAGCTGGCTGTCCACGGAGAGGTGGGCTTTTGAAAAGCGTGTTTGCACATGTACGAGCACGAGTGTGCGCACGTGTACGAGCACCAGCACGACACCTATGGCGTCACGTCATTTTATGTGCGCCTGTTCAGACATAGAAAAAAAAAAGACGGATCATGCGCTGACATTTAACAACAACAATGGTGGTGAAAGGTTCACGTTGGTGTGATGCGGAGGTGGAGTGTTTATTGCAGATTTGGGCGGATGAAAATAAACAAAAACTCAGAGGTCTTTGGAAAGATTTGTAAACAAAGCGACGCATCGCGATGATGTCAATCAATGCGTGTGAGGTGTTGGACAACATTAAAAAAAAAACTTTAATTTATTAAAAACTTCACACGGAGAACCAATTAAATGTAGGGCCTTGACTCACGTTCAGATTATGAGATTGAGTATTCTCAATAAACTTTTTGTTAATCAAGTAAATATTAGCTATCACCAATAATTATCCAAGATAATGTCATAAATATTGTCGTCAACGAACCTTTATCACGTGACGAAAACTAGACGAGACGAAACGAAAATGCTGGGCATGTGACCACGACTAAGACTAAATATATAATGCAATTTCGTTGACGAATAAAAACGATTTAGTCACATTATTATTATTATTATTTTAAAGTTTTCTCCCAGTCTCGCGTCTGGGCGACGTCACTTCACCTCAATCCCCACACGCGCATTATTTAGATTCTGAAGCTGCCGCTGCTGTGGGTCAGCATTAACGTTAGAGTTAGGGTTAGACATGAGAACAAAGTGTGACACCAGGCGGGGGTCGTGTTTGGGAGAAAAAGAAGAGACACTTTCATTACACAGACGTGGAAAGCAAAACAGAATGTGATGTGGAAAAAGAAAGAGAGAAAAAACACCACGGATCTTAAGAGACGTTTCAGGGCATCTCATAATGAAACATAGGAAAGTCAAGACATAATGTAACGATACTTTCTGTTTTATTAAGCTCATGCGACATGAGGCTACAGCTAATGTGTCGGGTTTTAACGCTAGCTTTAGGGTTAGCCACTGGAGAACATAGAACGTGTGTGTGTGTGTGTGTGTGTGTGTGTGTGTGTGTGTGTGTGTGTGTGTGTGTGTGTGTGTGTGTGTGTGTGTGTGTGTGTGTGTGTGTGTGTGTGTGTGTGTGTGTGTGTGTGTGTGTGTGTGTGTGTGTGTGTGTGTGTGTGTGTGTGTGTGTGTGTGTGTGTGTGTGTGTGTGTGTGTGTGTGTGTGTGTGTGTGTGTTTTTAGTTCCTACCTGACTGACTCACTCTATAAGTGCACTAAACTTCCCCTTGTTGGCCAAATACTTTCACTAGTTTTGTTATTCACAGAGCAAGTCACACTGAACTGAATTTGCCATCAACATAAATTGGATTACTTATTCTAGACCTGTACATGCATGTAAACTAAAGATATCTGCATGGGTTTGGCTAAAAGAAAATGTTGGTTTCGTCAATACTACTAGGTACTTTTATTATATTGATTAAATATAATTGCATCACTAAAAAGAGACTAATATACAATTTTCTTTGACTAAAACTAGACTAAAATGTCATAAGTTTTAGTCGACTAAGGGCGAACTCACACTGTCCTTCCGCACCGGGCCAAAACAGGTTTTACGGGTAAAAGCCTAGCTCGTTCGACCAGTGTGAGTGCAACCGCTCCGCGCTTAGCTGCAGCCAGCTGGCTGTCCACGGAGAGGTGGGCTTTTGAAAAGCGTGTTTGCACATGTACGAGCACGAGTGTGCGCACGTGTACGAGCACCAGCACGACACCTATGGCGTCACGTCATTTTATGTGCGCCTGTTCAGACATAGAAAAAAAAAAGACGGATCATGCGCTGACATTTAACAACAACAATGGTGGTGAAAGGTTCACGTTGGTGTGATGCGGAGGTGGAGTGTTTATTGCAGATTTGGGCGGATGAAAATAAACAAAAACTCAGAGGTCTTTGGAAAGATTTGTAAACAAAGCGACGCATCGCGATGATGTCAATCAATGCGTGTGAGGTGTTGGACAGTGTGACGTGATGGACAGGCAAGAAGCATTTGCGCGAGGCCCAGGCAGTGTGAGTACAAACAGGCTGGCCAGCGGGGGGAGAGGGAGGGGGTGGACAAGTACCCTAAAGTCCGGGGCACGGTGCGGAAGGACAGTGTGATGGCACCCTAAAACTAGACTAAAATGCTCAGACTTTTAGTCAACTAAAACTAGACTAAAATGCTCAAACTTTTAGTCGACTAACACTAGACTAGACTAAAAGTAAAACAGGCTGCCAAAAACAACACTAGTAGTAATGCCCAGTTGGTGATTAGTTACCAGTCCATGAGATGGGAGATGTCTTGCGCTGGTTGAAGAAAGGTTCTTGTCTTGGTTGTTGCTCTTGGACAAAAGAGGACTCAGATCGCTCTTTGTTCTGCTCAGTTGAGTTGACAACCGGTTGGTTAACCTTTGCTGGTGATCCTACACCATACAGGCCATTTTCAGGGCCGAGGAACAGCAGGCAGCTGGTCCCTGGATCCAGCAGGAGAGCGTCGAGTTGAGTGTGGAGATTCAAAGGAAGAGGGTCAAAGAGAGAGAGAGAGAGAGAGAGAGGAAGTGGGTGTCCTACAGTTTTATAGACACCAAGGATGTCATCACCAGAGGTCAGGTCAGCCAATGAACTAACAGTTTGGGGGTCCCTTGGAGAATTCACACCTCGGTGTGACCTGTGGGGGAGAGTGCACGGCAGGCTTTTCTGTGACCATGCACTCAGGGACAAAGGCTCCCAGGCTTTGGGCCGAGTCGTTTTTTCTCTGAGCAGGCTAAGGCCTTCTCATAATCAAACTGAAAGTTCACATTAATCCAGAAATGAACAATCATCTTTGGGATGCCGGTTGCACCTACACTACTAACTCAGTTTTTCATCTCTTAAAGACGCGAAGTGCTTCAAACGGGTCCTTTGAAAAGTAGCTCAGACAAACAGGCTGAACAGAAAATCAAGAGGCTACCATTTTTTGAAGTAGCTGCGATCTGATGGAGAGCTGGGCATGGACGTACTCCCCTTGGGAGTCTCCTCCAGTAACAGGGGGAGGTACAGTTCAGTGGTTCTTGCACGGAAATACAGTATTTTAATAGTTTAAAAGTAACAGATTGCTCATTTAAAAACGTGAGACGGTCATTAATTACTTGAATTGCAAACCCAACGTTTCACATTAGTCATTACAACAAAAAAGTAATCTGAGCACTCGTGTAATGATCACAGGCTGATTCAAAAATACGAAACTCCAGTTCATCTCAAGAGATCAGAATGAGCAACAGGTTTTTTCCTTTGGGTCAGCAGAATGTTTCTCTACAGTAGCATTGAAATAATCTAAATTTATAGAATTGCATTTTATTTGTGGATTCGCATTCCAGAAAGAATGCCCACACACACACTTATGAAATGATTGGTCAACTGTTGGTTGGAAACATAATTCATTAGAATCTAGTCTGTCTGTCATTTATATTATTAAGATCTCGACCCATAGGTGGCAATGTTTTTAATTATTAAATACGTTTGTAAAGAATTCCACTATTGCAACCATTACTGCCACTTAGTATACTTGCTCTTTCATGCAGATCCAAAGCTGACTCTCGCAGACTGACGGTCAAAACGTTGAAGGTCAAAACGCGACTGATTCTCAATTGTCAATGTTTGTCCCACCCCTCCGTCATTCTCAATGGTCATTACCAACCGTTTTATTTATTTGACGTCACATCATATTAGGCCGGCCCTTGATTCTCATTGGTCAAGACCACCTGTCAAAATTAATTTGAAGAAAGTCATTGCATATGACTCTCTCTATATAAGTTGTAAATACTTCAGAGGGTGAACAACAATGGTGAAAAATAAGAGCAGAGATTTATTCCAACGACGAGGTGGAACTGTTAGTGAAAGGAACACAGGAGTATAAGGAGGCAACAACTGTGGGAAGATAGGGTCAACTTATGAGAGCGGTACCAGCAGCATTAGCTATCGCTGGAGGAAGCCATGGCAAAGAGAAAGGAGCACCCACTCAAGAAGGATGACATCACAAAAGGTCTGTCAGCCTACTAACTAGCTAGCTCTGCAGTGTTTCCAATCGTGTCCGTTTTAGGGGCTCAGAAACAGCGGAGTAGTGTAGACCGCAGGAATAAACATAGCAGAAGATGTGTGTTTTAAAATGAGAATGTAGTAGTGTGGCTGTAGCCTCATGCTGATCGGCACTATATGCATATTAGGCATACACATACAAGCTGTTGTACGGATGCAACCTGTGAACTTTTATCGATGACCATCTGTGTAATAATGTTCTGTCCTGTTAAACAGCTTGCTTGAGAAGCTGAGGGCTCTGGTGACAATGAATGAGAACCTGAAGCAGCAGGAGCAGGAGTTCCGAACACACTGCAGAGTGAGTTCATCCACCCACACACACACACACACACACACACACACAAACACTCTGGGATTCTACATCCACAGTTGATGCTGCAGGGTGTTTGTACAGAAAAAAAGTTGAAAGTAAGTTTTTAAATCCTGCTTGATTGGATCGAATTCTCTCTTTACTGTGTGTCCAGGAAGAGATGGGCCGCCTGCAGCAGAACATTGAGGAGTTGAAGATGGCATCAGGGCAGGACACAGAGGAGGAGAAGGTACGTATCAGATAGATCACTGTCCAACATATCTTGTATTTTAGCTTTGTCCTCTACAGTATAAACATAAAGATTGTTAAACACTGAGTCACAGTTTGTTTAACCACACATTCTTTCTTTCTGTAGGAGAGGAACCAGCTGATTGACGAACAGTACAACACAGACAGAGAGAAACTACAGAAGATCCGTCTGCTCATGGTAACTGCTTCACAACTCACAACTAGAGTGAGATAAGAGATAAGATTAAGTGGAGTAATCTCTATGGGAAATGAGGTCAGCAGCAGACGATAGATAAGACGAGTCACAGTGAGAGTACTGACAAGAATTCAACAAATAAACAGTGGTGTCATTCACTGCTTTGTTCAAAGATGTGCAGATCAGTCTCACGGCTTATTGTCCATATCAGTTGCAAATATTAATGTCATTGTCATATAGAGTAGGTAAAGACCAAGCTCTATAAATTATTTATAATTTACAGCGAACCAACAACATACATGCCACGTTAGTAACAGAAAGAAAATCAAAACAGTCACTTTATAGTCAGACGTCCGTTTGTGCTGCTGGCCTTGGCAGATGTTTCCACTTCACCTTAGGGATTCTGAAGTATGTGTCCAGAACACAGAACGTTGCTGTCCATATGCAGAGCAAAACTAGGATGCTCCACAACACATACAGTGTCCTTGTCTGACTCGGAGGTATATTTACATCTTCGAAATTCTGTGCAGCAGACCGATTCTAACTCTGTATCCATATCACAGTGAGTGCACCGGCACCGGTCAGTCCTCCCTGGCTCGAGCAGGCATGGGCAACTCTGCTGCCTCTGTAGCAGCCGCCTCCTGTTCCTCCATCAGCTCCAGCTGCTCCTCGCTATATTGCAGCTCGTATAGGTAGCCAAGAACATCCGATTCAAGCATCAGATCTTTGACTCCCCTTCTTCCATATCAGACTGATTGCTTTCTGCCATGTTTTTTTACTTTCTACAAAGTGCACACATGGAAGTGTGAGTGGGTTTCACCCCCTATAGGCCGGTTTGAAAAATGAGGAACTAGTGCTTGTAGTTTTAGCAGAGACCATCTCTCTCACACTTCAGAATGACTATAATGTATTTTTGCGTCATCGTCATTCTGAAGTGTGAGAGATAGATACGTCTCTCTCCCGTCTCAGGGGAATGATGCAGGACCATTCAAAAATAGGACTTGGTTTCTAACAATACAAAGCTTGATGCAAATGGGTGAATTATCCATTTAATGGTTCCCAGAGTAAATACAAAGCATGGGAAGATTTTAGATTTGCCCCAAATATGACTTCTAAGACAAAACTAAGAATCTTTATGTTCGATTTGGCTTTCTGCTAAATCGTGACAATATTGCACTTTTAACTTCTTTTAACTTTTTATATTTTTATTCTTTTCTTATTTCGAATGTTGATGAAATGTGCTTGATAAATAAAGTTACCTTGCCTTACTAATATATTAATATTCTGAATGTCTGCCTGTGTCTTGCCTTTGGCACTGCAGAGACCTGAAGGGGCTGTCCTCCATTCATACACTGTCTTTGTGCTGTCTCTTCCTCTGTTTCATGCCCCTCCTTACCTTCTGACCTGTTGAAAGCAGGCTGTTATCAGAGTTCTGAAATGATACTTTCATTCTGCATTTATTTGTTGCAAAGTGCTTTGTGCTTGGTGACTAAGTGAATCAGTCAGTGTATGAGATGGTTTGGATGATGGTGTTTGCACATGCAGTTGATTTGAGTGGTCAAGGGCTTTTGACAGATCCAAAACAATAAAGAAAATCCAACCTGTTCCCAAAACTTTAATGACAGAGGACACTTCCTCTGCCATTGGGTATGCTTCAACAGAATGTTATTATTTTTTAAAGTCTGCAAAGAAAACTGTATTGAATTGAAGGCTTTCCAGATAATTTCACTGCCTGCATCGACATTATACATTATGTCTGGCACATGAAATGTAACTTTAGAACTTATAAGAGCTTTCTAATTTGAAACACTTTCCTTTTTGAGCTGAATCCCTCAGGGCTCTCCTTCACTCTGTGCAGGCTCGGAGGAACCGTGAGATCGCCATCCTGCAGAGGAAGATCGACGAGGTGCCGAGCCGGGCTGAGCTCACCCAGTACCAGAAGAGATTCATCGAACTCTACAGCCAAGGTGAGCGCCTCCTAGGACTGTACAATAAATAGTTTCTTTATTATCATTACATCATCAGCTTGCACAATAAACACCATGAACGACAACGACACAAAACATAGATTTGAGGAAGTTGACAGAGTAAAATGTTAAAATGTAACTATCATTCTTTTTTAATGTTGCCTTTTGTATATACAATGAAATCATCTTGAGAAGGAGTTATATCATTATTTAGATATTCAACGTTATGGCATATGTCATATTTTCCTAGTTCCTCCTTAATATTTGGTCAAACCAGAACCTGTGCTTGATGTCTTTAAAAAGCTGAACCAAACACATTCAATCTCTTTGTGTGCCCTTTAGTTTCTGCCACGCATAAAGAGACCAAGCAGTTCTTCACACTGTATAACACATTAGACGACAAGAAGGTGTATCTGGAGAAGGAGGTATGTAACCACAGCACAACACACTAAATCATTGACAATATACGTAGAATACCAAGTTCTGCTCCAGTTTAGATTTCTCTTTGATTGTAGCACCTCTGTCCACTTTGAGTATTGATACGGTTCATATATTAATATTAATGAGAAAAAATGTGTTTTCATTTCTGTAGGTGAATTTGCTGAATTCCATTCACGACAACTTCCAACAGTAAGTCGGAGTCCACTGTTGTGAAAGCCTGATGTGATTGTTTAGTGGAGACTGTTGAGTGAATCTGGTCTAACCTGCTGTACTGTTGTCCAGGGCCATGTCCTCTTCAGCAGCCAAGGAGCAGTTCCTCAGACAGATGGAGCAGATAGTGGAGGGAATCAAACAGAGTCGCATCAAGGTAGAGCTCTTCAGGGATAACTCCACCTGGTACAACTTGGGTGTTATTTTCGACATCCCCAGCTGGAGGTGTTCTGTTTTCAGGTCATCCATCCGTACGTCCATTCGTGTGAAGGTGATATCTCACGAACCCCTGGAGTGATTTTCTTCAGATTTGGCACAAATGTCCACTTGGACTCGAAGATGTCACTGTGACCTCCATAAGTCAAGAATTCCTGCTGTTATTCTGAAAACATTTCACTCAACTGTCTAACAGGATTAATGATGAAGTGGTGACAGTTTCTATTCAAAAGGTCAAAGGTCCACTTCACTGTGACCTCACGTTTCACGACACTAATCTTCAAACTGCGCTGTGAAGAAAACTACACTGAAAGGTTGAATCAAAAGGAATCTTTATTAAAAAAAAATATATATATATATACACCCCCACGGGGGGGGCGTCTTGAGGGGTACAGAATGAAAGTATTGCTTTTCCATAAAAAAATTTGTTTTAGTCTGAATTAATATTTTAAAAATGTTTTGACGGCTTTGACCATGACTTTCTGTCCCGTTCTGTTTCCATGGTAGCAGCCAATAGCGTTGGACGTTGCTGATTGCCAGGGTTGTCTGTTGTTGGGTGCAGCTACTGTAGGCTGGCACTGGGTGAAATGGAGTTTGCTTCGGAGCCTCAGTGAAGGGGACGTTATTTGTCCCTGCAGCTGAGTGAGTGGAGACGGGCAAAAACCAGAGTCAATATACAGTGGGTACGGAAAGTATTCAGACCCCCTTAAATTTTTTACTCTTTGTTAAATTGCAGCCATGTGCTAAAATCATTTAAGTTCATTTTTTTTCCTTTTAATGTACACACAGCACCCCATATTGACAGAAAAACACAGAATTGTAGACATTTTTACAGATTTATTAAAAAAGAAAAACTGAAATATCACATGGACATAAGTATTCAGACCCTTTGCTGTGACACTTGTATATTTACCTCAGGTACTGTCCATTTCTTCTGATCATCCATGAGATGGTTCTACACCTTCATTGGAGTCCAGCTGTGTTTAATTCTAATGATTGGACTTGATTAAGGAAGCCCGCACCTGTCTATATAAGACCTTACAGCTCACAGTGCATGTCAGAGCAGATGAGAATCATGAGGTCGAAGGAACTGCCTGAAGAGCTCAGAGACAGAATTGTGGCAAGGCACAGATCTGGCCATGGATACAAAAAAATTTCTGCTGCACTTAAAGTTCCCAAGAGCACAGTGGCCTCCATAATCCTTAAATGGAAGACGTATGGGATGACAAGAACTCTTCCAAGAGCTGGCCGTCCAACCAAACTGAGCAATCGGGGGAGAAGAGCCTTGGTGAGAGAGGTAAAGAAGAACCCAAAGATCACAGTGGCTGAACTCCAGAGATGCAGTGAGGAGATGGGAGAAAGTTCAAGAAAGTCAACCATCACTGCAGCCCTCCACCAGTCAGGGCTTTATGGCAGAGTGGCCCGACGGAAGCCTCTCCTCAGAGTAAGACACATGAAAGCCCGCATAGAATTTGCCAAAAAACACATGAAGGACTCCCAGACTATGATAAATAAGATTCTCTGGTCTGATGAGACAAAGATAGAACTTTTTGGCCTTAATTCTAAGCGGTATGTGTGGAGAAAACCAGGCACCGCTCATCACCTGCCCAACACCATCCCTACAGTCAAGTGTGGTGGTGGGAGCATCATGCTGTGGGGGTGTTTTGCAGCTGCAGGGACAGGACGACTGGTTGCAATTGAAGGAAAGATGAATGCGGCCAAGTACAGAGATATCCTGGACGAAAACCTTTTCCAGAGTGCTATGGACCTCAGACTGGGCCGACGGTTCACCTTCCAACAAGACAATGACCCTAAGCACACAGCTAAAATGACGAAGGAGTGGCTTCGGAACAACTCTGTGACTGTTCTTGAATGGCCCAGCCAGAGCCCTGACTTGAACCCAATTGAGCATCTCTGGAGAGACCTCAAAATGGCTGTCCACCAACGTTCACCATCCAACCTGACAGAACTGGAGAGGATCTGCAAGGAGGAATGGCAGAGGATCCCCAAATCCAGGTGTGAAAAACTAGTTGCATCATTCCCAAGAAGACTCACGGCTGTATTAGCTCAAAAGGGTGCTTCCACTCAATACTGAGCAAAGGGTCTGAATACTTATGTCCATGTGATATTTCAGTTTTTCTTTTTTAATAAATCTGTAAAAATGTCTACAATTCTGTGTTTTTCTGTCAATATGGGGTGCTGTGTGTACATTAATGAGGAAAAAAATGAACTTAAATGATTTTAGCACATGGCTGCAATTTAACAAAGAGTAAAAAATTTAAGGGGGTCTGAATACTTTCCGTACCCACTGTAGGTCAAGCGTTCACTCCATGGACTGAGATAAAGGAGTTCAACGGCAATAAAACACACACCCAAATGGCTACGGTTCTCCTTGATCGCTAACATCACTTTCATCTTCACTTAGCTGGAACGGCTAACGCTAAATGTCAGTCAATATAATAATAATGAGGCAGGTGCAACACCTAGCGTAATAGAGTGGAATTAGCCAGAGGCCAAGTTCTAATGTCTCCCCATCATTTCAACACAAGCTGCCGCAGCATTTGTGTCATGACTGCTTCCTGCTTGTCTGCTTTTCCAGATGGAGAAGAAGAAGCAGGAAAACAAAATGAGGAGAGATCAGCTAAACGACGATTACCTGGAGCTGCTGGACAAGCAGAGGCTTTACTTTAAAACTGTCAAGGACTTTAAAGAGGTGAGAAAAACAATCAAGTATCAGCTTGTGCTTCATTAGTTCTGGATAACTAAAGGACAAGCTACTCTACGGGTATGAGGGCCCACAACAAAGTAATCAAAGTGATTTTTATTGCTGACGCCTTTGTGTGTCGCATGCTGTTAGGCTGTTATGTTGACCTGAGACAAAACCCCACGTATGACCGATGATGTAACAGTAACAATGATCTTTTTGTCACCAGGAGTGTCGGAAGAACGAGATGCTGCTGTCCAAATTGAGGGCTAAAGGAGCGTCTTAGCCCCGGCAAAACTGTTTCTAAATGCTTTGGTTTTTGAGTGAAATGAAATATTTAATGTACTGAACATGTATTTTCCCCTAATATTCCACACTTTGTTTCATCATTGGTCTCTGATTGATACAAACAGCCCTGAGAGAGGAGCACTGGACATTACATTGACACTGTGCTCTTCACATGTGCCAAATCCAGCTGACTGAAAAACATAAATGCCTTTGATTAGTCAAGTCAAAAGTGTTTAATATATTTTGACACATGAATTGATGTTGAATTTCAAAATGAGTCCTGTTGGAGCCCTGGAACAACCCTAGAAATCCTGGATCCATCTCAATCTCTGGACTAACATTAACTTAATGAGTCAGCTGTGCTAGCTGTAACAACCCCACCCATGTCTTCATGTTGATCATAAAGCGGGGCTGCAACAGAGAACAGTCCCATACCCACTGAAAGAGAGCCTGAACCTGTTGTGTGTTTGCTGAAGTTACTTTACAGGATTTTTAGTCATTCTAACATTTCGTAGTGCAGCCTTACACATGACTCTCTGGATGTAAAGTTCTATGCCAATAATGCTGTTCTGATTGTGCCTCTGAATGTTTGAATTCACCTCATGTCTTAGATTTGCCTGCGTCACTCTCCAATGGCCACGTACAACCAGTACAGTATTTAATAAATAAAGAATCTTTCTATTAAGGACTGAAATGCCTTTGCAGTGACTCATGTTAGATAGGATGTGTTCTGTCACACACTGTGTGCTGATTGAAGACAGCACATAATCACACGTCAGCAGGCTGAAGCTGTGAAGGAAACACAGTGTGTATCAGCAAAGCACAACATGGTTCCTCTTTATGAGATGTTGTTGGACTGGAATTATATGTTCTGTTTTTAACACTAGAAAAAATATGTAAATTTACAATAGGAAATACATGACCAATGAAGCACATTCTTTCTCAGACCAGTTTGCTGGCCGGCCTTATTTTATGATGGTGGCTAATTTTACCCAGCTTTAAATAGAGATTGCTGTGTTATTGATATTGCTGAATCATTTTACTTATTTGATGACTTTAAATTTCTTTCCATTCTCCCCAGCTAACTCTGTGCCTACAGTTTTTAACACAGTGACCTGTTGTAGCCTGGTCCTAGAGCTCTGAATCACAGCCCAAAGATCCTCAGGGTTCCTACGCAGTATTCAAAAGTATAGAATTGAATTTGAGTAATTTCCAGTTCTGGATTAGTCTGTAAAAATATTTGTATTGTTTCCAAACTATTATCTCACTTTCAGAAATAAAATATATTAATATATACAAATCCAAACAAGTTTACTAACAAAACACAGCCGACCTGTAGATGATATGAAACTAATCAAGCTGGCTGTAGAATGGTGTCGGGTTACCATGGTTACCGTTCACCGTGCCATACATGTCTACATTTTATTTATGATTTAATTTTATTTCTCATTATTTAAATTATTTACAGTATATTTACTCCATCTAAATGCAATGAAGCAAATACTTTTCTTTTGATGTTCCTGGTTAATTGTCCATCTCTACTGTTCCTGTCCGTAGTGTTACAGGTTCAGTTATTAATTTATTTGTCCATCTCTACTGTTCCTGTCTATAGTGTTACAGGTTCAGTTATTCATTTAATTATCCATCTCTACTGTTACTGTCTGTAGTGTTACAGGTTCAGTTATTAATTTAATTGTCCATCTCTACTGTTCTTGTCCGTAGTGTTACAGGTTTACAGTTATTCATTTCACTCTTTTAACATTTAGTTTGAATAAAATGCTGTGTATTGAACAGAGTTCATTCACTGATATGAACTACAACACATATGTAAAAATGTCTATCATAATGGCATACATTTAACATGCGTGTTTAAAGTTGGATTTTAAAACCATTTATTGACATAATAAGCATCTAACAATTGGTAATCAGATGATTAATATTGACTGAAAAATCCTCAGAGAAGTCTGGAAATTTGAAATGAAAACTGTGAAGGAACCCTGGATCCTGTTTTTTCAACAGTTTAAATAGATTAAAATGACGTGAAACAAAATGGCAATTCAGTGTGATTATTAGGTTAGACTTCTTGTCCATGTCGACTAAAAAATGAGACTGAAAGTTCAATCAAAAAAGCTCCAGAACAGCTTCTAAGTAGACCCTTACACCAGGCTTACCCTATTGACTGATACTCTGAGCTGACACCATAAACACATTAGAAAGAAGTATATGGCCCCCGCCTCTTTCATCATGACATTGCCCCTGTGCACAAAGCCAGCTCCATACAGGTATGTTTTCTCAGTTTGGTGTGAAAGAACTTGACTGTCCTGCACCGAGTCCTGACCTCGACCCCCTCCAACTCCTTCAGGATGAACTGGACTTGTTAGATCCCTGAACTTTAGTATCATGAGTGGTTTCCCTGCGCCCACTATCAGCTCAGCTCACTCTCCAATCTCAGTGATTGTGATACCGAATAGACAGTTTGCATGTCTCTCAACCATCAGAGACCTGATTGGGCGACATAAAAACATGTTCACGTATGCAGGCTTGACCCAAACAGTAGTGCCAAAGTTTACATGACTCTACTTTTCACTGTGTAGAAGTCAAACTCTCGGGTGGATCCGTTACAGCAGGAAAACACCGGAGAAGTTATGTTAGTGAGAAAAGAACACGCTGCTTTCTGCACCAACTTCACAGAACATCACATGTGCAGGCTGTTGTTGGCAGGACGACTGATAAGTCATTGATAGTGATAGTATGTGTCACTGTCAGTCAGCGGTTCAGGCGTTGAGGAGATAAAAGTGGGAAAAGGTGTGTGGAGGGGATGAGCCAAGAAGGCAGTGGAGCTCAAGTGTTTTCACAGTTCAGAGGAAGAGGAGGCCTAACCTGGAGCAGACTCACTCACTGGACCCAGGACTGTGACCTGTGTCAGTGGACATGTCTGTTTGTAGGGCAGCGTTGCTGGCTGGCCTCCAGCTGCTCCTCTTTCTCAGTGTGGGAGCAAAGAAACAAGAAGCGGTGGTTTCACCTGAGGACCATGGCAATCGCCTCCGAGGCCTCTGGAAGCTGCACATGAAGGACACCCAGCTGAAAGGAAAAGGTAAGGGAACTCCTGGGAAACTCTCTGACTTGATTTAGTTGGAAACCATCATTCAACAGAAGCTCTTTGATTTACTGAAATGTCTAATTGAATGTTTTGTTCCTTTTCATTGTTTCAAATTGCCAAAATGTCATGTCAGGAAAATCAGAGGGGTGATTAAAGGTTGAACATGTAGAATCTTTATTAAAATATATATATATATATATACACAGTATATTATATATATATATATATATATATATATATATACCCCCATGGGGCGTTTTGAAGGGTACAGAATGAAAGTATTGCTTTTCCATAAAAAATATATTTAGTCTGAATTATATCAATAAGTGGGCCCACCACTCATAGGAAGAACAGCTGGGGTCGGGTGCGCTGTTGCACAGGTGGCAGTGAAGGTGAGGGGCCTTCTTGACGGACCAGACACAGGCAGCAGAGGCTGGCTCTGGGGACGTGGAATGTCACCTCTCTGTGGGGGAAGGAGCCGGAGCTATTGCGGGAGGTGGAGCGCTACCAGTTAGATCTGGTACTCACAAATCCCGGCTGAGCGCTGTGGTGTTGGAGTTTACGAGTGGACAAGAAGGTTGCCTCCTTACGCATGCAGGTGGTAGGGGGGGAAACTCTGACTGTTGTTTGTGCATATGCACTGAACAGCAGTGAGTATTCGTCCTTCTTAGAGACCCTGAATGGAGTCCTGCATGGGGCTCCAGTAGGGGACTCCATAGTTCTGCTGGAAAATTTCAATGCCCATGTGGGCAATGATGGAGACACCTGGAGAGGCGTGATTGGGTGGAACGGCCTCCCTGATCTAAATCTGAGTGATCGTCTGTTATTAGACTTCTGTGCTGGTCATGGATTGAACACCATGTTCGAACATAAGGATGCTCATAAGTGTACGTGGTACCAGAGCACCCTGGGCCAAAGGTCGAAGATCAATTTTGTGATCGTATCATCTGATCTGAGGCCGTATGTTTTGGACACTCGAGTGAAGAGAGGGGCATAGCAGTCAACTGATCACCATCTGGTGATGAGTTGGGTCAGAGGATGTGAGAAGATTCTGGACAGACCAGGTAAGCCCAAACGAGTAGTGCAGGTGAACTGGGAACGTCTGGAGGAGGCCCCTGTCCGAGAGATCTTCAACTTACACCTCCGGCGGAGCTTTTCTGACATCCCTGTGGAGGTTGGGGGCATTGAATCGGAGTGGGCAATGTTCAAAGCTTCCATTGCTGAAGCTGCGGCGGTGAGCTGTGGCCTCAAAGTCTTAGGTGCCTCAAGGGGCGGTAACCCTCAAACAAGGTGGTGGACACCAGTGGTCAGGGAAGCTGTCTGAAAAAGGAGTCCTTCCGGGATATGTTATCCCAGAAGACTCCGGAGGCAGTTGCAAGGTACCGACGGGCCAGAAGGGCTGCAGCCTCTGCTGTGTCAGAGGCAAAGCAGCGGATGTGGGAGAAGTTCGGAGAAGGACTTTCAGTCGGCACCAAGGTGCTTCTAGAAAACCATTCGACACCTCAGGAGGGGGAAATGGCGGTTCGTCCTATAGTCGAACCTCAGATTGAAGAGGAACAATGCAGATTCCGTCCTTGACGTGGAACAACGGACCTCACAAGGATCCTGGAGGGGGCCTGGGAGTATGCCCATCCAGTCTACATGTGCTCTGTGGATCTGGAGAAAGCATATGACCGGGTCCCCCAGGAGATACTGTGGGAGGTGCTGCGGGAGTTTGGGGTGAGGGGGTCACTTCTGTGGGTCATCCAATCTCTGTACACCCAAAGCGAGAGCTGTGTCCGGATCCTTGGCAGTAAGTCGAATTCGTTCCCGGTGGGGGTTGGCCTCTGCCAGGGGTGCGCTTTGTCACCATTCCTGTTTGTTATTTTCATGGACAGGATATCAAGGCGTAGTCGTGGTGGGGAGGGGTTGCAGTTCGGTGGGCTGAGGATCTCGTCTCTGCTTTTTGCAGCTGATATGGTCCTGATGATATCATCGGTCAGTGACCTTCAGCACTAACTGGATCGGTTCGCAGCTGAGTGTGAAACGGCTGGGATGAGCATCAGCACCTCTAAATCTGAGGCCATGGCTCTCAGCAGGAAACCGGTGGATTGCTTACTCCAGGTAGGAGTCCTTACCCCAAGGCCCTCGGGATCATGTTCACAAGTGAGGGGACGATGGAGCATGAGTTTTGCCGGAGAATCAGAGCAGCAGGGGTGGTATTGCAGTCACTCTACCACACCATTGTGACGAAAAGAGAGCTGAGCCGGAAGGCAAAGCTCCAGATCTACCGGTCAATCTTCGTTTCTACCCTCACCTATGGTCATGAAAGCTGGGTCATGACCGAAAGAACGAGGTCGCGGGTACAAGCAGCCGAAATGGGTTTTCTCAGGAGGGTGGCTGGAGTCTACCTCAGAGATAGGGTGAGAAGTTCAAGTTCCGTGAGAAACTCGGAGTAGAGCCGCTGCTCCTTTGAGTTGAAAGGAGCCAGTTGAGGTGGTTCGGGCATCTAGTAAGGATGCCCCCTGGGCGCCTCCCTAGGAAGGTGTTCCAGGCACGTCCAGCTGGGAGGAGGCCTTGGGGAAGACCCAGGACTAGTTGGAGAGATTATATCTCCATACTGGCCTGGGAACGCCTCAGGATGCCCAAGATAGAGCTGGTTAATGTGGCCCAGGAAAAGGTCCCCTGCTAGAGCTGCTGCCCCCACGACCCGTCCCCCGGTTAAGCGGTTGAAGATGAATGAATGACTGAATATTTAAAACTACTTTTGACGGGTTCGACAATGAGAAAGTCATTGTCCCATTCTGTTTCCATTGTAGCAGCCAATAGCGGCCGGCATTGCAGGTTGCCAGGGTTGTCTGTTGTTGGGAGCAGCTAGGTGGTTCAACTGTGTATTTGTTTACCCTTCTCTACCCTTCTCTTCTCTATATTCATTATCAGCACACCACTGCCTGACAGCTATCTTTGTGCAAACCTCAGTGTCTCCATCTCTCTATCTGCCTTCAGCCTCACTGTCACTGCTGTGGAAGCTGCTGCTCTGCTCACGCCGTTCAGGCTACAAAAACAAGAATCATTTTGAGTTGAGAGCTAGCTAATGGATTCCACAGCCCTCAAAGAAAGACTTCCAGTTGAAGACCTGCTAACGTTAGATACCGTTGTCAACTTAACTGATTAGTCCAAATTAGTGGTTACCCTGCATGATTCATCACTGACATGGAGCAGGCTGATCACTGACACACTGCAACGAACCTGGCAAACAGCCTGCTGGAATTATATTTTGTTGTTGCAATGTCTAATGATGCAGGTTAAACTTTGGTCAGCAAGCGAGAAAGCTAACATTAAGGAAACATTTATCTATGGAAAATTAAAAAATTCCCTCATAAATAATTTTTGCAATACCTCTGCAAGATGCCTCCAAAGAATTTTCTATATTTAATACCTGATAATAAAAACACACTGTCAAAAGAGCACCAATCTGTTGTTGGTTTGTCCTCCTAGATGAAACTTGATGAGACAACTTTTTGTTATGCAGGTTCCAATCCTCATCCAATCAGAGGAGGGCTCAAACAGCAGCTGCTTTACTGCCGTGTTGGAATTGGCTACCATCTCCAGATTCTGCCCAGTGGCTCTGTAGGAGGCGTCCACAAACCCACTGAGCATTGTGAGTTCAGTCCACTCATATGACTTGTTTTTTTTTTTAAACCTGCACTGGTTCTGTATATGAATAGGTTTGTAGTCTTCCAAGATATGACCAATATTTTAGACCCAGCTTTTATATCTTTGATATACCCCAAGAATGCATCCAAGCCTTTATGCGGATAAAGATCCTGCTTTCCTCTCCTCAAGGTTGGCTGAAGGTGTTTGCTATGAAACATGGAGTGGTGGGAATCAGAGGAGTCAAGAGTGGCCTGTACCTCTGTATGAGTGGAGAAGGACGGGCTTATGGAGCGGTAAGTAGCTCACTACACTGCTCATGCCAGTGAGACAGCACTTCCATTGTGTTGTGCATGCATGTTGGGAAAGAAAGTTTGTAGTTTCTCAGACCTGGGTCAAACACTGTTACATAATCATCAGTTACTTTTCTCACTAAACACTAAGTACAAGGCTGCATAATGGAACCAAAACACAATTAGATATTATTGAAGACATAATTTAAAGTAGAGTGAGAGTGTCCCTCTCAGCAGAAGGCTAAGTTATGACAGCAACACATATCCACTTCTGAAACACTTCACCAATAAGGACACTTGTTTTATTCTAGTTTATACAGTCTGTGGTTGTGTTGCGTTTGTCAGACTCTTTTTTACAATAAACATGTCATTTACAGTCAATGTTGGCGAAGCGTTTCAGAGATGGAGGGAAAATGTTGCTAATAGTTTAGCCTGCTGTCCGTTGACTTTGTCTGGAGCAGCCCACATGGATGCAGCGGCCCTCCAGGTTTGATAAACACGATGCCCAATGTTGATTGTTATGTTAATAATTATAATTGGATGATAACGGCCGTCAGACAGCAGTGTGAGAGGAAATGTGAACACGGCAGACAAGCTGGCTAACCAGCAGCACCAGCTCTCCCCACTGTTTTCACAGCAAATGTCCGCTCCCTGGACAATAAACTGGAGTCCATCTTTACAGTCCCTCTGTGTTATCAGCAGCCGTGAGCTGCAGAGTATTCACTGGAGGGATGTCATGCACCCACATCTATATTTGTAGACTGGCCAATAGGAACACTCTCTCTCTCTCTCTCTGAAATGACCTCTGATTGAAAGTCTCCCATCACAGGCTAGATTTTCTAAAGCCTGAAAACAGAGCCCAGAGGAGGTGCACAAGTCTAGTTTTCTCTCTTGAATTACATTATTATGAAAGATTATAACAAGGTGTTTTTGTCCAACAACACCAGAAAAAACTGCGTACCCCAGCTTTAAATGTCTTCTTGAATGTCTTTTCCAGGAGAAGTTTTCTGATGACTGCCTGTTGAAGGAGAACCTTGAGGAGAATCACTACAACACCTACTCCTCTCTTTCTCACCCAGGCGCCTATCTGGCTCTCTCCCACAAGGGAGAGCTAAGGAAGGGCAACAGTGTGGGCCGCCACCAGTCCTGCACCCACTTTCTACCTCGGAGGACACAGTAATCAGGGTCCACCACCAGCCAGCTTCTTGGTATTCATGCAATTTTTCCTATATTAGGAATATGGTTGCTCACGTTGCATCTCCAGCTTGTAAGAAATTGCCCCCCACACTGCAACATGGAAAAACTACTAGAACTACACCCAAGAGACAGTATTGTGGGATTCTTTGGAGCATTGCTTACTGAGACTACTCAACTTGTTCAAAAGAGCTGACACAAACAATAAGTGCATGTGGTATAATGCAGCTACATGTGAATAGAGCTGGCATGGGCTCTACTATTAATGACTTGGAAGATGTGTGTACCACTGAACAGCTGGCTGATGGGACAAAACGTTGTTCAAACTACAATATTTCAATTTGTTTTTTTCATTTTAATCGTGCAATATTGTCCTTGGATCTGTTCTAAGATTCCATCTTTTCACTTTAATTTTAATTTAGCTTTATTTTTAGTCTGTCCATATATTTTTAGTCTGTACATTTTTTTAACTTAAATTTTATTGTAGCCTTTTTAAAATTCTATTTCTGACACTGTTTAGTTAAATATGTTTTTTTATTTCATTTTTACTTTCTTTGTGACCAGGGATATGTGCAAAGTAAGAATTTCATTGTGCAGTGTGACGTCTGTCTTAACTGAACATATGACAATAAACACGTTGATTCCTTGAATATTCAGGATCTATTTTTTTTTTTGCACATGCATGGTTAATAACCATTCACTATGTTTGTATTAGCGATGGATCAAATTACTATATTTAATGTAAAATATTTCAGTGACAAACCCACAGAATTATCACTAACCCTGCAGTTCCCATCCTCTCCATAGGGCCTTTTTTTTTTTGGGAGTTTCCAGCCAGAAAAGTCTGCTCTCATCAGCAGTGTTTCCACTCTACTCAGCCTGCTCAGCAATACACAGACACAGTTAGAGATAGCTAGTGTACACAGTGGAGCATTTAGCAGCTAAAGAGGAATTCCTCTCAGGAGTTGGAGGAGAAAAAGACAAAATCAAAGCTAACAGAGAATATTGTGCTTGTATTCATCAGGCAGTGAAACTGTCCACTAAAGGTGAAGAGTTGAAACACTTTTCACACTAAATGGTTTCTAGTAATAATGATAAGAATGATCTAGAAGTATTGATGGATGACTAAATAAAAACAGAACAATGTAATTACTTCAGAAAAGAAGTCGTTCCTCATTTCTTTTGTTTCTGTAGTTTTATTTATTTTGTTTCAGAATACATTGCAGTGTTAAATAATATCTATATTTTATAATCATATTGTGTCAATGTAGTCTGTTACAAGTTGGCTTGGATGTTTAGATATATAAACTTTCCACAACTTCAAGCTTCTTGTGAGTGAAATAAAGAAACTTTTTTTCCTTTATTGATGAACACAGGTCAGAAGGCCATCAGTTAGTTTGACATTAACCTTTCTTCTTCAAACTAGGAGCTTCCTGAACTTGCTCTTGGCACCCTCAACTGGAATTTACCTTAACCAGTTACTTCTTTAGCTTTAACTGGAGAAAAGCTGAATACTTTCAAAAAAAAAATCAGGATGGCCAATAAGTTGACATTGGTTACCTTTGTGTGACCCCAAACAGTATCCAAGGCGGACAGAAGTGTCTCTAAATAAGCCTATATGGGGTTTAATAGGGCCCAACCACCAGTGGGGTATATAAAATCATGTGTTTACAAGCAGGTCATCCGACCTTTAAAGCAACAATACAAACAGTTTACCATTGTCTACAGTGGATCTCACTGAAAACTCGGTATGCACATGTGCTGGACATCACTGGTGAATAAGTCCAGGCAAAAGGCAAGGCAAGTTTATTTATATAACACAATTCAACAACAAGGCAATTCAAAGTGCTTCACATAAAACATTAAAAGTATTGGAAACACATATAAAATGACATTTATAAAAAGATATTCAAGTGGTTTAAGTCATATTTATCAGATAGATCTCGGTTTGTACATGTTAATGACAAATCCTCCATGCACACTAAAGTCAGTCACGGAGTCCCACAGGGTTCTGTCCTTGGACCCTTAGGAAATATTATAAGGAAGCACTCCATAAATTTTCATTGTTATGCTGATGATATACAATTATATTTGTCGATCAAACCAGAAGAAACCGATCAGTTAGATAAACTTCAAATGTGCATTAAGGAAATAAAAAGCTGGATGACCTGCAATTTTCTGATGTTAAACTCAGATAAAACTGAAGTTATTGTACTTGGCCCCAAAGGCCTCCGAAACAAAATAGCTAAAGATATTGTTACTCTGGATGATGTTGTGTTGTCCTCCAGCACCACAATAAGGAATCTGGGTGTTATTTTTGACCAGGATATGTCCTTTGATTCTCACATAAAACTAATGACAAGGACTGCATATTTTCACCTGCGTAATATTGTGAAAATTAGGAACATTGTGTCTCAGAAAGATGCAGAAAAATTAGTCCATGCATTTGTTACTTCTAGGCTGGACTTCTGCAACTCCTTATTATCAGGCTGCTCCAATAAGTCTGTTAAGAGTCTCCAGTTGGTCCAAAATGCTGCAGCTTGTGTATTGACTAAAACAAATAGAAGAGAACATATTTCTCCTGTATTAGCTTCTCTGCACTGGCTACCTGTAAAATCTAGAATAGATTTTAAATCCTTCTCCTTACGTACAAAGCTCGTGGTGGTGCCTGCTGCCGTGGTCCTACATGACGCTTCCTGCTGCTATTATAACTGTTACTCATATATACTATCACTAGTTTAATAAACTATAAAATTTGTAGCCATAAAAACACCACCAGTGGTATGTCTCGCTGTATCGTAGCTGCTATTGCCACTACTCATCATTGATCATGTTTGCCACCATAATTATTATCATTGTCATATTATATCACCTTAGCTGTGCTTGTTTCTACTATTCTGTTGTATTAACTGTCTTAACATATACGTCATATTCACATTACTATAGATATTATTATAGTGACTGTTAGGCTTTGCTTGCTTGCATCTCTGGAAGTGTGTCATTCTGTCTCTCCCTGTCCATCTGTGTGTCTTTTCTCTCTTTCTCTCTCCTTTTCTTCCTCCCCAACCGGTCAAGACAGATGGCCGTCCTCCACAGAGCTGGGTCTGTCCGACATTCCTGCCTGTTAAAGGGAAGGCTTTCGTTGCCACTGTACTCTACAGAGGAATTGTTGGGTCTATGTAATTCATAAATAAGTCATTGAGTGTGGTCTTTACCTACTCTGTAACGTGTCCTGAGATAACTTTTGTTATGATTCGACACTATAAATAAAATTGAATTGAATTTAATTGAATTGAATTGAAGTAAAATTACTACAATTTTAAGAAAAGTGTTGGAAAACATATAAAATTACATTTGAATATTATAAGTTAAAGATCATTGAAAGTATTAATTGTCAATTAGGTATAATTTTCAAGACATATAATGAAAGTTACAGTGCAGTACAGGCTGTTAAATAAATTATTTTGTTTACTGAAAGGCAGCGGCAAACAGGAAAGTCTTCAGTCTTGATTTAAAAGAACTAAGAGTTCCAGCAGACCTGCAGTTTTCTGGAAGTTTGTTCCAGAAATGTGGAGCATAAATACTCTCCATGTTTAGTCCTGACTCTGGGGACACAGAGCAGACATGTCCCATGTTTAGTCCTGACTCTGGGGACACATAGCAGACCTGTCCCATGTTTAGTTCTGACTCTGGGAACACAGAGCAGACCTGTCCCATGTGTAGTCCTGACTCTGGGGACACAGAGCAGACCTGTCCCATGTTTAGTCCTGACTCTGGGGACACAGAGCAGACCTGTCCCATGTTTAGTCCTGACCCTGGGGACACAGAGCAGACCTGTCCCATGTTTAGTCCTGACTCTGGGGACACAGAGCAGACCTGTCCCATGTTTAGTCCTGACTCTGGGGACACAGAGCAGACCTCTCCCATGTTTAGTCCTGACTCTGGGGACAAAGAGCAGACCTGTCCCATGTTTAGTCCTGACTTTGGGAACACAGAGCAGACCTGTCCCGTGTTTAGTCCTGACTCTGAGGACACAGAGCAGACCTGTCCCATGTTTAGTCCTGACTCTGGGGACACAGAGCAGACCTGTCCCATGTTTAGTTCTGACTCTGGGGACACAGAGCAGACCTGTCCCATGTTTAGTCCTGACTCTGGGGACACAGAGCAGACCTGTCCCACGTTTAGTCCTGACTCTGAGGACACAGAGCTGACCTGTCCCATGTTTAGTCCTGACTCTGAGGACACAGAGCAGACCTGCCCCATGTTTAGTTCTGACTCTGGGAACACAGAGCAGACCTGTGCCATGTTTTGTCCTGACTCTGGGGACACAGAGCAGACCTGTCCCAGACAATCTTAGAGATCTGGATTGTTCGTAGCTGAGCAGAAGATCTGAAATGTATTTTGGTCCTAAACCATTCAGTGCTTTGTAAACCAACAGATGTATTTTGAAATCAGTTCTTGGGCAGACAGGAAGCCAGTGAAAAGATCTGAGGACTGGATTGATATGATCTACTTTTTTGGGGCGGCTGTGGCTCAGAGGTAGAGTGGGTCGTCTTCCATTCGAGGAACCGTGGTTTGATCCACAGCTCCTACAGTCCACATGTCGCATTGTCCTTGGGCAAGACACTGAAGCCCAAATTGCTCCCTGTGCTGCGCATGGGTGTGTGAATGTAGTGTAAATGGTTAGATTAGATTAGATGAGATGAGATGACTACAGTGTGAATGTCTGTGTGAATGGGTGAATGTGATAAGTAGTGTGAAAGTGCCTATAGTAGTCAGAAGATTAGAAAGCTGCTATATAATACAAGTCTGTTTACCACTTACCATTTTTTGGTCTTACTGAGGACTCGAGCTGTCTGACTTTTTAGGGAGATCTATAAAGACATTCTTACAGTAGTCGAGCCTGCTGAAGACAAGTTTTTCCAAATCATCCTCTAATCCTTGATATATTCTTTAGGTGATAGTAGGCTGACTTTGTAATCGTTTTAATGTGGCTGTTGTTCAGGTCTGAGTCCATGACTACACCTAAGTTTCTGGCCTGATTTGTTGTTTTTGGCATTACTGTATGAAGTTGGGAGCTGACTTTTGACCGTTATTCCTTGGCTCCAAAAACTATTATTTCAGGTTTTTCTTTGTTTAATTGGAGAAAATTCTGCTCGATCCAATCGTTGATTTGCTTGATGCATCTGCTCAGTGCTTGTATTGGACTATAGTCACCTTGTGATATAGTTATGTAGATTTGTGTCGTCTGCATAGCTGTGGTAACATATGTTGTTGTTTTTCATGATCTGAGCCAGTGGCAGCATGTAGATATTAAACAGAAGAGGCCCCAGAATGGAGCCTTGGGGAACTCCACATGTAATTTTGCCCGCTCATATGTGTATTTACCTATAGACACAAAGTAGTCCCTGCCCTTCAATTAGGATTCAAACCATTTTAATGCTGTGCCAGAAAGTCCCACCCAGTTTTCCATACAGCCTAGTAATATGTTGTGATCGACTGTGTCAAATGCCGCACTGGGATCCAATAATACTAAGACTGAAATTTTACCATTGTCCGTGTTTAAATGGATGTCATTGAAGACCTTAACAAGAGTTGTCTCTGTGCTGTGGTGTGGTCTGAAACATGACTGGAACACATCAAAACATCTATTCATTAACATGAAGTTGTTCAGCTGCTTAAAAACAGCTTTTCAATGATTTTGCAGAGGAATGGGAGGTTTGATATTGGTCTATAATTGTTCATTAGTGAAGTGTCTAAATTGTTCTTTTTAAAAGAAAGGCTTGATAACAGCAGTTTTCAGGGCCTGTGGGAAGACACCTGAAAGAAGAGACGTGTTTACAATCTGTAGAAGAAACAGAACAAAACAGCAGTCTGCCACTAAATCTTGCTTAGAATGGATTTTTTGCACATTAGCAGAATGGCTGTCTTTATTACGGCATAAACAGGGGTATGATACTTACGTTATGTCTTAAATTGAAAAAACAGCGTTATCTTCTACAGCCTACCTCTTCAGCATGGGGCTACATGTACATCAATCTGAATCAATTGGGGCCTTAGTGATGGAGTAATGGAGCTTCATGAAGTATTACTTGCATTTGTTGAGTCCACTAGATGGAGCTCTTGGTTTAAAGAAAAGGGCTCAATGAATGGTGAATCAGTGTGTTTCCAACTCTTTGCTGAACAGAGAGCTCCATCTTGTGGACTGAGAAAATAATGAAAATGCTTCATTAAGCTGAATAAAGCCTCATTTGCCAATCACTGCTTAGCGTACACCTAGTTATATCTATCCATGCAGGTTAAGTTTTAGGATTTGAGATCTGAGATTTCTGTGTCCACCCCAAACACGGGGGTGCTGATAGCACTTAATAATTTATATGAGGAAAAACTCAACAGGCATGTTACTCTGAGCTTCTCTCCTCTTTGTCTGTATCTGTGCTTTGTGTGTTTTCTTGTTAGGCTGACACCATCTTAAGATATATGATGTGATATCATCCACATCAAAGTATTTGATGTTATGTTAGAGATTGTAAGAAAAACCTCACGGTGGAAGCCATGAAATTAAATAAAAATAGTTATACAAAAAAAGAAAACTGTTGTGTATTTCGAATTAGACTGTACAGCTTTAAACCAACCCAGTTGCATTTCTTTTGGATGCTTTTACATTTGCAGAGCAGCAGTTGTTCATGTGGACCCTTTAAAATACTGTGTGAGTGTAGTAGCTGTGAATGGGTCAATTTGCAGAAAGCAGCTGGACAGTGAAGTCATGGTGTCCAGTCAGTAACCAACAGCTTCCTTCCTCCACCTGCCTCCCAACACTGACTCCCAGGACACTTGGGGGACACACGAGTATGTAATCCTACCCACAGAGTGGGAGGTGTAGGGTCACATGATCCCCATTCGAGTGGCAGCACTCAGCTGCTCAGGTGTCTCTTTTTTGTAAGTGGAGGCACGGCAGGAGGACAGTCATTAGGACAGAGACAGAGGGTGAAGAGAAAGGGGAAAGAAGAAAGGAAGGAGACAGATAAAGGGAGAGGCATAAAGGGAGTTGGGGGACATGGTCTTCGACAAAGCAGAGTTGAATGTGAACAATGGCACAATGACGAAAAGCTTCGTGGAGATCAGTACGTTGGACATAACTTCATCAAACCCAGGAATAGATCCCAACCCTCACTTTTCTTGAGGATTCCTGTTTGTTTTTTCTTCATAATCTCTTCTTCGCTTACTTCCATTTTCTATCTTTCCTCTTATCAATGTCACACTTGTCCACTTGTCACATTGTTTCTTGTCTCTTTTTGCAGATCCTACTGCCAACACTGCTGCTACTGACACATCAACTCCCCCAACAGTAAGTAGACAAAATATAGTCCGGCTAATTAGTGCTTGTTACTGTGTATTGACTGAATATTTGGTTAGACAAAATAAGATTTTTGAGAATGTCCTCAAGAAAATGTTCATGTGTATTTTTACTATTTAATTATTAATGGAGTGATAATAATCACATTAGTCAGATTATTCAATAATGAAAGTAATCAGTAGTCACTTACCTTAAAGAAACAAGTGTTAATTCAAAACTGCATGGCCTTGTTTTTGCTGTAAAGACCCATTAGAGCAGGAGAAGATTAACAGAGAATACAACAGAACACATATCACTGACGTATTACATCACACACTGCAAAGACAACAATTAACAGTAAGGGTAGTGTGTGACAGAGGTACGGGTAAGGAGATACATATTTGCTGTGATAAGAAAAATTATAAACATTACTTAAACTACATGGTGAAGTTTCGACATCCAAACTACTTGTTTAGACATCGAAAATACATGGTTAGGTTTAAACAACAAAACTACATGGTTAGGTTCAGGTTTCAAAACTACAAGGTTAAGTGTAGCCAACAAAACAACTTTTTTAAGTTCAGGTTTCAAAACTACATGATTAGGTTTAGGCAACAAAACGACATGGTTTGGTTTAGACAACGAAACTTCATGGGTTGGTTTAAACATCAAAACTACATAGTTTGGTTTAGACAACAAGACTACTTGTTTAGACATCCAAATTACATGGTAAGGTTTAGGCATCAAAACTACAGGGCTAGGTCTGGACAACAAAACTATTGGATTAGGTTAAGACATCAGAACTACATGGTTAGGTTTAGACAACAAAACTTTAGAACCGGGGTTATGTAAATAACCTAAAGTTCTCTTTCATAATATTTCGTTCGATGTCTCACTATGGGAAATGGTTGCTCCCGTATTGCCAGTTTGGCGGTAAGTGATACCAGTGGAACTGCGAGTAGCAGATCTAGAGAATCAATACAACACCGACAACGCCACCTTAGGACTTGCACCTAAAGCGTATACTCCTTTAACTTTAATTTCTCTGAGGGTTGCCCAAAAACCACCCATACACAGGTCCCTACACAAATGAATACAGTGTAGGTGCAAACGGCGCCCAAAGATGATTGTTCATTCTCTGGATTAACTCGAACCCACAGCCTGCTGGAACAAAGACCTCAAAATGCCTTCACCCCCACAACAGGTCACACCCAGGTGTGAATCCTCCAAGGCACCCAAACTGTTCATTGGCTGAATTGACCCCCAGGTGATGACATCATCCGGGCCTATATAAAGTGAAGCACACAATCTCTCGCCCTCTTTCTACTGAATCTTTTCTACTGGATCTTTCGACCGGATCTTCCTCCTACTCTCCTCCATCTCTACGCAATCACTCCACTCCAGGAGACCAGCTTCCAGCTGTCCCCTCGGCCCTGGACCTGGCCTATGGCGTGGGATCACCACAAAGGTTAACCAACCGGTTATCCTCAATTGAGCCCAGCACAGAGCGATCCGAATCCTCTTTTGCCTAAGAGCCACAATCAGACAAGAACTACCACGGAGCTTTCTTTCTTCAACCCAGCTGCTGGCATCAAGCAATGCGCAACATCTCCCATCTCATGGACTGGTAACTAATCACCAACTGGGCATTACTACATGTTATAGGACTGTATGAACGGCTAGATACCATTGTAACTTTGTCATAAGAACTGAGAGATCAGGCTTCCGGCCTTTGTGTAACAAAGAGAATGTTCACACCTTCTTCGAGCCCCCACCTCTTCTCTTTGTCTCTCTCTCTCTCACACACACACACACGCACACACACACACACACATACACACAAACATACGTTTGCTGTTAGCTTTAGTTAGTTTATTGTGTTTTGTTTGTTGCATTTATTAACCTGTTAATAAATGTTTGTGTTTACCATATGTCTGATTATTTAATATTACACAAAGATGAATGAGCCAGCTTCTACTAAGAAAAGAACTTCTTAAATCCTTCAACTAATTAAACTATTATATTAATCGGTGTTTAACCCTTAATTAGTAGTTTAATATATTTTATGATACTTTAATATTAGTAATCACTCCGTCTATGACGGTGGTGCCCCGAGGAACTCTGGTTTGACTAGAGTCATTTTTATTATTATCTTTGATAATTATTGGTGATAACTAATATTTCCTTGATTAACGGTAAGTTTATTTAGAATACTCAATCTCATAATCTGAACGTGAGTCAAGGCACTATATTTGATTGGTTCTCTGTGTGACGGTTTTAATAAATTGAAGTTATTAATTTTTAGTAATTTTTCTTTATTAATTTTCCTTATCAAATATTTCATTTGATAGTCACACTATTGATCCAATTAAACCCAAAGTACCTACATTGGTGCCCCGTGTGAGGGTTAGTTATGTTGGCTTGGCAATAATTCATAATTGTGTGATATTAATATTCGTCATATTTTTGGACATTTTACAATTTTTGGATTTTTCATCCAAAATTTTCCAAAAGGCGTTCCATTTAACCCCACTTGTCTTCCACAGGAGTAGACATCCAGCTGTACTTACAAACAAGTACAAAGTGGTGTTATTTGATTAATTCCAAATTTAGCTAAAGTGATTTGAGAATAGTGATAACCTCTGTAAGCCTGATAGTTACCCTTAAGATTTTGCTATTGCTGCTAGCTATTGAAGTTTGGTTTTGCATTTGAATATCACATATTCAATGCAATTTAATGAGTCTTGTCATAAGTTGTTGCTAAATTAAGTGCTCCTTCCCCTTAACTCATAGCGTGCCCCCGGCCCTATGAACCCGAGAGTTTTAACTGTTGGAACTGCCTTGCATTTCAACCTGAGTGGAGATAGATAGAGCCACAGTGTGCTACCAGCCCCTGTGAAATAAAGTTACATGCCCAGCTGTTTCTTCCACGTGTCTCAGCTTGAGTTGTACTTAATAGATATTATTCCCTGACTGACGGCCCCGCATCTCAGTTAGTGTAAATTCTGGTCCCAGAATCACATGGTGCTGTAGTTGCCCCTCCCCGTGCAGGAAGCAAGCTACCGAAACAGTGTAGATCAGAGGAACTGTTGTTTTAGGCTAGTGTACTACCCAATTTACATCACAAGGTGTCTGCCCAGCAACACCAGAGCCAAAACAATTGCATTGTTGTACTAGACAACAAGTTTTAATCTCACCTTCCATTTTAACACAATGGAGAACCCAAGTGTAGAGAATTTCATTTCTTCCCTTGCACAGAGCCTTAAACCTGGCTACCCTGAGTTCATTAACACATTGAACTTAAGTGAGCGCAGGAAAGAAATAGAATCACTTCTCAGCGACACATCCGAAGGGTCAGTGTTGAGATGTTTGCTCCTGAACTTTCACCGGCAAATTAACATTGTCTGTCAGAGCAAAATAGCATTAGAAAAGGAGATAGAATCCCTTAAAGCTCAAAATGCTAATCTCATTAGTGAAGTTCAGATAGCAAATCACAAAGTCCTGCGTTATTTAGAAGATTTGCCCTCAGCAGAGTCACAGCTCTTCTCCTACAAAAAGGAATTGTTAGGGCTTAGATCAGAAACTCTTGCCCCACCAAAGTCGTTCAGCCTTGCTGATTCTGGCTTTTCAAATTCAAATTCCTCCCTCAATGAGAGATTAACGCCCTCTCCAGAGCAGACCAAGGAAGTTCAGTCCTGCTCTACCTCCTCACTGCATCACTTTGAGAGTGATGACAGAGCTAGCATAGTCTTGCCTTCACAAACGGTGACTTCACAATGTCCCCGCCTTGAAGAGCTTGAGCTTCTAGCTAAAGATATGGACGTGTTTGATCCAGACAACTGCGATCATAACATTGAGGACCATTTTAGGGAATTAGATCAAAATCTAATTGACCTGCCCAATGCAACACAGAGAGAGAAAGTTAAACTTGTGTGGAAAACTAGCTCAAAAGCTGTCCGCAAAGTTATACAGTCTCAACCTGCCAGAGTCAGAAATGACTACAATGAGCTCCGTCATGCACTGACAGAAGAATTCTCTTCTACTGCAGACGAAATCGCTTCTTTGGTTGCAGCTAGTCAAATAAAACATTCCCGTCAAGAGAGTCCCAGAGACTATTACAGACGTTTGAGACACGTATACTTTCAAGGAAAGAATGCACCAGGCTTAGAAGAGAACCCAACCTTCAAGTCCCTGTACTTGCAGAATCTTCATCCTTGTATACGTACGCATGTTATTCTTGAGACAAGAAAAGATAACCTCTCTCTCAACGAGGTTAGGAAAATAGCACAGGTGGCTTGGGAAACTGTTGTCAATTGCAAAGCAAGGGAAACAACATCTGCTTCCAGCAGCTCAAACACCGTGAGGTCAACCAGACCTTCTGTCTCAGAACCCCATCCTCAGAACAGATCGAAAGGGGGGGACAAAACACAGCATAGGGACACAGAGCGTAAACGCCATGTTCGCCAGCTGCCACGGGATAGTCATGCCCAGAGCAGGAGCTGTAGAAGGCCATATTCTGAGATCCTGGCCCAGCATAATGACCTGCCAAACCACTGCTCAGATGATGACCACAGCATCTCTGACCGCAGCTCAGAATCCGACAGTGACAGTGCCTCTGAGTGTCTTTCTGTACACGGCTACAGGCAGCGTTACAGCTCTGAGCCACGAGTGAAGAAGAACTTCAAACAACAGAGCTCCAGAGTCCGCTCCTCTCGGTTCTGTAGGTAACAGTCCATCTGCACTGATAGTAAGATTAATGCAAGCTCAGCAGCCTTACTTTTCTTACAGTTAAATTGGTAAACTTTGATTTGTTAGCAGCCGCAGCAAACTCAATAAGACCCAAATTGTAATTGGACTTAACACCTTATACAAACTTTGCAAATACTTTTGGATCAACTCCTTGTATTTTGTAATAAGCTCACTGGTAAACACTAGTTTAGGACACATCTTGGATTGACACACCAATCATACAACTGTCCTCATGCAACTGACAGCTGCATCTCATCTGTATCTCACCCCAAGTCATTTACATAACTAACACTTCTGTTCTCACTAACCTGAAGAGTAGCTGAGAAACAATGTTTATTATGTATTTCGTATAGTGCCATTGTCATGTTTAGATTTTGTTTTGTAGCTTTTGTTCTTGCCTAGTCGAGATATTAGTAGTGTTAAGCCAATTCCCAGTTGGTGAAATAACTGCCCAAAACGTTGCAAACCGTTGTAGGTGCAACCGGCGCCCAAAGATGATTGTTCATTCTCTGGATTAACTCGAACTGTCAGTTTGATTAAACATAGAACCCACAGCCTGCTGGAACAAAGACCTCAAAATGCCTTCACCCCCACAACAGGTCACACCCAGGTGTGAATCCTCCAAGGCACCCAAACTGTTCATTGGCTGAATTGACCCCCAGGTGATGACATCATCCGGGCCTATATAAAGTGAAGCACACAATCTCTCGCTCTCTTTCTACTGAATCTTTTCTACTGAATCTTTCGACCGGATCTTCCTCCTACTCTCCTCCATCTCTACGCAATCACTCAACTCCAGGAGACCAGCTTCCAGCTATGGCGTGGGATCACCACAAAGGTTAACCAACCGGTTATCCTCAACTGAGCCCAGCACAGAGCGATCCGAATCCTCTTTTGCCTAAGAGCCACAATCAGACAAGAACTACCACGGAGCTTTCTTTCTTCAACCCAGCTGCTGGCATCAAGCAATGCGCAACATCTCCCATCTCATGGACTGGTAACTAATCACCAACTGGGCATTACTACATGTTATAGGACTGTATGAACGGCTAGATACCATTGTAACTTTGTCATAAGAACTGAGAGATCAGGCTTCCGGCCTTTGTGTAACAAAGAGAATGTTCACACCTTCTTCGAGCCCCCACCTCTTCTCTTTGTCTCTCTCTCTCTCACACACACACACACGCACACACACACACACACATACACACAAACATACGTTTGCTGTTAGCTTTAGTTAGTTTATTGTGTTTTGTTTGTTGCATTTATTAACCTGTTAATAAATGTTTGTGTTTACCATATGTCTGATTATTTAATATTACACAAAGATGAATGAGCCAGCTTCTACTAAGAAAAGAACTTCTTAAATCCTTCAACTAATTAAACTATTATATTAATCGGTGTTTAACCCTTAATTAGTAGTTTAATATATTTTATGATACTTTAATATTAGTAATCACTCCGTCTATGACGGTGGTGCCCCGAGGAACTCTGGTTTGACTAGAGTCATTTTTATTATTATCTTTGATAATTATTGGTGATAACTAATATTTCCTTGATTAACGGTAAGTTTATTTAGAATACTCAATCTCATAATCTGAACGTGAGTCAAGGCACTATATTTGATTGGTTCTCTGTGTGACGGTTTTAATAAATTGAAGTTATTAATTTTTAGTAATTTTTCTTTATTAATTTTCCTTATCAAATATTTCATTTGATAGTCACACTATTGATCCAATTAAACCCAAAGTACCTACATTGGTGCCCCGTGTGAGGGTTAGTTATGTTGGCTTGGCAATAATTCATAATTGTGTGATATTAATATTCGTCATATTTTTGGACATTTTACAATTTTTGGATTTTTCATCCAAAATTTTCCAAAAGGCGTTCCATTTAACCCCACTTGTCTTCCACAGGAGTAGACATCCAGCTGTACTTACAAACAAGTACAAAGTGGTGTTATTTGATTAATTCCAAATTTAGCTAAAGTGATTTGAGAATAGTGATAACCTCTGTAAGCCTGATAGTTACCCTTAAGATTTTGCTATTGCTGCTAGCTATTGAAGTTTGGTTTTGCATTTGAATATCACATATTCAATGCAATTTAATGAGTCTTGTCATAAGTTGTTGCTAAATTAAGTGCTCCTTCCCCTTAACTCATAGCGTGCCCCCGGCCCTATGAACCCGAGAGTTTTAACTGTTGGAACTGCCTTGCATTTCAACCTGAGTGGAGATAGATAGAGCCACAGTGTGCTACCAGCCCCTGTGAAATAAAGTTACATGCCCAGCTGTTTCTTCCACGTGTCTCAGCTTGAGTTGTACTTAATAGATATTATTCCCTGACTGACGGCCCCGCATCTCAGTTAGTGTAAATTCTGGTCCCAGAATCACATGGTGCTGTAGTTGCCCCTCCCCGTGCAGGAAGCAAGCTACCGAAACAGTGTAGATCAGAGGAACTGTTGTTTTAGGCTAGTGTACTACCCAATTTACATCACAAGGTGTCTGCCCAGCAACACCAGAGCCAAAACAATTGCATTGTTGTACTAGACAACAAGTTTTAATCTCACCTTCCATTTTAACACAATGGAGAACCCAAGTGTAGAGAATTTCATTTCTTCCCTTGCACAGAGCCTTAAACCTGGCTACCCTGAGTTCATTAACACATTGAACTTAAGTGAGCGCAGGAAAGAAATAGAATCACTTCTCAGCGACACATCCGAAGGGTCAGTGTTGAGATGTTTGCTCCTGAACTTTCACCGGCAAATTAACATTGTCTGTCAGAGCAAAATAGCATTAGAAAAGGAGATAGAATCCCTTAAAGCTCAAAATGCTAATCTCATTAGTGAAGTTCAGATAGCAAATCACAAAGTCCTGCGTTATTTAGAAGATTTGCCCTCAGCAGAGTCACAGCTCTTCTCCTACAAAAAGGAATTGTTAGGGCTTAGATCAGAAACTCTTGCCCCACCAAAGTCGTTCAGCCTTGCTGATTCTGGCTTTTCAAATTCAAATTCCTCCCTCAATGAGAGATTAACGCCCTCTCCAGAGCAGACCAAGGAAGTTCAGTCCTGCTCTACCTCCTCACTGCATCACTTTGAGAGTGATGACAGAGCTAGCATAGTCTTGCCTTCACAAACGGTGACTTCACAATGTCCCCGCCTTGAAGAGCTTGAGCTTCTAGCTAAAGATATGGACGTGTTTGATCCAGACAACTGCGATCATAACATTGAGGACCATTTTAGGGAATTAGATCAAAATCTAATTGACCTGCCCAATGCAACACAGAGAGAGAAAGTTAAACTTGTGTGGAAAACTAGCTCAAAAGCTGTCCGCAAAGTTATACAGTCTCAACCTGCCAGAGTCAGAAATGACTACAATGAGCTCCGTCATGCACTGACAGAAGAATTCTCTTCTACTGCAGACGAAATCGCTTCTTTGGTTGCAGCTAGTCAAATAAAACATTCCCGTCAAGAGAGTCCCAGAGACTATTACAGACATTTGAGACACGTATACTTTCAAGGAAAGAATGCACCAGGCTTAGAAGAGAACCCAACCTTCAAGTCCCTGTACTTGCAGAATCTTCATCCTTGTATACGTACGCATGTTATTCTTGAGACAAGAAAAGATAACCTCTCTCTCAACGAGGTTAGGAAAATAGCACAGGTGGCTTGGGAAACTGTTGTCAATTGCAAAGCAAGGGAAACAACATCTGCTTCCAGCAGCTCAAACACCGTGAGGTCAACCAGACCTTCTGTCTCAGAACCCCATCCTCAGAACAGATCGAAAGGGGGGGACAAAACACAGCATAGGGACACAGAGCGTAAACGCCATGTTCGCCAGCTGCCACGGGATAGTCATGCCCAGAGCAGGAGCTGTAGAAGGCCATATTCTGAGATCCTGGCCCAGCATAATGACCTGCCAAACCACTGCTCAGATGATGACCACAGCATCTCTGACCGCAGCTCAGAATCCGACAGTGACAGTGCCTCTGAGTGTCTTTCTGTACACGGCTACAGGCAGCGTTACAGCTCTGAGCCACGAGTGAAGAAGAACTTCAAACAACAGAGCTCCAGAGTCCGCTCCTCTCGGTTCTGTAGGTAACAGTCCATCTGCACTGATAGTAAGATTAATGCAAGCTCAGCAGCCTTACTTTTCTTACAGTTAAATTGGTAAACTTTGATTTGTTAGCAGCCGCAGCAAACTCAATAAGACCCAAATTGTAATTGGACTTAACACCTTATACAAACTTTGCAAATACTTTTGGATCAACTCCTTGTATTTTGTAATAAGCTCACTGGTAAACACTAGTTTAGGACACATCTTGGATTGACACACCAATCATACAACTGTCCTCATGCAACTGACAGCTGCATCTCATCTGTATCTCACCCCAAGTCATTTACATAACTAACACTTCTGTTCTCACTAACCTGAAGAGTAGCTGAGAAACAATGTTTATTATGTATTTCGTATAGTGCCATTGTCATGTTTAGATTTTGTTTTGTAGCTTTTGTTCTTGCCTAGTCGAGATATTAGTAGTGTTAAGCCAATTCCCAGTTGGTGAAATAACTGCCCAAAACGTTGCAAACCGTTGTAGGTGCAACCGGCGCCCAAAGATGATTGTTCATTCTCTGGATTAACTCGAACTGTCAGTTTGATTAAACATAGAACCCACAGCCTGCTGGAACAAAGACCTCAAAATGCCTTCACCCCCACAACAGGTCACACCCAGGTGTGAATCCTCCAAGGCACCCAAACTGTTCATTGGCTGAATTGACCCCCAGGTGATGACATCATCCGGGCCTATATAAAGTGAAGCACACAATCTCTCGCTCTCTTTCTACTGAATCTTTTCTACTGAATCTTTCGACCGGATCTTCCTCCTACTCTCCTCCATCTCTACGCAATCACTCAACTCCAGGAGACCAGCTTCCAGCTATGGCGTGGGATCACCACAAAGGTTAACCAACCGGTTATCCTCAACTGAGCCCAGCACAGAGCGATCCGAATCCTCTTTTGCCTAAGAGCCACAATCAGACAAGAACTACCACGGAGCTTTCTTTCTTCAACCCAGCTGCTGGCATCAAGCAATGCGCAACATCTCCCATCTCATGGACTGGTAACTAATCACCAACTGGGCATTACTACATGTTATAGGACTGTATGAACGGCTAGATACCATTGTAACTTTGTCATAAGAACTGAGAGATCAGGCTTCCGGCCTTTGTGTAACAAAGAGAATGTTCACACCTTCTTCGAGCCCCCACCTCTTCTCTTTGTCTCTCTCTCTCTCACACACACACACACGCACACACACACACACATACACACAAACATACGTTTGCTGTTAGCTTTAGTTAGTTTATTGTGTTTTGTTTGTTGCATTTATTAACCTGTTAATAAATGTTTGTGTTTACCATATGTCTGATTATTTAATATTACACAAAGATGAATGAGCCAGCTTCTACTAAGAAAAGAACTTCTTAAATCCTTCAACTAATTAAACTATTATATTTATCGGTGTTTAACCCTTAATTAGTAGTTTAATATATTTTATGATACTTTAATATTAGTAATCACTCCGTCTATGACGGTGGTGCCCCGAGGAACTCTGGTTTGACTAGAGTCATTTTTATTATTATCTTTGATAATTATTGGTGATAACTAATATTTCCTTGATTAACGGTAAGTTTATTGAGAATACTCAATCTCATAATCTGAACGTGAGTCAAGGCACTATATTTGATTGGTTCTCTGTGTGACGTTTTTAATAAATTGAAGTTATTCATTTTTGGTAATTTTTCTTTATTAATTTTCCTTATCAAATATTTCATTTGATAGTCACACTATTGATCCAATTAAACCCAAAGTACCTACAACAGGCACGATGTAAAATAATTTAACAACCTTTATTAGTAACAATAAAACTATTTCATTTATCAAGTTATGTCTAAAACATTTATATCATTATTTAATTTAATCTTTAACACAAGTGATGTTCCACCTACACCAATACAGTGGTTCAGTCAGGAAGTGAAAGGCAGTACACCACGGCTAGCTCTGGCAGAGGTCCCTGCACTCATATAATTCAAAAAGGAGAAACAAAACAATATTTTAATACACAAATCACTGCAACTCAAAAACGGAAGGGGGAAAACCATACAAAAAGGTATAAACATGGCAGGTCCTTAACTATAGCTAAGGCAGTAACCCCTCCCACCCCCACTGACGTCTCGCAATCGGATTGGGGCGGAGCACAAGTGAACTCACCTACACTTAGAGAGAGAGATTAAGAGAATGTCAATACGAAGACGGAACAACTGTTTACTAATTAGCAAGGCAAGGCAAACAAAGAAAGAAGAGAACTTAGAGGCAAGTTAGAGGCAAGTTAGAGGCAAGTTAGAGGCAAGTTAGAGGCATGGCAGGTCAAACAGCCGCCCAACGCCAGACAAACTTTAAAAGAAAACAAAGTAAACTGTTAGTGACAACATCTAACCAAACTAGCAGACAATAGCATTTAGCTCACAGCACTTGTTACCTGGATCCTGCACACATCAGTGCTTGTAGCTGCTAGTGGCTACGGCGGCAACAACAGCTAACCAGACAAGGACGTACACGGCACATGAACACCACCCCTGCTCGACGCGTCAACCTGCAGGACACACAGCGCATACACCCGCGGAAATAGAAAGACTAAACGACCGGGGGGTCTGTAAAGTAAACAGACTGAGGGACACCAGATAACTGAACTGCAAACAGAATATAAACCATCCGGTTACACCAGACAGGCTTATCTAGCGTCCACCAACCCACAGGGAAAGGCCCTCTGTTCCAATCAGGATAGCAACGGTGCGGAGATGTCCAGCATATAGAAATGGACAAAAGTGAGAGGCGAGGACCAGCTCGCTGCAGCACAAATGTCCTTAACAGAAACTCCCCTGAACAAGGCCCAGGATGCGGCCAAGCCCCGAGTCGAGTGCGCCCCGACTCATATAGGCCAAAGCAATTGCCTTCACGACCCAGTGGGACAGGCGCTGCTTTGTGATAGGTTTCCCTTTATGAGGATTAGCCCAGGAGCAAACAGCTGATCGCTCCTCCAGAAACCCTAAGTCCTGTCCATTTAAGTGCGCACTGCACGGACCGGACAAAACGCATGGGACCGCTGCCCTCCTGCTGAGGCAGCAGAAGCCACAAGGTCAATAGGAGAACATGAGCCCACCACCTTAGGTACAAAAGCCGGGTTGGGCTTCAAAATTATTCTCACATCCACCAGGATGTGAATAAGCTGATTGCATGACGGATGCACCAAAAGCGCATGGATGTCACTAACCCGTTTAGTCGAATCCAGAGCCAGTAACAACACCGTCTTGAGAGACATGTGTTTCAAGTCTGCCCCCTCCATTGGTTCAAACGGGGGCCCTTAAGCCCCTCCAGAACCACAGCCAGATCCCATGGTAGCACCAATGGTCTGGACATGGGGAGAAGCCTGCGCGCTCCCTTCATAAAACGGCAAACCAGCAGTTGCTGGCTCGCTGTTTGCCTGCCAAACCCCACGTGACAGGCGGCGATAGCCGCCAGGTACACTTTAACCGCGGAGAAGGCTTTTCGTTTGTCAATCAGGTCCTGCAAGAATGACAATATCCCTCCCACTGGACACTAAAAAGGAATGTGACCGTTTCTGTGACACTACCCCTTAAACACCCTCCACTTACAGTCATACAGAGACCGAGTGGAGGAGGCTCGAGCACTTTGTATAGTCGAAATCACATGCTGTGGGAGTCCCACAGCTGACAGATTGAGCCACTCAGGGGCCAAACCCACAGCACCTGGTGTTCTGGATGCGGGTGGAAGACCGTCCGGGCTGAAATTCTCTCATGTGGAGGCAACCGAGACGGACTACGAGAATGGCGGACGCCATCAGTCTGAGTAATCGAAGACATAAGACACAGATTTGCCCGGAAGAAAAAGCACGAGACATGCCCTGAAATCTTTCACTCGTTCGGCCGAGAGGCGCACTGTGAAAGTCACTGATTCCAGGGATGATCCCAGAAAGATTATTTCCTGTGTCGGGGACAGCATGCTCTTTTCCACGTTTATCACAAAACCCAGATCAAATAGGTGTTGTGTGAGAATAAGCATGTGCGCTGTGGCCTCCTGCTTTGATTGTGCCAAAAGCAGCCAATCGTCCAGATATGTGGCCAAGCGGATGCCCTGCCGTCTCAGCGGTGCCACCGCTGCTTCCGTGCACGTACAAACACCCTCGGGCTTAAAGACAGACCGAATGGGAGCATGCGGTACTCGTAGCAAGTCCCCCGGAAAGCGAACCTCAGATACTTTCTGTGGGGAGGATAGATTGGAATGTGGAAATACGCGTCTTTCAGATCGATAGAAGTGAACCAATCGTTCTGTCGCACCAGGGGCAGCAGGGATGCGTGTGTAAGCATCCTGAACTTGTATGTCCTGAGATATTTCTTCAGAGCACGTAGATCCAGGATAGGGCGAATACCACTCCTGGGAAGCAGCCTGTGCAAAGGTTTTACGCTGCGCAGGCGGGGAAGGAGCCGGGGGCTTTCGAGAGAGGCAGAGCTTGAGGGCTTCATCCTCCTTCTGTTTGGCTTACACCGTCATTGCATCGATGCTAACGCGTAGCCAAAATCCCCTCCGGGACAATGGGCATGTCCAGGACGTCGTCCTTCTCCCTGTCTGACAGGTTGGCGAGGCTGAGCCACTGCGCTCTTTCCTGCAGAACCATGGTCCCCAGCGCTCTTCCTGTGGCCTGGACCGCGCAGTGTTGGAGACGGACACACAGGTCGGTGATGACTGGTATCTCCTCCCACGCATTTGGGGTCCTGAGTTGGCACAACATCTTCGCATAACTCAGCCTGGTAAGCCGTGAGCAGCGAGAGGACGTTGAGCGCTCTGGCCTAGAGCGCCGCCGCCTTGTACGCCTTCTCAGTCAGGGCTGACTGAAAACGGTCGGCCAGCAGGCTGGGGCTCCGGGAGGACACTGCTGACAGCTGGGGGTGAAGGTGCGCTGCAACGAATGGCTCCATTGGAGGCATACGGAGCAGCCACAGGCTCTCCATCGCCTCACAGTCGAGGGACGAGGCCCCGGGAATCGGGCTCCGGCTGCTGTAGGGGCGGTCTCAGCAGCTCCAGGAAGACGAGGAGAAGTTGCTTCGTCGCACTCTTGAACAAGGGCAATTTCTTCCCCTCGTAGCGTGACCGGGTGGTCTCAGCTACGACAGCAGGCCAGGGGATGCCCAGCCGGGCAGCAGCGCGTTTCCACACTTCGAGCATGTCCGAGCTGGGAGAGGGAGAAGCTGGTGTGCTACTCTCGTCTCCATCCCGAGAGGCGACGGAGGCATCTTCATCACCTTCATGTCGTCCTCTTCTTCATCCTCTGATATGAGGAGTTCCAAGGCGCCATCGTCATCTTCCCCATAGTCCAAATCCAGGACGTCTTCCTCCAGCGGGGGACTCGCGGCTAGCTCCAGCTGGGAACGCCAGCTGGCGCTAGCCTCCGGTGCCACCACTGCAGCGACCCCCACCTCCGGCTAGCCTGGCGGGCTAGTCGTCTGTGTAGACTCTTCTTAGTGAAGACAGCACAGTGTGGACACGATAGCCGCCCGGGCGTGTTCCAGCCCCAGACAGCATGAGTAGACATGGTGTGGATCCATGCTCGATATCTTATTCCCGCAGCTACAGAGTCTTGCTCCGGAGTCTCCGTGCCCTCTGGTGTGAGGGGGTTTAGCCTCCATTCCGTGCGAGCTGGTGTGCAGGTAGGGAGCCGAGGCAGTTAGCTGGTGTGCTAACCGTGAAAATCCGAGAGATTAGCTGGTGCGCTAATGCTCGGCGCTCAAACAGCCGTGGTGAGGCGTCGATAGCAGTGCTGACCAAGCCTTGGAGGGGCAGGAAAGCACAGAGTTCGATCTGGTGTGACCGACGAAGCAGAAAAAATATCCAAAGCTAGCAGCTCCCGGCGACAGAAGCTAAATAAGATCTGTCTGTGGACAGTTAAGCTAGCTAACTGTGGATGCGAGATATGCTCCGAGTGAGATGAGGTGTTTGAATGAAGGTGGTTCCGTCCGCATGAGCTATTTAAGGTAGCTGGGACTATCTGTGGTGGACGGACACCTTTCACCAGCCAATCAGGATTGGCGTAATGAGATAAATGCTTCTGAGGGCTGCAGTGAGGCTTGTATCCCATATTGAGACATCGAACGAAATATTATGAAAGAGAACTACATGGTTATGTTTAGCCATCAAAACTACATGGTTAGGTTTAGACAACAAAACTACTTGTTTAGACATCAAAACTACATGGTTAGGTTAAGGCATCAGAACTACATGGTTAGGGTTAAACATCAAAACTACATGGTTAGGTTTAGACATCAAAACTACATGGTTAGGTTTAGACATCCAAACTACATTGTAAGGTCAAGACAAAACAAAACTACATGGTTAGGTTTAAACAACAAAACTACATGGTTAGGTTTAGACACACACACTACATAGTTAGGTCTAGACAATAAAATTAAATGGTTAGGTTTAGACAACAAATATACATGGTTAGGTTTAAACAACAAAACTACATGGTTAGGTTTACGCATCAAAACTACATGGTTCGTTTAAACAACAAAACCACATGGTTAGGTTTAGACATCCAAACTAATTTTTTTAGACATCCAAAATACATGGTTAAGTTTATGCATCAAAACTACATGGTTCGGTTTAAACAACAAAACTACATGGTTAGGATTAGACAACAAAACTACATGGTAAAGTGAGGACAACAAAACTACATGGTTAGGGCTAGACAATAAAACTACATGGTAAGGTTTAGGCATCAGAACTACATGGTTAGGTTTAGTCATAAAATACATGGCTAGGTTAAGACAGCAAAACTACTTGTTTAGACATGAACACTACATTGTTTGTTTTAGGCATCAGAACTACATGGTTAGGTTTAGGCAGAAAAACTACATGGTTAGGTTTAGACAACAAAACTACTTGTTTAGACATCAAAACTACATGGTTAGGTTTAGGCATCAAAACTACATGGTTAGGTTTAGGCACGGAACTACATTGTTAGGTTAAGACCAAACAAAACTACATGGTTAGGTTTAAACAACAAAACTACATGGTAAGGTTTAGACACCCACACTACATAGTTAGGTCTAGACGATAAAATTACATGGTTAGGTTTAGACAACAAAACTACATGGTTAGGTTTAAACAACAAAACCACATGGTTAGGTTTAGACATCCAAACTACTTTTTTAGACATCCAAAATACATGGTTAAGTTTAGGCATCAAAACTACATGGTTCGGTTTAAACAACAAAACCACATGGCTGGGTTTAAACATCCAGACTACTTCTTTAGACATCCAAAATACATGGTTCGGTCTAAACAACAAAACTACATGGTTAGGATTAGACAACATAACTACATGGTAAAGTGAGGACAACAGAACTACATGGTTAGGTCAAGACAATAAAACTACATGGTTAGGTTTAGGCATCAGAACTACATGGTTAGGTTTAGGCATCAGAACTACATGGTTAGGTTTAGGCATAAAATACATGGCTAGGTTTAGACAACAAAACTACATGGTTAGGATTAGACAACAAAACTACATGGTAAAGTGAGGACAACAGAACTACATGGTTAGGTTTAGGCATCAGAACTACATGGTTAGGTTTAGGCATAAAATACATGGCTAGGTTTAGACAACAAAACTACTTGTTTAGACATCAAAACTACATGGTTAGGTTTAGGCATCAGAACTATGTGGTTAGGTTTAGGCATCAAAACTACATGGTTAGGTTTAGGCAACAAAACTACATTGTTAGGTTAAGACAAAACAAAACTACATGGTTAGGTTTAAACAACAAAACTACATGGTTAGGTTTAGGCATCAAAACTACTTGGTTAGGTTTAGATAATAAAACTACATGGTTGGGTTTAGACAACAAAACTACATGGTTAGGTTTAGGCAACAAAACTACATTGTTAGGTTAAGACAAAGCAAAACTACATGGTTAGGTTTAAATAACAAAACTACATGGTTAGGATTAGGCATCAAAACTACATGGTCAGGTTTTAACAACAAAACTACATGGTTAGGTTTACGCATCAAAAATACATGGTTCATTTAAACAACAAAACCACATGGTTAGGTTTAGAAATCCAAACTACTTTTTTAGACATCCAAAATACATGGTTAAGTTAAGGCATCAAAACTACATGGTTCGGTTTAAACAACAAAACCACACGGCTAGGTTTAAACATCCAGACTACTTGTTTAGACATCCAAAATACATGGTGCGGTTTAAACAACATAACTACATGGTTAGGATTAGACAACAAAACTACATGGTAAAGTGAGGAGACCAAAACTACATGGTTAGGTCAAGACAATAAACTACATGGTTAGGTTTAGGCATCAGAACTACATGGTTAGGTTTAGGCATAAAATACATGGCTAGGTTTAGACAACAAAACTACTTGTTTAGACATTAAAACTACATGGTTAGGTTTAGGCATCAGAACTACGTGGTTAGGTTTAGGCATCAAAACTACATGGTTAGGTTTAGGCAACAAAACTACATTGTTAGGTTAAGACAAAACAAAACTACATGGTTAGGTTTAAACAACAAAACTACATGGTTAGGTTTTGGCATCAAAACTACTTGGTTAGGTTTAGATAATAAAACTACATGGTTGGGTTTAGACAACAAAACTACATGGTTAGGTTTAGGCAAAAAAACTACATTGTTAGGTTAAGACAAAACAAAACTACATGGTTAGGTTTAAATAACAAAACTACATGGTCAGGATTAGGCATCCAAACTACATGGTTAGGTTTAGACAACAAAACTACATGGTTAGGTTTAAACAACAAAACTACATGGTTAGGTTTACGCATCAAAACTACATGGTTCGTTTAAACAACAAAACCACATGGTTAGGTTTAGACATCCAAACTAATTTTTTTAGACATCCAAAATACATGGTTAAGTTTATGCATCAAAACTACATGGTTCGGTTTAAACAACAAAACTACATGGTTAGGATTAGACAACAAAACTACATGGTAAAGTGAGGACAACAAAACTACATGGTTAGGGCTAGACAATAAAACTACATGGTAAGGTTTAGGCATCAGAACTACATGGTTAGGTTTAGTCATAAAATACATGGCTAGGTTTAGACAACAAAACGACTTGTTTAGACATCAACACTACATTGTTTGTTTTAGGCATCAGAACTACATGGTTAGGTTTAGACAACAAAACTACATGGTTAAGTTTAGGCAGAAAAACTACATGGTTAGGTTTAGACAACAAAACTAATAATAATAATAATAATTAATTTAATTTGTATAGCGCTTTTCAAAGACCCAAAGTCGCTTACAGAGCAGGACAGGTAGTACATAGACACACAAGTAACAGGTAGCAAACAACAGAAGACAAGGATGACAGGGAAACAAAGCAAAGGGGGCATGGGGTAATGCTGATACAGACAAACAGGCAGAAAAAGGTACAACAATAGAGGTGGGGGGATGGATTGAAGAGCAGTGGGGGGGGGGGTCAGGGGCTGAATGGGTGAGGAGAGCGGAAGGAGGGGGGAGGGGGGGTCGGGTGGAGAGGACAGGAGTGAATGTAGTTATGGGTAGGGGAGGTTGTAGGCTTGTGAGAAAAGGAAGGTTTTTAGACGGGATTTAAATGTTGTGAGTAATGGAGAGTCGCGGATGGGCTGGGGGAGAGAGTTCCAGAGTGCGGGTGCAGTTCTCGAGAAGGTTCTGTGTCCGAAGGTTTTGAGTTTGGAAGGTGGCAAGGTCAGAGTTAGGGAGGAGGAGGATCGGAGGGCTCGGGAGGGGCGATGGGGGATAAGGAGGTCAGACAGGTAGGGTGGTGCCAGATGGTGGAGAGCTTTGAAGGTTAGGAGGAGTATTTTGAAGTCGATGCGTTGTTTGATCGGGAGCCAGTGGAGGGTATAGAGAATGGGGATGATGTGTTCACGGGAGCGGGTGTGAGTGAGGAGGCGAGCAGCAGAGTTCTGGACCATTTGGAGTCTATGGAGGGAATGGGAGGTGATGCCAGTGAGGAGGGAATTGCAGTAGTCAAGATGTGAGGAGATGAAGGCGTGGATGAGGGATTCAGCGGCAGGGGGGGAGAGGCAGTGTCTGATTTTGGCGATGCGGCGGAGGAGGAAGTAGGAGGTCTTGACAATGGAGCGGACGTGGGGATCAAAGGAGAGCGTGGGGTCCAGGATAACACCAAGGTTGCGTGCAAGGGGGGAGGGAGAAATGATTGAGCTGTCAATGGTAAGTGAGATGGGTCCGGTTTTGTTTAAAGTGGATTTGGTGCCAATGAGGAGGAGTTCTGTTTTGTCACTGTTGAGTTTGAGGAAGTTCTGGGACAGCCATGTTTTTATTGCAGAAATGCAGGTTTCAATGTGGTTGATTGGAAGATTTTGGGTGGGTTTGGTGCGGATGTAGATCTGGGTGTCGTCAGCATAGCAGTGGACAACAAAACTACTTGTTTAGACATCAAAACTACATGGTTAGGTTTAGGCATCAAAACTACATGGTTAGGTTTAGGCAACAAAACTACATTGTTAGGTTAAGACCAAACAAAACTACATGGTTAGGTTTAAACAACAAAACTACATGGTAAGGTTTAGACACCCACACTACATAGTTAGGTCTAGACAATAAAATTACATGGTTAGGTTTAGACAACAAAACTACATGGTTAGGGTTAAACAACAAAACTACATGGTTAGGATTAGGCATCAAAACTACTTGGTTAGGTTTAGACAACAAAACTACATGTATAGACATCAAAAATACATGGTTAGGTTTATGCATCAAAACTACATGGTTCGGTTTAGACAATAAAACTACATGGTTGGGTTTAGACACCCACACTACATAGTAAGGTCCAGACAATAAAATTACATGGTTAAGTTTAGACAACAAAACTACATGGTTAGGTTTTAACAACAAAACTACATGGTTAGGTTTACGCATCAAAACTACATGGTTCGTTTAAACAACAAAACCACATGGTTAGGTTTAGACATCCAAACTACTTTTTTAGACATCCAAAATACATGGTTAAGTTAAGGCATCAAAACTACATGGTTCGGTTTAAACAACAAAACCACATGGCTAGGTTTAAACATCCAGACTACTTGTTTAGACATCCAAAATACATGGTTCGGTTTAAACAACAAAACTACATGGTTAGGATTAGACAACAAAACTACATGGTAATGTGAGGACAACAAAACGACATGGTTAGGTCAAGACAATAAAACTACATGGTTAGGTTTATGCATCAAAACTACATGGTTCGGTTTAGACAATAAAACTACATGGTTGGGTTTAGACACCCACACTACATAGTAAGGTCCAGACAATAAAATTACATGGTTAAGTTTAGACAACAAAACTACATGGTTAGGTTTTAACAACAAAACTACATGGTTAGGTTTACGCATCAAAACTACATGGTTCGTTTAAACAACAAAACCACATGGTTAGGTTTAGACATCCAAACTACTTTTTTAGACATCCAAAATACATGGTTAAGTTAAGGCATCAAAACTACATGGTTCGGTTTAAACAACAAAACCACATGGCTAGGTTTAAACATCCAGACTACTTGTTTAGACATCCAAAATACATGGTTCGGTTTAAACAACAAAACTACATGGTTAGGATTTGACAACAAAACTACATGGTAATGTGAGGACAACAAAACTACATGGTTAGGTCAAGACAATAAAACTACATGGTTAGGTTTAGGCATCAGAACTACATGGTTAGGTTTAGGCATAAAATACATGGCTAGGTTTAGACAACAAAACTACTTGTTTAGACATTAAAACTACAAGGTTGGGTTTAGGCATCAGAACTATGTGGTTAGGTTTAGGCATCAAAACTACATGGTTAGGTTTAGGCAACAAAACAACATTGTTAGGTTAAGACAAAACAAAACTACATGGTTAGGTTTAAATAACAAAACTACATGGTTAGGTTTAGATAATAAAACTACATAGTTGGGTTAAGACAACAAAACTACATGGTTAGGTTTAGGCAACAAAACTACATTGTTAGGTTAAGACAAAATAAAACTACATGGTTAGGTTTAAATGACAAAACTACATGGTTAGGATTAGGCATCAAAACTACTTGGTTAGGTTTAGACAACAAAACTACATGTATAGACATCAAAAATACATGGTTAGGTTTATGCATCAAAACTACATGGTTCGGTTTAGAAAAATAAAACTACATGGTTGGGTTTAGACACCCACACAACATAGTTAGGTCTAAACAATAAAATTAGATGGTTAGGTTTAGACAACAAAACTACATGGTTAGGTTTTAACAACAAAACTACATGGTTAGGTTTACGCATCAAAACTACATGGTTCATTTAAACAACAAAACCACATGGTTAGGTTTAGACATCCAAACTACTTTTTTTAAAAATCCAATATTCATGGTTAAGTTTATGCATCAAAACTACATGGTTCGGTTTAAACAACTAAACCACATGGCTAGGTTTAAACATCCAGACTACTTGTTTAGACATCCAAAATACATGGTTCGGTTTAAACAACAAAACTACATGGTAAGGATTGGACAACAAAACTACATGGTTAAGTGAGGACAACAAAACTACATGTATAGACATCCAAAATACATGGTTATTTTATGTATCAAAACTACATGGTTCGGTTTAGACAACAAAACTACATGGCTCAGTTTAAACAACAAAACCACATGGCTAGGTTTATACATCCGGACTACTTGTTTAGACATCCAAAATACATGGTTCGGTTTCAACAACAAAACTACATGGTTAAGTGAGGACAACAAAACTACATTGTTAGGTCTAGACAATAAAACTACATGGTTAGGTTTAGGCAACAAAACTACATGGTTAAGTTTAGACATCAAAACTACATGGTTAGGTTTAGACATCAAAACTACATGGTTAGGTTTAAACAACAAAACTACATAGTTAGATTTAGACATCCAAACTACATGGTTAGGTCTAGACAATAAAACTACATAGTTTGGATTAGACAACAAAACTACATGGTTAGGTTTAGAAGAAGAAGAATTCCTTTATTAGTCCTGCAACCATTCGTCCATTAGTCCAATCACTCTATTATTATTATTGATGTTACACACAGACAGGTCTGAAATACACACACATGCACAGACAGGACCTATATACATGCAATTAATGGAGAGATGTTAGAGCGAGGGGGCTGCCAGTGACCGGCGCCCCGAGCAGTTGGGAGACAACAAAACTACATGTATAGACATCCAAAATACATGGTTAGTTTATGCATCAAAACTACATGGTTCGTTTAAACAACAAAACCACATGGCTAGGTTTAGACATCCGAACTACTTGTTAAGACATCCAAAATACATAGTTCGGTTTAAACAACAAAACTACATGGATAGGAATAGACAACAAAACTACATGGTTAAGTGAGGACAAAAAAAAATACATGGTTAGGTTTAGACAACAAAACTACATGGTTAGGTTTAAACAACAAAACTACATGGTTAGGTTTAGGTATCAAAACTACATGGTTAGGTTTAGATATCAAAAATACATGGCTAGGTTTAGACAACAAAACTACTTGTTTTGACATCCAAAATAGATGGTTAAGTTTAAAAAACAAAACAACATGGTTAGGATTAGAGAACAAAACTACATGGTTAAGTGAGGACAAAAAAACTACATGGTTAGGTCTAGACAATAAAACTACATGGTTAGGTTTAGGCATCATAACTACATGGTTAGGTTTAGATATCAAAAATACATGGCTAGGTTTAGACAACAAAACTACTTGTTTTGACATCCAAAATAGATGGTTAAGTTCATGCATCAAAACTACATGGTTCGGTTAAAAATAAAACCACATGGCTAGGTTTAAACATCTGGACTACTTGTTTAGACATCCAAAAAACATGGTTCGGTTTAAACAACAAAACTACATGGTTAGGATTAGACAACAAAACTACATGGTTAAGTGAGGACAACAAAACTACATGGTTTGGTCTAGACAATAAAACAACATGGTTAGGTTTAGGCATCAGAACTACATGGTTAGGTTTAGACATTAAATATACATGGCTAGGTTTAGACAACAAAACTACTTGTTTAGACATCAACACTACATTGTTAGTGTTAGGCATCAGAAATACATGGTTAGGTTTAGACAACAAAACTTCATGGTTACGTTAAGGCATCAAAACTACATGGTTAGGTTTAGGCATCAGAACTACGTGGTTAGGTTTAAACATCAAAACTACATGGTTAGGTTTAGGCAACAAAACTACATGGTTTAGTTTAGACATCAAAACCACATGGTTAGGTTTAGACATCAAAACTACATGGTTAGTTTTAAAAAACAAAACTACATGGTTAAGTTTAGGCATGAAAACTACATGTTTAGGTTTAAACAACAAAACTATTCGATTAGTTTTAGACAACAAAACTACATGTATAGACTGACAAAATACATGGTTAGTTTATGCATCAAAATTACATGTATAGGTTTAAAGAAAAAAAACACATGGTTAGGTTTAGAAATCCAAACGATTTGTTTAGACATCAAAAATACATGGTTAGGTTTAGGCATCGGAACTACTTGGTTAGGTTTAGGCATCAAAAAAACATGGTTAGGTTTATACAGCAAAATTATATGATGAGGTTTAAACATCCACACTACATGGTTAGGTTTAGACAACAAAACTACATATATAGACATCCAAAATACATGGTTAGGTTTATGCATCAAAACTACATGGCTCGGTTTAAACAACAAAACCACATGGCTAGGTTTAAACATCCGGACTACTTGTTTAGACATCCAAAATACATGGTTCAGTTTGAAAAACAAAACTACGTGGTTCGGATTAGACAACAAAACTACATGATTAAGTGAGGACAACAAAACTACATGGTTAAGTTAAGACAAGAAAACTACATGGTTAGATTTAAACAACAAAACTACATGGTTAGGTTTAGGCATCAAAACTACATGGTTAGGTTTAGGCATCAAAACTACTTGGTTAAGTTTAAACAACGAAACTACATGGTTAGGTTTAGACATCAAAACTAAATGGTTCGGTTTAAACAACAAAACTACATGGCTAGTTTTAAACATCCGGACTACTTGTTTAGAAATCCAAAATACATGGCTTGGTTTAAACAACAAAACTACATGGTTAGGTTGAGAAAACAAAACTACATGGTTAGGTTTAAACAACAAAACTACATGGTCAGGTTTAAGCAACAAAACTACAATTTTAGGATTAGACAACAAAACTACATGGTTAGATTAAGGAATCAAAACTACAAGGTTAGGTTAAGACAACAAAACTACTTGTTTGGACATCCAAATTACATGGTTAGGTTTAAACACCCACATGGTTTAAACAACAAAACTACATGGTCAGGTTTAGGCAACAAAACTACAATTTTAGGATTAGACATCAAAACTACATGGTTAGGTTTAGACATCAAAACTACATGGTTAGGTTTAAACAACAAAACTACATGGTTAAGTTTAGGCATGGAAACTACATGTTTAGGTCTAAACAACAAAACTACTTGATTAGGTTTAGACAACAAAACTACATGTATAGACTGACAAAATACATGGTTAGTTTATGCATCAAAATTACATGTATAGGTTTAAAGAAAAAAAACACATGGTTAGGTTTAGAAATCCAAACGATTTGCTTAGACATCAAAAATACATGGTTAGGTTTAGGCATCAGAACTACTTGGTTAGGTTAAGGCATCAAAAAAACATGGTTAGGTTTATACATCGAAATTACATGATGAGGTTTAAACATCCACACTACATGGTTAGGTTTAGACAACAAAACTACATATATAGACATCCGAAATACATGGTTAGGTTTATGCATCAAAACTACATGGCTCGGTTTAAACAACAAAACCACATGGCTAGGTTTAAACATCCGGACTACTTGTTTAGACATCCAAAATACATGGTTCAGTTTGAAAAACAAAACTACGTGGTTCGGATTAGACAACAAAACTACATGGTTAAGTGAGGACAACAAAACTACATGGTTAAGTTAAGACAACAAAACTACATGGTTAGATTTAAACAACAAAACTACATGGTTAGGTTTAGGCATCAAAACTACATGGTTAGGTTTAGGCATCAAAACTACTTGGTTAAGTTTAAACAACGAAACTACATGGTTAGGTTTAGGCATCAAAACTAAATGGTTCGGTTTAAACAACAAAACCACACGGCTAGGTTTAAACATCCGGACTACTTGTTTAGAAATCCAAAATACATGGCTTGGTTTAACAACAAAACGACATGGTTAGGTTGAGAAAACAAAACTACATGGTTAGGTTTAAACAACAAAACTACATGGTCAGGTTTAAGCAACAAAACTACAATTTTAGGATTAGACAACAAAACTACATGGTTAGATTAAGGAATCAAAACTACAAGGTTAGGTTAAGACAACAAAACTACTTGTTTGGACATCCAAATTACATGGTTAGGTTTAAACACCCAAACTACATGGTTTAAACAACAAAACTACATGGTCATGTTTAGGCAACAAAACTACAATTTTAGGATTAGACAACAAAACTACATGGTTAGGTTAAGGAGTCAAAATTACAAGGTTAGGTTTAGACAACAAAACTACTTGTTTGGACATCCAAATTACATGGTTAGGTTTAAACACCCAAACTACATGGTTAGGCTTATGCATCAGAACTATTCAATTCAATTCAATCAATTCAATTTTATTTATAGTGTCGAATCATAACAAACGTTATCTCAGGACACTTTACAGAGTAGGTAAAGACCACACTCAATGACTTATTTATGATTTACATAGACCCAACAATTCCTCTGTAGAGTACGGTGGCAACGAAAACCTTCCCTATAACAGGCAGGAACGTCAGACAGACCCAGCTCTGTGGAGGACGGCCATCTGTCTTGACCGGTTGGGGAGGAAGAAAAGGAGAGAGAAAGAGAGAAAAGACACACAGATGGACAGAGAGAGACAGACAGACACACTTCCAGAGATGCAAGCAAAGCCTAACAGTAACTATAATAATATTTATAGTAATTTGAATATAACGTATATGTTAAGACAGTTAATACAACAGAATAGTAGAAACAAGCACAGCTAAGGTGACAGAATATGAAAATGATAATAATTATGGTGGCAAACATGATCAATGAGGAGTAGTGGCAATAGCAGCTACGATACAGCTACAAATTGTATAGTTTATTAAACTAGTGATAGTATATAAGAGTAACAGTGATAATAGCAGCAGGAAGCGTCATGTAGGACCACGGCAGCAGGCACCACCACGATCAGCAGAGACCTGCAAGACGACAAAGCACAAACAGCTCCGGGGAAGAAGCTGAATTAGTAACATGCATTGATGAGACATGAATGGTACAGACAGAGAGGAGAGAAGCTCAGAGTATCAGGAAAAGTATTATCCCCCGGCAGACTAGGCCTATAGCAGCATAATTAAGCAGAATAAAGTCTTATCGTAAGCCCTAGCTGTAAGCTTTATCAAAAAGGAAAGTTTTAAGTTTACTTTTAAATAAGGGGACAGTGTCTGCCTCCCGAATAACATTTGGGAGTTTGTTCCACAGGAGAGGAGCTTGGTAGCTGAAGGCTCTGCCTCCACTTCTACTTTTGGAGACTCTAGGAACGACGAGTAGCCCTGCATTCTCAGAGCGCAGAGATCTAGTTGGGTGATGTGGTACTATGAGCTCTTTAAAATACGACGGAGCCTGACCAATGAGAGCTTTGTACGATAGGAGAAGGATTTTAAATTCTATTCTAGATTTTACAGGTAGCCAGTGCAGAGAAGCTAATACAGGAGAAATAGGTTCTCTTCTATTTGTTTTAGTTAGTACACGAGCTGCAGCATTTTGGACCAACTGGAGACTCTTAACAGACTTATTGGAGCAGCCTGATAATAAGGAGTTGCAATAGTCCAGCCTAGAAGTAACAAATGCATGGACAAGTTTCTCTGCATCTTTCTGAGACACAATGTTCTTAATTTTTGCAATATTACGCAGGTGAAAATATGCAGTCCTTGTTGTTAGTTTTATGTGAGAATCAAAGGACATATCCTGATCAAAAATAACACCCAGATTCCTGACTGTGGTGCTGGAGGACAACACAACATCATCCAGAGTAACAATGTCTTTAGCTATTGAGTTTCGGAGGCCTTTGGGGCCAAGTAGAATAACTTCAGTTTTGTCTGAGTTTAACATCAGAAAGTTGCAGGTCATCCAGCTTTTTATTTCCTTAATGCACATTTGAAGTTTATCTAACTGATGTGTTTCTTCTGGTTTGATCGACAAATATACACACAGATGGACAGAGAGAGACAGGCAGACACACTTCCAGAGTGTCACAAGTGTCACCTTGTTATTTTCAGCATAACAATGAAAATTTATGGAGTGCTTCCTTATAATATTTCCTAAGGGAAGCATATATAAGGTGAATAGAATCCGTCCAAGGACAGAACCCTGTGGGACTCCGTGACTAACTTTAGTGTGCATGGAGGATTTGTCATTAACATGCACAAACTGATATCTTTCTGATAAATATGACTTAAACCAGCTCAGTGCGGTTCCTTTAATGCCAATTAGATGCTCCAGTCTCTGTAGCAGGATGTGATGGTCAATAGTGTCGAAGGCAGCACTAAGATCTAGTTAAACAAGTACAGAGACAAGTCCTTTGTCTGAAGCTATTAGAAGGTCGTTAGTAATTTTCACCAGTGTTGTCTCAGTGCTATGATTTGCTCTAAATCCTGACTGGATATCCTCAAATATCTCATTATTATGTAAAAAGTCACGCAACTGATTGGCAACTAATTTCTCGAGGATCTTAGAGAGAAAAGGAAGGTTAGATATAGGTCTATAGTTGGCTAGTACCTCAGGATCAAGACTGGGCTTTTTAAGAAGAGGTTTAATTACAGCTACTTTAAAAGACTGTGGTACATAACCTGCTGATAAAGACATGTTAATCATATCTAATACTAACTACATGGTTAGGTTTAGACAACAAAACTACTTGGTTAGGTTTGGACATTAAAACTACATGGCTAGGTTTGGACATCAAAACTGCATGGATAGGTTTAGACATCAAAACTACTTGGTTGGGTTTAGAATAAACAAAACTATATGGTTAGGTTTAAACAAAAAAACTACATGGTTATTTTTAGGCATCAGAAGTATTTGGTAAGGTTTGGACGTCAAAACTACATGAATAGGTTTAGACCTTGAAACTACATGGTTAGGTTTAAACAACAAAACTACATGGTTGTGTTTAGACATCTAAACTACTTGTTTAGACATTCAAACTACATGGTTAGGTTTAGGCATCAAAATTACAAGTTTATGTTTAAACAACAAAAATACATGGTTAAGTTTATATATCCAAACAACTTGTTGAGACATCCAAAATACATGGTTAGGTTCATGCACCAAAACTACATGGTTCTGTCTGAACAACAAAACCACATGGTCAGGTTTAGACATCTGAACTACTTGTTTAGACATCCAAAATACATGGTTAGGTTTATGCATCAAAATTACATGTTTAGGTTTAAACAACAAAAATACATGGTGCGGTTTACAACTACAAGTAAACTACTTGTTTTGACATCAAAACTACATTGTTAGTTTTTCGGCATCAGAACTACATGGTTAGGTTTAGACAACAAAAATAGTTGGTTAGGTTTGGACAACAAAACTACATGTTTATGTTTAAACAACAAAACTACATGGTTTGGTTTAGGCAAAAAAACTAAATTTTTAGGATAGACAACAAAACTTAATAGTTAGGTCTGAACAGTAAAACTACATGGTTAGGTTTAAGCAACAAAATTACATGGTTAGGTCTGAACAATAAAACTAGATGGCTAGGTTTAAGCAAAAAAACTACATGGTTAGGTTTATACAACAAAACTACTTGTTTTGACATCAAAACTACATTGTTAGTTTTCGGCATCTGAACTAAATGGTTAGGTTTAGACAACAAAACTACTTGGTTAGGTTTGGACATCAAAACTACATGGTTGGATTAAGACATCAAACCACTTGTTAAGACATCCAATCTACATGGTTAGGTTTAGGCAACAAAACAACATTGTTAGGTTAAGACAAAACAAAACTACATGGTTAGGTTTAAATAACAAAACTACATGGTTAGGTTCAGGCATCAAAACTACTTGGTTAGGTTTAGATAATAAAACTACATAGTTGGGTTAAGACAACAAAACTACATGGCTAGGTTTAGGCAACAAAACTACATTGTTAGGTTAAGACAAAATAAAACTACATGGTTAGGTTTAAATAACAAAACTACATGGTTAGGATTAGGCATCAAAACTACTTGGTTAGGTTTAGACGACAAAACTACATGTATAGACATCAAAAATACATGGTTAGGTTTATGCATCAAAACTACATGGTTCGGTTTAGACAATAAAACTACATGGTTGGGTTTAGACACCCACACAACATAGTTAGGTCTAAACAATAAAATTACATGGTTAGGTTTAGACAACAAAACTACATGGTTAGGTTTTAACAACAAAACTACATGGTTAGGTTTACGCATCAAAACTACATGGTTCATTTAAACAACAAAACCACATGGTTAGGTTTAGACATCCAAACTACTTTTTTTTAAAATCCAAAATACATGGTTAAGTTTATGCATCAAAACTACATGGTTCGGTTTAAACAAAAAAACCACATGGCTAGGTTGAAACATCCAGACTACTTGTTTAGACATCCAAAATACATGGTTCGGTTTAAACAACAAAACTAGATGGTTAGGATTAGACAACAAAACTACATGGTAAAGTGAGGACAACAAAACTACATGGTTAGGATTAAGCATCAGAACTACATGGTTAGGTTTAGGCATCAAAACTACATGGTTTGGTTTAGGCAACAAAACTACATTGTTAAGTTAAGACAAAACAAAACTACATGGTTAGGTTTAAACAACAAAACTACATGGTTAGGTTCAGGCATCAAAACTACTTGGTTAGGTTTAGACAATAAAACTACATGATTGGGTTTAGAGAACAAAAGTTAGGTTTAGACAACAAAACTACATGTATAGACATCAAAAATACATGGTTAGGTTTATGCATCAAAACTACATGGTTCGGTCTAGACAATAAAACTACATGGTTGGGTTTAGACAACAAAACTACATGGTTAGGTTTAAAGCACAAAACTACATGGTTAGGTTTTAGCATTACAACTACATGGTTAGGTTTAGGCATCAAAACTACTTGGTAAGGTTTAGAAAACAAACTACATGTATAGACATCCAAAATACATCGTTAGGTTTATGTATCAAAACTACATGGTTTGGTTTAGACAACAAAACTACATGGTTCGGTTTAAACAACAAAACCACATGGCTAGGTTTAAACATCCAGACTACTTGTTTAGACATCCAAAAATCATGGTTCGGTTTAAACAACAAAACTTCATGGTTAGGATTAGACAACAAAACTACATGGTTAAGTGAGGACAACAAAACTACATGGTTAGGTCTAGAAAATAAAACTACATGGTTAGGTTTAGGCATCAGAACTACGTGGTTAGGTTTAAGCATCAAAACTACATGGTTAGGTTTAGGCAACAAAACTACATGGTTAAGTTTAGCCATCAAAACTACATGGTTAGGTTTAAACATCAAAACTACATGGTTAGGTTTAAACAATAAAACTACGTAGTTAGGTTTAGACATCCAAACTACATGGTTAGGTCTAGACAATAAAACTACATGGTTAGGATTAGACAACAAAACTACATGGTTAGGTTTAGAAGAAGAAGAATTCCTTTATTAGTCCCGCAACGGGGAAATTCACTTTTTTCACTCTATTATTATTATTCATGTTACACACAGACAGGCCTGAAATACACACACATGCACAGACAGGACCTATATACATGCAATTAATGGAGAGATGTTAGAGCGAGAGGGCTGCCAGTGACAGGCGCCCCGAGCAGTTGGGAGACAACAAAACTACATGTGTAGACATCCAAACTACTTTTTTTAAAAATCCAATATTCATGGTTAAGTTTATGCATCAAAACTACATGGTTCGGTTTAAACAACTAAACCACATGGCTAGGTTTAAACATCCAGACTACTTGTTTAGACATCCAAAATACATGGTTCGGTTTAAACAACAAAACTACATGGTAAGGATTGGACAACAAAACTACATGGTTAAGTGAGGACAACAAAACTTCATGTATAGACATCCAAAATACATGGTTATTTTATGTATCAAAACTACATGGTTCGGTTTAGACAACAAAACTACATGGCTCAGTTTAAACAACAAAACCACATGGCTAGGTTTATTCATCCGGACTACTTGTTTAGACATCCAAAATACATGGTTCGGTTTCAACAACAAAACTACATGGTTAAGTGAGGACAACAAAACTACATGTATAGACATCCAAACTACTTTTTTTAAAAATCCAATATTCATGGTTAAGTTTATGCATCAAAACTACATGGTTCGGTTTAAACAACTAAACCACATGGCTAGGTTTAAACATCCAGACTACTTGTTTAGACATCCAAAATACATGGTTCGGTTTAAACAACAAAACTACATGGTAAGGATTGGACAACAAAACTACATGGTTAAGTGAGGACAAGAAAACTACATGTATAGACATCCAAAATACATGGTTATTTTATGTATCAAAACTACAAGGTTCGGTTTAGACAACAAAACTACATGGCTCAGTTTAAACAACAAAACCACATGGCTAGGTTTATACATCCGGACTACTTGTTTAGACATCCAAAATACATGGTTCGGTTTCAACAACAAAACTACATGGTTAAGTGAGGACAACAAAACTACATTGTTAGGTCTAGACAATAAAACTACATTGTTAGGTTTAGGCAACAAAACTACATGGTTAGGTTTAAACAACAAAACTACATAGTTAGATTTAGACATCCAAACTACATGGTTAGGTCTAGACAATAAAACTACATAGTTTGGATTAGACAACAAAACTACATGGTTAGGTTTAGAAGAAGAAGAATTCCTTTATTAGTCCTGCAACGGGGAAATTCACTTTTTTCACTCTATTATTATTATTGATGTTACACACAGACAGGTCTGAAATACACACACATGCACAGACAGGACCTATATACATGCAATTAATGGAGAGATGTTAGAGCGAGGGGGCTGCCAGTGACCGGCGCCCCGAGCAGTTGGGAGACAACAAAACTACATGTATAGACATCCAAAATACATGGTTAGTTTATGCATCAAAACTACATGGTTCGTTTAAACAACAAAACCACATGGCTAGGTTTAGACATCCGAACTACTTGTTAAGACATCCAAAATACATAGTTCGGTTTAAACAACAAAACTACATGGATAGGAATAGACAACAAAACTACATGGTTAAGTGAGGACAAAAAAAAATACATGGTTAGGTTTAGACAACAAAACTACATGGTTAGGTTTAAACAACAAAACTACATGGTTAGGTTTAGGCATCAAAACTACATGGTTAGGTTTAGATATCAAAAATACATGGCTAGGTTTAGACAACAAAACTACTTGTTTTGACATCCAAAATAGATAGTTAAGTTTAAAAAATAAAACAACATGGTTAGGTTTAGGCATCAGAACTACATGGTTAGGTTTAGGCATTAAATATACATGGCTAGGTTTAGACAACAAAACTACTTGTTTAGACATCAACACTACATTGTTAGTGTTAGGCATCAGAATAACATGGTTAGGTTTAGACAACAAAACTTCATGGTTACGTTAAGGCATCAAAACTACATGGTTAGCTTAAGACAACAAAACTACTTGTTGAGACATCAAAACTACATGGTTAGGTTTAGGCATCAGAACTACGTGGTTAGGTTTAAACATCAAAACTACATGGTTAGGTTTAGGCAACAAAACTAGATGGTTTAGTTTAGACATCAAAACTACATGGTTAGGTTTAGACATATAAACTACATGGTTAGGTTTAAACAACAAAACTACATGGTTAAGTTTAGGCATGAAAACTACATGTTTAGGTTTAAACAACAAAACTACTTGATTAGGTTTAGACAACAAAACTACATGTAGAGACTGACAAAATACATGGTTAGTTTATGCATCAAAATTACATGTATAGGTTTAAAGAAAAAAAACACATGGTTAGGTTTAGAAATCCAAACGATTTGTTTAGACATCAAAAATACATGGTTAGGTTTAGGCATCAGAACTACTTGGTTAGGTTTAGGCATCAAAAAAACATGGTTAGGTTTATACATCAAAATTACATGATGAGGTTTAAACATCCACACTACATGGTTAGGTTTAGACAACAAAAATACATATATACACATCCAAAATACATGGTTAGGTTTATGCATCAAAACTAAATGGTTCGGTTTAAACAACAAAACTACATGGCTAGTTTTAAACATCCGGACTACTTGTTTAGAAATCCAAAATACATGGCTTGGTTTAAACAACAAAACTACATGGTTAGGTTGAGAAAACAAAACTACATGGTTAGGTTTAAACAACAAAACTACATGGTCAGGTTTAAGCAACAAAACTACAATTTTAGGATTAGACAACAAAATTACATGGTTAGATTAAGGAATCAAAACTACAAGGTTAGGTTAAGACAACAAAACTACTTGTTTGGACATCCAAATTACATGGTTAGGTTTAAACACCCAAACTACATGGTTTAAACAACAAAACTACATGGTCAGGTTTAGGCAACAAAACTACAATTTTAGGATTGGACATCAAAACTACATGGTTAGGTTTAGACATCAAAACTACATGGTTAGGTTTAAACAACAAAACTACATGGTTAAGTTTAGGCATGAAAACTACATGTTTAGGTTTAAACAACAAAACTACTTGATTAGGTTTAGACAACAAAACTTTATGTATAGACTGACAAAATACATGGTTAGTTTATGCATCAAAATTACATGTATAGGTTTAAAGAAAAAAAACACATGGTTAGGTTTAGAAATCCAAACGATTTGTTTAGACATCAAAAATACATGGTTAGGTTTAGGCATCAGAACTGCTTGGTTAGGTTTAGGCATCAAAAAAACATGGTTAGGTTTATACATCAAAATTACATGATGAGGTTTAAACATCCACACTACATGGTTAGGTTTAGACAACAAAACTACATATATAGACATCCAAAATACATGGTTAGGTTTATGCATTAAAACTACATGGTTCGGTTTAAACAACAATACCACATGGCTAGGTTTAAACATCCGGACTACTTGTTTAGACATCCAAAATACATGGTTCAGTTTGAAAAACAAAACTACGTGGTTCGGATTAGACAACAAAACTACATGATTAAGTGAGGACAACAAAACTACATGGTTAAGTTAAGACAACAAAACTACATGGTTAGATTTAAAAAACAAAACTACATGGTTAGGTTTAGGCATCAAAACTACATGGTTAGGTTTAGGCATCAAAACTACTTGGTTAAGTTTATACAACGAAACTACATGGTTAGGTTTAGGCATCAAAACTAAATGGTTCGGTTTAAACAACAAAACCACATGGCTAGGTTTAAACATCCGGACTACTTGTTTAGAAATCCAAAATACATGGCTTGGTTTAAACAACAAAACTACATGGTTAGGTTGAGAAAACAAAACTACATGGTTAGGTTTAAACAACAAAACTACATAGTCAGGTTTAAGCAACAAAACTACAATTTTAGGATTAGACAACAAAACTACATGGTTAGATTAAGGAATCAAAACTACAGGGTTAGGTTAAGACAACAAAACTACTTGTTTGGACATCCAAACTACATGGTTAGGTTTAAACACCCACATGGTTTAAACAACAAAACTACATGGTCAGGTTTAGGCAACAAAACTACAATTTTAGGATTAGACATCAAAACTACATGGTTAGGTTTAGACATCAAAACTACATGGTTAGGTTTAAACAACAAAACTACATGGTTAAGTTTAGGCGTGAAAACTACATGTTTAGGTTTAAACAACAAAACTACTTGATTAGGTTTAGACAACAAAACTTCATGTATAGACTGACAAAATACATGGTTAGTTTATGCATCAAAATTACATGTATAGGTTTAAAGAAAAAAAACACATGGTTAGGTTTAGAAATCCAAACGATTTGTTTAGACGTCAAAAATACATGGTTAGGTTTAGGCATCAGAACTACTTGGTTAGGTTTAGGCATCAAAAAAACATGGTTAGGTTTATACATCAAAATTACATGATGAGGTTTAAACATCCACACTACATGGTTAGGTTTAGACAACAAAACTACATATATAGACATCCAAAATACATGGTTAGGTTTATGCATTAAAACTACATGGCTCGGTTTAAACAACAATACCACATGGCTAGGTTTAAACATCCGGACTACTTGTTTAGACATCCAAAATACATGGTTCAGTTTGAAAAACAAAACTACGTGGTTCGGATTAGACAACAAAACTACATGATTAAGTGAGGACAACAAAACTACATGGTTAAGTTAAGACAACAAAACTACATGGTTAGATTTAAACAACAAAACTACATGGTTAGGTTTAGGCATCAAAACTACATGGTTAGGTTTAGGCATCAAAACTACTTGGTTAAGTTTAAACAACGAAACTACATGGTTAGGTTTAGGCATCAAAACTAAATGGTTCGGTTTAAACAACAAAACCACATGGCTAGGTTTAAACATCCGGACTACTTGTTTAGAAATCCAAAATACATGGCTTGGTTTAAACAACAAAACTACATGGTTAGGTTGAGAAAACAAAACTACATGGTTAGGTTTAAACAACAAAACTACATGGTCAGGTTTAAGCAACAAAACTACAATTTTAGGATTAGACAACAAAACTACATGGTTAGATTAAGGAATCAAAACTACAAGGTTAGGTTAAGACAACAAAACTACTTGTTTGGACATCCAAATTACATGGTTAGGTTTAAACACCCAAACTACATGGTTTAAACAACAAAACTACATGGTCAGGTTTAGGCAACAAAACTACAATTTTAGGATTAGACATCAAAACTACATGGTTAGGTTTAGACATCAAAACTACATGGTTAGGTTTAAACAACAAAACTACATGGTTAAGTTTAGGCATGAAAACTACATGTTTCGGTTTAAGCAACAAAACTACTTGATTAGGTTTAGACAACAAAACTACATGTATAGACTGACAAAATACATGGTTAGTTTATGCATCAAAATTACATGTATAGGTTTAAAGAAAAAAAACACATGGTTAGGTTTAGAAATCCAAACGATTTGTTTAGACATCAAAAATACATGGTTAGGTTTAGGCATCAGAACTACTTGGTTAGGTTTAGGCATCAAAAAAACATGGTTAGGTTTATACATCAAAATTACATGATGAGGTTTAAACATCCACACTACATGGTTAGGTTTAGACAACAAAACTACATATATAGACATCCAAAATACATGGTTAGGTTTATGCATCAAAACTACATGGTTAGATTTAAACAACAAAACTACATGGTTAGGTTTAAACATCCGGACTACTTGTTTAGACATCCAAAATACATGGTTCAGTTTGAAAAACAAAACTACGTGGTTCGGATTAGACAACAAAACTACATGGTTAAGTGAGGACAACAAAACTACATGGTTAAGTTAAGACAACAAAACTACATGGTTAGATTTAAACAACAAAACTACATGGTTAGGTTTAGGCATCAAAACTACATGGTTAGGTTTAGGCATCAAAACTACTTGGTTAAGTTTAAACAACGAAACTACATGGTTAGGTTTAGGCATCAAAACTAAATGGTTCGGTTTAAACAACAAAACCACACGGCTAGGTTTAAACATCCGGACTACTTGTTTAGAAATCCAAAATACATGGCTTGGTTTAAACAACAAAACGACATGGTTAGGTTGAGAAAACAAAACTACATGGTTAGGTTTAAACAACAAAACTACATGGTCAGGTTTAAGCAACAAAACTACAATTTTAGGATTAGACAACAAAACTACATGGTTAGATTAAGGAATCAAAACTACAAGGTTAGGTTAAGACAACAAAACTACTTGTTTGGACATCCAAATTACATGGTTAGGTTTAAACACCCAAACTACATGGTTTAAACAACAAAACTACATGGTCAGGTTTAGGCAACAAAACTACAATTTTAGGATTAGACAACAAAACTACATGGTTAGGTTAAGGAATCAAAATTACAAGGTTAGGTTTAGACAACAAAACTACTTGTTTGGACATCCAAATTACATGGTTAGGTTTAAACACCCAAACTACATGGTTTGGCTTATGCATCAGAACTATTCAATTCAATTCAATCAATTCAATTTTATTTATAGTGTCGAATCATAACAAAAGTTATTTCAGGACACTTTACAGAGTAGGTAAAGACCACACTCAATGACTTATTTATGATTTACATAGACCCAACAATTCCTCTGTAGAGTACGGTGGCAACGAAAACCTTCCCTATAACAGGCAGGAACGTCAGACAGACCCAGCTCTGTGGAGGACGGCCATCTGTCTTGACCGGTTGGGGAGGAAGAAAAGGAGAGAGAAAGAGAGAAAAGACACACAGATGGACAGAGAGAGACAGACAGACACACTTCCAGAGATGCAAACAAAGCCTAACAGTAACTATAATAATATTTATAGTAATGTGAATATAACGTATATGTTAAGACAGTTAATACAACAGAATAGTAGAAACAAGCACAGCTAAGGTGACAGAATATGAAAATGATAATAATTATGGTGGCAAACATGATCAATGATGAGTAGTGGCAATAGCAGCTACGATACAGCTACAAATTGTATAGTTTATTAAACTAGTGATAGTATATATGAGTAACAGTGATAATAGCAGCAGGAAGCGTCATGTAGGACCACGGCAGCAGGCACCACCACGATCAGCAGAGACCTGCGAGACGACAAAGCACAAACAGCTCCGGGGAAGAAGCTGAATTAGTAACATGCATTGATGAGACATGAATGGTACAGACAGAGAGGAGAGAAGCTCAGAGTATCAGGAAAAGTATTATCCCCGGCAGACTACGCCTATAGCAGCATAATTAAGCAGAATAAAGTCTTATCGTAAGCCCTAGCTGTAAGCTTTATCAAAAAGGAAAGTTTTAAGTTTACTTTTAAATAAGGGGACAGTGTCTGCCTCCCGAATAACATTTGGGAGTTTGTTCCACAGGAGAGGAGCTTGGTAGCTGAAGGCTCTGCCTCCACTTCTACTTTTGGAGACTCTAGGAACGACGAGTAGCCCTGCATTCTCAGAGCGCAGAGATCTAGTTGGGTGATGTGGTACTATGAGCTCTTTAAAATACGACGGAGCCTGACCAATGAGAGCTTTGTACGATAGGAGAAGGATTTTAAATTCTATTCTAGATTTTACAGGTAGCCAGTGCAGAGAAGCTAATACAGGAGAAATAGGTTCTCTTCTATTTGTTTTAGTTAGTACACAAGCTGCAGCATTTTGGACCAACTGGAGACTCTTAACAGACTTATTGGAGCAGCCTGATAATAAGGAGTTGCAATAGTCCAGCCTAGAAGTAACAAATGCATGGACAAGTTTCTCTGCATCTTTCTGAGACACAATGTTCTTAATTTTTGCAATATTACGCAGGTGAAAATATGCAGTCCTTGTTGTTAGTTTTATGTGAGAATCAAAGGACATATCCTGATCAAAAATAACACCCAGATTCCTGACTGTGGTGCTGGAGGACAACACAACATCATCCAGAGTAACAATGTCTTTAGCTATTGAGTTTCGGAGGCCTTTGGGGCCAAGTAGAATAACTTCAGTTTTGTCTGAGTTTAACATCAGAAAGTTGCAGGTCATCCAGCTTTTTATTTCCTTAATGCACATTTGAAGTTTATCTAACTGATGTGTTTCTTCTGGTTTGATCGACAAATATACACACAGATGGACAGAGAGAGACAGACAGACACACTTCCAGAGTGTCACAAGTGTCACCTTGTTATTTTCAGCATAACAATGAAAATTTATGGAGTGCTTCCTTATAATATTTCCTAAGGGAAGCATATATAAGGTGAATAGAATCGGTCCAAGGACAGAACCCTGTGGGACTCTGTGACTAACTTTAGTGTGCATGGAGGACTTGTCATTAACATGCACAAACTGATATCTTTCTGATAAATATGACTTAAACCAGCTCAGTGCGGTTCCTTTAATGCCAATTAGATGCTCCAGTCTCTGTAGCAGGATGTGATGGTCAATAGTGTCGAAGGCAGCACTAAGATCTAGTAAAACAAGTACAGAGACAAGTCCTTTGTCTGAAGCTATTAGAAGGTCGTTAGTAATTTTCACCAGTGTTGTCTCAGTGCTATGATTTGCTCTAAATCCTGACTGGATATCCTCAAATATCTCATTATTATGTAAAAGGTCACACAACTGATTGGCAACTAATTTCTCGAGGATCTTAGAGAGAAAAGAAAGGTTAGATATAGGTCTATAGTTGGCTAGTACCTCAGGATCAAGACTGGGCTTTTTAAGAAGAGGTTTAATTACAGCTACTTTAAAAGACTGTGGTACATAACCTGCTGATAAAGACATGTTAATCATATCTAATACTAACTACATGGTTAGGTTTAGACAACAAAACTACTTGGTTAGGTTTGGACATTAAAACTACATGGCTAGGTTTGGACATCAAAACTGCATGGATAGGTTTAGACATCAAAACTACTTGGTTGGGTTTAGAATAAACAAAACTATATGGTTAGGTTTAAACAAAAAAACTACATGGTTATTTTTAGGCATCAGAAGTATTTGGTAAGGTTTGGACGTCAAAACTACATGAATAGGTTTAGACCTTGAAACTACATGGTTAGGTTTAAACAACAAAACTACATGGTTGTGTTTAGACATCTAAACTACTTGTTTAGACATTCAAACTACATGGTTAGGTTTAGGCATCAAAATTACAAGTTTATGTTTAAACAACAAAAATACATGGTTAAGTTTATATATCCAAACAACTTGTTGAGACATCCAAAATACATGGTTAGGTTCATGCACCAAAACTACATGGTTCTGTCTGAACAACAAAACCACATGGTCAGGTTTAGACATCTGAACTACTTGTTTAGACATCCAAAATACATGGTTAGCTTTATGCATCAAAATTACATGTTTAGGTTTAAACAACAAAACCATAGGGTTAGGTTTAAAAAAAAAAAACTACTTGTTTAGACATCCAAAATACATGGCTTGGTTTAAACAACAAAACTACATGGTTAGGTTGAGAAAACAAAACTACATGGTTAGGTTTAAACAACAAAACTACATGGTCAGGTTTAGGCAACAAAACTACAATTTTAGGATTAGATAACAAAACTACATGGTTAGGCTTATGCATCAGAACTACATGGTTAGGTTTAGACAGCAAAACTACTTGGTTAGGTTTGGACATTAAAACTACATGGCTAGGTTTGGACATCAAAACTGCATGGATAGATTTGTACATCAAAACTACATGGTTGGGTTTAGAAATCTAAACTACATGGATAGGTTAAGACATCGAAACTACATGGGTAGGTTTAAACAACAAACCTATATGGTTGGAATAGACATCTTAACTAATTTTATAGACGATAAAACTACATGGTTAGGTTTCGGCGTCAAAACTACATGGTTAGGTTAAGGTATCAAAACTACTTGGTAAGGTTTGGACGTCAAAACTACATGAATAGGTTTAGACCTTGAAACTACATGGTTAGGTTTAAACAACAAAACTACATGGTTGTGTTTACACATCTAGACTACTTGTTTAGACATTCAAACTACATGGTTAGGTTTAGGCATCAAAATTACAAGTTTATGTTTAAACAACAAAAATACATGGTTAAGTTTATATATCCAAACAACTTGTTGAGACATCCAAAATACATGGTTAGGTTCATGCACCAAAACTACATGGTTCGGTCTGAACAACAAAATTACATGGTCAGGTTTAGACATCTGAACTACTTGTTTAGACATCCAAAATACATGGTTAGCTTAATGCATAAAAATTACATGTATAGGTTTAAAGAAAAAAACCACATGGTTAGGTTTAGAAATACAAACAATTTGTTTAGACATCAAAAATACATGGTTAGGTTTAGGCATCAGACCTACTTGGTTAGGTTAAGGCATCAAAAAAAATGGTTAGGTTTATACACCAAAACTACTTGGTTAGGTTAGGACACTAAAACTACATGGCTAGGTTTGGACATCAAAACTGCATGGATAGGTTTAGACATCAAAACTACTTGGTTGGGTTTAGAATAAACAAAACTACATGGTTAGGTTTAAACAACAAAACTACATGGTTAGTTTCAGGCATCAGAAGTACATGGTTAGGTTTGTACATCAAAACTACATGAATAGGTTTAGACATCGAAACCACATGGTTAGGTTTAAACATCAAAACTACATGGTTGGGTTTAGGCATCAGAAGTACTCGATTAGGTTTAAACATCAAAACTACATGAATAGGTTTAGACATCCAAACTACTTCCTTAGACATCCAAAATACATGGGTAGGTTTATGCAACAAAACTACATGGTTCGGTTTAAACAACAAAACCACATGGTTAGGTTTAGACATTCGAACTACTTGTTTAGACATCCAAAATACATGGTTAGCTTTATGCATCAAAATTACATGTTTAGGTTTAAACAACAAAACCATAGGGTTAGGTTTAAAAAAAAAAAACTACTTGTTTAGACATCCAAAATACATGGCTTGGTTTAAACAACAAAACTACATGGTTAGGTTGAGAAAACAAAACTACATGGTTAGGTTTAAACAACAAAACTACATGGTCAGGTTTAGGCAACAAAACTACAATTTTATGATTAGATAACAAAACTACATGGTTAGGCTTATGCATCAGAACTATATGGTTAGGTTTAGACAGCAAAACTACTTGGTTAGGTTTGGACATTAAAACTACATGGCTAGGTTTGGACATCAAAACTGCATGGATAGATTTGTACATCAAAACTACATGGTTGGGTTTAGAAATCTAAACTACATGGATAGGTTAAGACATCGAAACTACATGGGTAGGTTTAAACAACAAACCTATATGGTTGGAATAGACATCTTAACTAATTTTATAGACAATAAAACTACATGGTTAGGTTTCGGCGTCAAAACTACATGGTTAGGTTAAGGTATCAAAACTACTTGGTAAGGTTTGGACGTCAAAACTAAATGAATAGGTTTAGACCTTGAAACTACATGGTTAGGTTTACACATCTAGACTACTTGTTTAGACATTCAAACTACATGGTTAGGTTTAGGCATCAAAATTACAAGTTTATGTTTAAACAACAAAAATACATGGTTAAGTTTATATATCCAAACAACTTGTTGAGACATCCAAAATACATGGTTAGGTTCATGCATAAAAATTACATGTATAGGTTTAAAGAAAAAAACCACATGGTTAGGTTTAGAAATACAAACTATTTGTTTAGACATCAAAAATACATGGTTAGGTTTAGGCATCAGACCTACTTGGTTAGGTTAAGGCATCAAAAAAAATGGTTAGGTTTATACCCCAAAACTACTTGGTTAGGTTAGGACATTAAAACTACATGGCTAGGTTTGGACATCAAAACTGCATGGATAGGTTTAGACATCAAAACTACTTGGTTGGGTTTAGAATAAACAAAACTACATGGTAAGGTTTAAACAACAAAACTACATGGTTAGTTTCAGGCATCAGAAGTACATGGTTAGGTTTGTACATCAAAACTACATGAATAGGTTTAGACATCGAAACCACATGGTTAAGTTTAAACATCAAAACTACATGGTTGGGTTTAGGCATCAGAAGTACTCGATTAGGTTTAAACATCAAAACTACATGAATAGGTTTAGACATCCAAACTACTTGCTTAGACATCCAAAATACATGGGTAGGTTTATGCAACAAAACTACATGGTTCGGTTTAAACAACAAAACCACATGGTTAGGTTTAGACATTCGAACTACTTGTTTAGACATCCAAAATACATGGTTAGCTTTATGCATCAAAATTACATGTTTAGGTTTAAACAACAAAACCATAGGGTTAGGTTTAAAAAAACCAAACTACTTGTTTAGACATCCAAAATACATGGCTTGGTTTAAACAACAAAACTACATGGTTAGGTTGAGAAAACAAAACTACATGGTTAGGTTTAAACAACAAAACTACATGGTCAGGTTTAGGCAACAAAACTACAATTTTATGATTAGATAACAAAACTACATGGTTAGGCTTATGCATCAGAACTACATGGTTAGGTTTAGACAGCAAAACTACTTGGTTAGGTTTGGACATTAAAACTACATGGCTAGGTTTGGACATCAAAACTGCATGGATAGATTTGTACATCAAAACTACATGGTTGGGTTTAGAAATCTAAACTACATGGATAGGTTAAGACATCGAAACTACATTGGTAGGTTTAAACAACAAACCTATATGGTTGGAATAGACATCTTAACTAATTTTATAGACAATAAAACTACATGGTTAGGTTTCGGCGTCAAAACTACATGGTTAGGTTTGGGCATCAAAACTACTTGGTAAGGTTTGGACGTCAAAACTACATGAATAGGTTTAGACCTTGAAACTACATGGTTAGGTTTAAACAACAAAACTACATGGTTATGTTTAGACATCTAGACTACTTGTTTAGACATTCAAACTACATGGTTAGGTTTAGGCATCAAAATTACAAGTTTATGTTTAAACAACAAAAATACATGGTTAAGTTTATATATCCAAACAACTTGTTGAGACATCCAAAATACATGGTTAGGTTCATGCACCAAAACTACATGGTTCGGTCTGAACAACAAAATTACATGGTCAGGTTTAGACATCTGAACTACTTGTTTAGACATCCAAAATACATGGTTAGGTTTATGCATCAATATTACATGTTTAGCTTTAAACAACAAAAATACATAGATCGGTTTACAACTACAAGTAAACTACTTGTTTTGACATCAAAACTACATTGTTAGTTTTCGGCATCAGAACTACATGGTTAGGTTTAGACAACAAAACTAGTTGGTTAGGTTTGGACATCAAAACTACATGTTTAGGTCTAAACAACAAAACTACATGGTTTGGTTTAGGTAAAAAAAATTTAATTTTTAGGATAGACAACAAAACTTAATAGTTAGGTCTGAACAGTAAAACTACATGGTTAGGTTTAAGCAACAAAATTACATGGTTAGGTCTGAACAATAAAACTAGATGGCTAGGTGTAAGCAACAAAACTACATGGTTAGGTTTATACAACAAAACTACTTGTTTTGACATCAAAACTACATTGTTAGTTTTCGGCATCTGAACTAAATGGTTAGGTTTAGACAACAAAACTACTTGGTTAGGTTTGGACATCAAAACTACATGGTTGGGTTAAGACATCAAACCACTTGTTAAGACATACAATCTACATGGTTAGGTTTAGGCATCAAAACTACATGGTTAGGTTTAGACAACAAAACTACTTGTTTTGACATCAAAACTACTTGGTTAGGTTTAGGCATCAAAATTAATTTGTTGGGTTTAGACATCAAAATCACTTGTAAGACATTAGAACTAAATTGTTAGTTTTCGGCATCAGAACTATATGGTTAGGTTTAGACAACAAAACTACTTGGTTAGATTTGGACATCAAAACTATATATTTAGGTTTAAACAACAAAACTACATTGTTTGGTTTAGGCAACAAAACTACTTTTTAGGATAGACAACAAAACTAAATGGTTAGGTCTGAACAGTAAAACTACATGGTTAGGTTAAGACAACAAAACTACATGATTTGTGTTAGGCAACAAAACTACATTGTTAGGTTTAAACAACAAAACTACTGTGTTAGGTTTAGACATCAAACCTACATGGTTAGGTTTAGGCATCAGAATTACATGGTTAGGTTTAGACAACAGAAATACATGGTTAGGTGAGGACAACAAAACTACATCGTAGGGTGGCTGTGGCTAAGGCTCAGGTTTAAATATCCAAACTACTTGTTTAGACATCCAGAATACGGTGGTTGGTTAGGTTTAGTCATAAAAACTACATGGTTAGGTGTAGGCATCAAAACAACTTGGTTCTTTTTAAACAACAAAATTACATGGTTAGGTTTAGACATCCAAACTACGTGTTTAGACATCTAAAATACATGGTTAGCTTTATGCATCAAAACTACATGGTTCGGTTTAAACAACAAAACCACATGGTTAGGTTTGGACATCTGAACAACTTGTTTAGACATCCAAACTACATGGTTCGGTTTATGCATCAAAATTACAAGTTTAGGTTTGGACAACAAAACCACTTTGTTAGGTTTAATCATCAAAACTACATGGTTAGGTTTAGGCAGCAAAACTACATGGTTAGATCTAGAAAATAAAACTACACAGTTAGGTTTAGGCAACAGAACTACATGGTTAGGTCTGAACAATAAAACTACATGCTTAGGTTTAAGCAACAGAACTAAATGGTTAGGTTTAGTAAAAAAACCTACATTTCTAGGATTAGACAAAAAAACTAGATGGTTAGGTTAGGACAACAGAACTACATTGTAGGGCGGCTCACGCTAAGGCTTAGGTTTAAATATCCAAACTACTTGTTTAGACATCCAGAATACATGGTTAGGTTTAGTCATCAAAACTACATGGTTAGGTGTAGGCATCAAAACTACTTGGTTCTGTTTAAACAACAAAACGACATGGTTAGGATTAGACATTAAAACTAATTTTTTAGACCTTAAAAAACACATGGTTAGGTTTATGCATCAAAACTGCATGGTTCGGTTTAAACAACAAAACCACATGGTTATGATTAGACATCCTAACTTCTTGTTTCGACATCCAAAATACATGGTTAGCTTAATGCATCAAAATTACATGTATAGGTTTAAAGAAAAAAACCACATGGTTAGGTTTAGAAATCCAAACTATTTTAGACATCAAAAATACATGGTTAGGTTCAGGCATCAGACCTACTTGGTTAGGTTTAGGATTCAAAAAAACATGGTTAGGTTTGTACACCAAAACTACTTGGTTAGGTTAGGACATCAAAACTACATGGAAAGGATTGGACATCAAAACTACATGGTTAGGTTTAGACATCAAAACTACTTGGTTAGGTTTAGAATAAATAAAACTACATGGTTAGGTTTAAACAACAAAACTACATGATTAGGATTAGACATCCACACTACATGGTTAGGTTTAGGCATCAAAACTACTTGGTTAGGTTTAGACAACATAACTACATGTATAGACAACAACACTACATTGTTAGTTTTAGGCATCAGAACTACATAGTAAGGTTAGGCAACAAAACCCCATTTTTAGGATTAGCCATCAGAACTACATGGTGAGGTTTAATCAACAAAACTACATGGTTAGGATTACACATCCATAGTAATTTTTTACACATCCAAAATACATGGTAAGGTTTATGCATCTAAACTTCATGATTTGGTTTAGGCAGCAAAACTACATGGTTAGATCTAGAAAATTAAACTACACGGTTAGGTTAAGGCAACAGAACTACATGGTTAGGTCTGAACAAAAAAACTACATGGTTAGATTAAGATAACAAAACCACTTGGTTAGGTTTGGACAAAAAAAAAACACTTTGTTAGGTATAGGCATCAGAAATACATGGTTAGGTTTAGACAACAAAACTACTTGATTAGGTTTAGACAAAAAACTACATTGTTAGGTTTAGGCAGCAAAACTACATGGTTAGGTTTAGACATCAGAACTACTTGATTAGGTTTAGACATCAAAACTACATGGTTAGGTGTAGGCAGCAAAACTATAAAGTTAGATCTAAAAAATACAACTACACGGTTAGGTTCAGGAAACAGAACTACATGGTTAGGTCTGACCAATAAAACTACAGGGTGAAGTTTAAGCAACAAAACTACATGGTTAGGTTTAAACAACAAACCCACTTGTTTTGACATCACAACTGCATTGTTAGTTTTCGGCATCAGAACTACATGGTTAGGTTTAAACAACAAACCATCTTGTTTTGACATCACAACTGCATTGTTAGTTTTCGGCATCAGAACTACATGGTTAGGTTTAAACAACAAACCCACTTGTTTTGACATCAAAACTGCATTGTTAGTTTTCGGCATCAGAACTACATGGTTAGGTTTAGACAACAAAACTACTTGGTTTGGGTGGGACAACCAAACCACTTGGTTAGGTTTAGGCATCATAACTACATGGTTAGGTTTAGAAATCAGAACTACTTGATTAGGTTTAGACATCAAAACTACATGGTTAGTAGTAGGCAGCAAAACTACATGGTTAGATCTAGAAAATAAAACTTCTCGGCTAGGTTAGGGCAACAGAACTATATGGTTTGGTCTGAACAATAAAACTACATGGTTAGGTTTAAGCAACAAAACTACATGGTTAGGTTTAGACAACAAAACTACTTGTTTTGACTTTAAAACTACATTGTTAGTTTTCGGCATCGGAACTACATGGTTAGGTTTAGAAAGCAAAAATACTTGGTTTGGTTTGGTCAACAAAACCACTTGGTTAGGTTAAGGCATGAAAACTAAATGGTTAGGTGTAGGCAGCAAAACTACATGGTAAGATCTAGAAAATAAAACTACACGGTTAGGTTTAGGCAACAGAACTACATGGTTAGGTCTGAACAATAAAACTACATGGTTAGGTTTGGACATCAAAACTAAATGTTTAGGTTTAAACAACAAACCTACATGGTTTGGTTTAGTCAAAAAACGACATTTTTAGGAAGGACCAAAAAACTACCTGGTTAGGTCTGAACAGTTAAACTACATGGTTAGGTTTATGCAACAAAACTACATGGTTAGGTCTCAACAAAAAAACAAGATGGTTAGGTTTAGGCATCAAAACTACATGGTTAACTTTAGACAACAAAACTACATGGTTAGGTTTAGACATCAAAACTACATGGTTAGGTTTAGACATCAAAACTGCTAGGTTAGGTTTAAACATCAAAAATACATGGTTAGGTTTAGGCGTCAAAACTACATGGTTAGGTTTAGGCATCAAAACTACTTGGTAAGGTTTGGACGTCAAAACTACATGAATAGGTTTAGACCTCGAAAATACATGGTTAGGTTTAAACAACAAAACTACTTGGTTATATTTGGACAACAAAACCACTTAGTTAGGTTTAGGCATCAAAACTACATGGGTAGGTTTAAACAACAAAAGCACATGGTTAGGTTTAGACATCCGAACTACTTGTTTAGACATACAAAATACATAGTTAGGTTTACAACTACAAGTAAACTACTTGTTTTGACATCAAAACTACATTGTTAGTTTTCGGCATCAGAACTACATGGTTAGGTTTAGACAACAAAACTACTTTGTTAGGTTTGGACAACAAAACTACACGTTTAGGTTTAAACAACAAAACTACATGGTTTGGTTTAGGCAAAAAAAACTACATTTTTAGGATAGACAACAAAACTACATGGTTGGGTCTGAGCAGTAAAACTACATGGTTAGGTTTAAACAACAAAACCACATGGTTAGGTTTGGACATCTGAACAACTTGTTTAGACATCCAAACTACATGGTTCGGTTTATGCATCAAAATTACAAGTTTAGGTTTGGACAACAAAACCACTTTGTTAGGTTTAATCATCAAAACTACATGGTTAGGTTTAGGCAGCAAAACTACATGGTTAGATCTAGAAAATAAAACTACACGGTTAGGTTTAGGCAACAGAACTACATGGTTAGGTCTGAACAATAAAACTACATGCTTAGGTTTAAGCAACAGAACTAAATGGTTAGGTTTAGTAAAAAAACCTACATTTTTAGGATTAGACAAAAAAACTAGATGGTTAGGTTAGGACAACAGAACTACATTGTAGGGCGGCTCACGCTAAGGCTTAAGTTTAAATATCCAAACTACTTGTTTAGACATCCAGAATACATGGTTAGGTTTAGTCATCAAAACTACATGGTTAGGTGTAGGCATCAAAACTACTTGGTTCTGTTTAAACAACAAAACGACATGGTTAGGATTAGACATTAAAACTAATTTTTTAGACCTTAAAAAACACATGGTTAGGTTTATGCATCAAAACTGCATGGTTCGGTTTAAACAACAAAACCACATGGTTATGATTAGACATCCTAACTTCTTGTTTCGACATCCAAAATACATGGTTAGCTTAATGCATCAAAATTACATGTATAGGTTTAAAGAAAAAAACCACATGGTTAGGTTTAGAAATCCAAACTATTTTAGACATCAAAAATACATGGTTAGGTTCAGGCATCAGACCTACTTGGTTAGGTTTAGGATTCAAAAAAACATGGTTAGGTTTGTACACCAAAACTACTTGGTTAGGTTAGGACATCAAAACTACATGGAAAGGATTGGACATCAAAACTACATGGTTAGGTTTAGACGTCAAAACTACTTGGTTAGGTTTAGAATAAATAAAACTACATGGTTAGGTTTAAACAACAAAACTACATGATTAGGTTTAGACATCCACACTACATGGTTAGGTTTAGGCATCAAAACTACTTGGTTAGGTTTAGACAACATAACTACATGTATAGACAACAACACTACATTGTTAGTTTTAGGCATCAGAACTACATAGTAAAGTTAGGCAACAAAACCCCATTTTTAGGATTAGCCATCAGAACTACATGGTGAGGTTTAATCAACAAAACTACATGGTTAGGATTACACATCCATAGTACTTTTTTAGACATCCAAAATACATGGTAAGGTTTATGCATCTAAACTTCATGATTTGGTTTAGGCAGCAAAACTACATGGTTAGATCTAGAAAATTAAACTACACGGTTAGGTTAAGGCAACAGAACTACATGGTTAGGTCTGAACAAAAAAACTACATGGTTAGATTAAGACAACAAAACCACTTGGTTAGGTTTGGACAAAAAAAAAACACTTTGTTAGGTATAGGCATCAGAAATACATGGTTAGGTTTAGACAACAAAACTACTTGATTAGGTTTAGACAAAAAACTACATTGTTAGGTTTAGGCAGCAAAACTACATGGTTAGGTTTAGACATCAGAACTACTTGATTAGGTTTAGACATCAAAACTACATGGTTAGGTGTAGGCAGCAAAACTATAAAGTTAGATCTAAAAAATACAACTACACGGTTAGGTTCAGGCAACAGAACTACATGGTTAGGTCTGACCAATAAAACTACAGGGTGAAGTTTAAGCAACAAAACTACATGGTTAGGTTTAAACAACAAACCCACTTGTTTTGACATCACAACTGCATTGTTAGTTTTCGGCATCAGAACTACATGGTTAGGTTTAAACAACAAACCATCTTGTTTTGACATCACAACTGCATTGTTAGTTTTCGGCATCAGAACTACATGGTTAGGTTTAAACAACAAACCCACTTGTTTTGACATCACAACTGCATTGTTAGTTTTCGGCATCAGAACTACATGGTTAGGTTTAGACAACAAAACTACTTGGTTTGGGTGGGACAACCAAACCACTTGGTTAGGTTTAGGCATCATAACTACATGGTTAGGTTTAGAAATCAGAACTACTTGATTAGGTTTAGACATCAAAACTACATGGTTAGTAGTAGGCAGCAAAACTACATGGTTAGATCTAGAAAATAAAACTTCTCGGTTAGGTTAGGGCAACAGAACTATATGGTTTGGTCTGAACAATAAAACTACATGGTTAGGTTTAAGCAACAAAACTACATGGTTAGGTTTAGACAACAAAACTACTTGTTTTGACTTTAAAACTACATTGTTAGTTTTCGGCATCGGAACTACATGGTTAGGTTTAGAAAGCAAAAATACTTGGTTTGGTTTGGTCAACAAAACCACTTGGTTAGGTTAAGGCATGAAAACTACATGGTTAGGTGTAGGCAGCAAAACTACATGGTAAGATCTAGAAAATAAAACTACACGGTTAGGTTTAGGCAACAGAACTACATGGTTAGGTCTGAACAATAAAACTACATGGTTAGGTTTGGACATCAAAACTAAATGTTTAGGTTTAAACAACAAACCTACATGGTTTGGTTTAGTCAAAAAACGACATTTTTAGGAAGGACCAAAAAACTACCTGGTTAGGTCTGAACAGTTAAACTACATGGTCAGGTTTATGCAACAAAACTACATGGTTAGGTCTCAACAAAAAAACAAGATGGTTAGGTTTAGGCATCAAAACTACATGGTTACTTTTAGACAACAAAACTACATGGTTAGGTTTAGACATCAAAACTACATGGTTAGGTTTAGACATCAAAACTGCTAGGTTAGGTTTAAACATCAAAAATACATGGTTAGGTTTAGGCGTCAAAACTATATGGTTAGGTTTAGGCATCAAAACTACTTGGTAAGGTTTGGACGTCAAAACTACATGGTAAGATCTAGAAAATAAAACTACACGGTTAGGTTTAGGCAACAGAACTACATGGTTAGGTCTGAACAATAAAACTACATGGTTAGGTTTGGACATCAAAACTAAATGTTTAGGTTTAAACAACAAACCTACATGGTTTGGTTTAGTCAAAAAACGACATTTTTAGGAAGGACCAAAAAACTACCTGGTTAGGTCTGAACAGTTAAACTACATGGTCAGGTTTATGCAACAAAACTACATGGTTAGGTCTCAACAAAAAAACAAGATGGTTAGGTTTAGGCATCAAAAATACATGGTTAACTTTAGACAACAAAACTACATGGTTAGGTTTAGACATCAAAACTACATGGTTAGGTTTAGACATCAAAACTGCTAGGTTAGGTTTAAACATCAAAAATACATGGTTAGGTTTAGGCGTCAAAACTACATGGTTAGGTTTAGGCATCAAAACTACTTGGTAAGGTTTGGACGTCAAAACTACATGGTAAGATCTAGAAAATAAAACTACACGGTTAGGTTTAGGCAACAGAACTACATGGTTAGGTCTGAACAATAAAACTACATGGTTAGGTTTGGACATCAAAACTAAATGTTTAGGTTTAAACAACAAACCTACATGGTTTGGTTTAGTCAAAAAACGACATTTTTAGGAAGGACCAAAAAACTACCTGGTTAGGTCTGAACAGTTAAACTACATGGTCAGGTTTATGCAACAAAACTACATGGTTAGGTCTCAACAAAAAAACAAGATGGTTAGGTTTAGGCATCAAAACTACATGGTTAACTTTAGACAACAAAACTACATGGTTAGGTTTAGACATCAAAACTACATGGTTAGGTTTAGACATCAAAACTGCTAGGTTAGGTTTAAACATCAAAAATACATGGTTAGGTTTAGGCGTCAAAACTACATGGTTAGGTTTAGGCATCAAAACTACTTTGTAAGGTTTGGACGTCAAAACTACATGAATAGGTTTAGACCTCGAAAATACATGGTTAGGTTTAAACAACAAAACTACTTGGTTATATTTGGACAACAAAACCACTTAGTTAGGTTTAGGCATCAAAACTACATGGGTAGGTTTAAACAACAAAACTACATGGTTGTGTTTAGACATCTACACTACTTTTTTAGACATTCAAACTACATGGTTAGGTTTAGACATCAAAATTACAAGTTTATGTTTAAACAACAAGAATACATGGTTATGTTTATATATCCAAACTACTTGTTTAGACATCCAAAATACATGGTTAGGTTCATGCACCAAAACTATATGGTTCGGTCTGAACAACAAAACCACATGGTTAGGTTTAGACATCCGAACTACTTGTTTAGACATACAAAATACATAGTTAGGTTTACAACTACAAGTAAACTACTTGTTTTGACATCAAAACTACATTGTTAGTTTTCGGCATCAGAACTACATGGTTAGGTTTAGACAACAAAACTACTTTGTTAGGTTTGGACAACAAAACTACACGTTTAGGTTTAAACAACAAAACTACATGGTTTGGTTTAGGCAAAAAAAACTACATTTTTAGGATAGACAACAAAACTACATGGTTGGGTCTGAGCAGTAAAACTACATGGTTAGGTTTAAGCAACAAAACTACATGGTTGGATCTGAACAATAAAACTACATGGTTAGGTTTAAGCAACAAAACTACATGGTTACGTTTAGACAACAAAACTACATGGTTAGGTTTAGACATCAAAACTACATGGTTAGGTTTAGACATCAAAACTGCTAGGTTAGGTTTAAACATCAAAAATACATGGTTAGGTTTAGGCGTCAAAACTACATGGTTAGGTTTAGGCATCAAGATACTTGGTAAGGTTTGGACGTCAGAACTACATGAATAGGTTTAGACCTCGAAAATACATGGTTAGGTTTAAACAACAAAACTACTTGGTTATATTTGGACAACAAAACCACTTAGTTAGGTTTAGGCATCAAAACTACATGGGTAGGTTTAAACAACAAAACTACATGGTTGTGTTTAGACATCTACACTACTTTTTTAGACATTCAAACTACATGGTTAGGTTTAGACATCAAAATTACAAGTTTATGTTTAAACAACAAGAATACATGGTTAGGTTTATATATCCAAACTACTTGTTTAGACATCCAAAATACATGGTTAGGTTCATGCACCAAAACTATATGGTTCGGTCTGAACAACTAAACCACATGGTTAGGTTTAGACATCCGAACTACTTGTTTAGACATACAAAATACATAGTTAGGTTTACAACTACAAGTAAACTACTTGTTTTGACATCAAAACTACATTGTTAGTTTTCTGCATCAGAACTACATGGTTAGGTTTAGACAACAAAACTACGTTGTTAGGTTTGGACAACAAAACTACACGTTTAGGTTTAAACAACAAAACTACATGGTTTGGTTTAGGCAAAAAAAACTACATTTTTAGGATAGACAACAAAACTACATGGTTGGGTCTGAGCAGTAAAACTACATGGTTAGGTTTAAGCAACAAGACTACATGGTTGGGTCTGAACAATAAAACTACATGGTTAGGTTTAAGCAACAAAACTACATGGTTAGTTTTCGGCATCTGAACTAAATGGTTAGGTTTAGACAACAAAACTACTTAGTTAGGTTTGGACATCAAAACTACATGGTATTTAAGTATCAAAACTACTTGGTTGGGTTAAGACATAGGACCACTTGTTAATACATCCAAACTACATAGTTAGGTTTAGGCATCAAAACTACATGGTTAGGTATAGACAACAAAACTACATGGTTAGGTTTAGGCAACAAAACTACATTTTTATGATTGACAAAAAATCTACATGGTTGGGTCTGAACAGTAAAACTACATGGTTAGGTTTGAGCAACAAAACTACATGGTTAGGTCTCAACAATAAAACTACATGGTTAGGTCTCAACAATGAAACTACATGGTTAGGTTTAGGACTCAAAACTACTTGGTTAAGTTTAGACAACAAAACTACATGGTTAGGTTTAGACATCAAAACTACATGGTTATGTTTGGGCTTCGAAACTACATGGTTCGGATTAGGCATCAAAACAACAAGGTAAAGTTTGGACGTCAAAAATACATGAATAGGTTTAGACCTCGAAACTACATGGTTAGGTTTAAACAACAAAACTACATGATGGTGTTTAGACATCTAAACTACTTGTTTAGACATTCAAACTACATGGTTAGGTTAAGGCATCAAAATAACAAGTTTATGTTTAAACAAAAAAAATACATGTTAGGTTTTTTATATCCAAACTACTTGGTTAGATTTAGGCATTGAAACTACTTGTTTAAACATCCAAACTACATGGTTAGGTTTAGGCATCAAAACTACATGGTTCCATATAGGCATCAAAACTACATGGTTCCGTCTAGGCATAAAAATCTACTTGGTTAGGTTTAGACAACAAAACTACATGGTTAGGTTTAGGCATCAAAATTACTTGGTTGGGTTAAGACATTGAGCCACTTGTTAACACATCCAAACTACATAATTAGGTTTAGGCATCAAAACTACTTGGTTATGTTTAGACAACAAAACTACATGGTTAGGTTTAGGCAACAAATCTACATTTTAGGATAGACAACAAAACTACATGGTTAGGTCTGAAAAGTAAAACTACATGGTTAGGTTTAAGAAACAAAACTACATGGATAGGTCTGAACAATAAAACTACATAGTTAGGTTTAAGCAACAAAACTACATGGTGAGGTTTAGACAACAAAACTACTTTTTTTTTTACACCAAAACTACATTGTTAGTTTTCGGCATCTGAACTAAATGGTTAGGTTTAGACAACAAAACTACTTAGTTAGGTTTGGACATCAAAACTGAACAGTAAAACTACATGGTTAGGTTTGAGCAAAAAAACTACATGTTAGGTCTCAACAATAAAACTACATGGTTAGGTTTAAGCAACAAAACTACATGGTTAGGTTTAGACAACAAAACTACTTGGTTAGGTTTAAGCATCAAAACTACAAGGTGAGGTTTAGGCAACAAAACTGCATGGTTGGGTTTAGGCAACAAAACAACATGGTTAGGTTTAAACAAAAAAACTACATGGTTAGGTTTAGACATCCAAACTGCTTGGTTAGATTTAGGCATTGAAACTACTTGTTTAAACATCGAAACTACATGGTTAGGTTTAGGCATCGAAACTACATGGTTCCGTCTAGGCATCAAAACTACATGGTTCCGTCTAGGCATAAAAAACTACTTGGTTAGGTTTAGACAACAAAACTACATGGTTAGGTTTAGGCATCAAAACTACTTGGTTGGGTTAAGACATAGAACCACTTGTTAACACATCCAAACTACATAATTAGGTTTAGACATCAAAACTACTTGGTTATGTTCAGACAACAAAACTACATGGTTAGGTTTAGGCAACAAATCTACATTTTTAGGATAGACAACAAAACTACATGGTTAGGTCTGAAAAGTAAAACGACATGGTTAGGTTTAAGAAACAAAACTACATGGTTAGGTCTGAACAATAACACTACATAGTTAGGTTTAAGCAACAAAACTACATGGTCAGGTTTAGACAACAAAACTACTTTTTTTTTTACACCAAAACTACATTGTTAGTTTTCGGCATCTGAACTAAATGGTTAGGTTTAGACAACAAAACTACTTAATTAGGTTTGGACATCAAAACTGAACAGTAAAACTACATGGTTAGGTTTGAGCAAAAAAACCACATGTTAGGTCTCAACAATAAAACTACATGGTTAGGTTTAAGCAACAAAACTACATGGTTAGGTTTAGACAACAAAACTACTTGGTTTGGTTTGAACAACAAAACCACTTGGTTAGGGTTTGGCATCAGAACTACATGGTTAGGTTTAGGCATCAAAACTACATGGTTCGGTTTAAACAACAAAACCACATGGCTATGTTTTGGCATTAGAACTACATGGTTAGGTTTCGACATCAAAAACTACTTGATTAGGTTTAGACATCAAAACTACATGGTTAGGTGAAGGCAGCAAAACTACATGTTTAGATCTAGTAAATAAAACAACACAGTTAGGTTTAGGCAACAGAACTACATGGTTAGGTCTTAACAATAAAACTACAGGGTTAGGTTTAAGCAACAAAGCTACATGGTTAGGTTTAGACAACAAAACTACTTGCTTTGAAATTAAAACTACATTGTTAATTTTTAGGCATCAGAAGTACATGGTTAGGATAAGACAACAAAACTACTTGGTTAGGTTTGGACATCAAAACTACATGTTTAGGTTTAAACAACAAACCCACATGGTTTGGTTTAGGCAACAAAACTACAATTTTAGGATAGACAACAAAACTACATGGTTAGGTCTGAACAGTAAAACTACATGGTTAGGTATAAGCAACAAAACTATATGGTTATGTCTCATCAATAAAACTGCATGGTTAGTTTTAGGCATCAAAACCACACAGTTAGGTTTAGACAACAAAACAACATGTTTAGGTTTAGACATCAAAACTACATGGTTAGGTTTCTACATCAAAACTGCATGGTTAGGTTTAAGCATTAAAACTACATGGTTAGGTTTAGGCAACAAAACTACTTGGTTAGCTTGAGGCATCGGAACTAGTTGGTTAGGTTTAGACAAAAAAACGACATGGTTCGGTTCAGGCATCAAAACTACATGGTTAGGTTAAGACAAAACAAAACGACATGGTAAGGTTTAAGCAACAACACTACATGGTTAGGTTTAGACATCCAAACTACTTGGTTAGGTTTACGCATCAAAACTAAATGGATCAATCTAGCCATCAAAACTACTTGGTTAAGTTTCGACATCAAAACCAAATTGTTAGGTTTAGACAACAAAACTGCATGGTTAGGTTTAGGAAAAAAAACTACATGGTTAGGTTAACACGAAAAAAATACGTCGTTAGGGCTTAGACATCAAAACTACATGGTGAGGTTTAGGCGACAAAACTATTTGGTTAGGTTTAGACAACAAAACTGCATGGTTCGGTTCAGGCAACAAAACTACATGGTTAGGTTAAGACAAAACAAAACGACATGGCAAGGTTTAAGCAACGAAACTACATGGTTAGGTTTAGACATCCAAACTACTTGGTTAGGTTTACCCATCAAAACTAAATGGGTCAATCTAGCCATCAAAACTACTTGTTTAAACATCCAAACTACATGGTTAGGTTTAAGCAACAAAACTACATGGTTAGGTTTAGACAACAAAACTACTTGGTTTGGTTTGAACAACAAAACCACTTGGTTAGGGTTTGGCATCAGAACTACATGGTTAGGTTTAGGCATCAAAACTACATGATTCGGTTTAAACAACAAAACCACATGGCTATGTTTTGGCATTAGAACTACATGGTTAGGTTTCGACATCAAAAACTACTTGATTAGGTTTAGACATCAAAACTACATGGTTAGGTGAAGGCAGCAAAACTACATGTTTAGATCTAGTAAATAAAACAACACAGTTAGGTTTAGGCAACAGAACTACATGGTTAAGTCTTAACAATAAAACTACAGGTTAGGTTTAAGCAACAAAGCTACATGGTTAGGTTTGGACAACAAAACTACTTGCTATGACATTAAAACTACATTGTTAATTTTTAGGCATCAGAAGTACATGGTTAGGATAAGACAACAAAACTACTTGGTTAGGTTTGGACATCAAAACTACATGTTTAGGTTTAAACAACAAACCCACATGGTTTGGTTTAGGCAACAAAACTACAATTTTAGGATAGACAACAAAACTACATGGTTAGGTCTGAACAGTAAAACTACATGGTTAGGTATAAGCAACAAAACTATATGGTTATGTCTCATCAATAAAACTGCATGGTTAGTTTTAGGCATCAAAACCACATAGTTAGGTTTAGACAACAAAACAACATGTTTAGGTTTAGACATCAAAACTACATGGTTAGGTTTCTACATCAAAACTGCATGGTTAGGTTTAAGCATTAACACTACATGGTTAGGTTTAGGCAACAAAACTACTTGGTTAGGTTGAGGCATCGGAACTAGTTGGTTAGGTTTAGACAAAAAAACGACATGGTTCGGTTCAGGCATCAAAACTACATGGTTAGGTTAAGACAAAACAAAACGACATGGTAAGGTTTAAGCAACAAAACTACATGGTTAGGTTTAGACATCCAAACTACTTGGTTAGGTTTACGCATCAAAACTAAATGGATCAATCTAGCCATCAAAACTACTTGGTTAAGTTTCGACATCAAAACCAAATTGTTAGGTTTAGACAACAAAACTGCATGGTTTGGTTTAGGAAAAAAAAATACATGGTTAGGTTAACACAAAAAAAACTACGTCGTTAGGGCTTAGACATCAAAACTACATGGTGAGGTTTAGGCGACAAAACTACTTGGTTAGGTTTAGACAACAAAACTGCATGGTTCGGTTCAGGCAACAAAACTACATGGTTAGGTTAAGACAAAACAAAACGACATGGTAAGGTTTAAGCAACGAAACTACATGGTTAGGTTTAGACATCCAAACTACTTGGTTAGGTTTACCCATCAAAACTAAATGGGTCAATCTAGCCATCAAAACTACTTGTTTAAACATCCAAACTACATGGTTAGGTTCAGGCATCAAAAATACATGGTTAGGTTTCGGCAAAAAACCTACAAAGTTAGGTTTAGACATCCAAACTACTTGGTTAGGTTTAGACATCAAAACCACATGGTTAGGTTTAGGAAACAAAACTACATGGTTAGGTTTACACAAAACAAAACTACATTATTAGGTTTAGACATCAAAACTACATTGTTAGGTTTATGCAACAAAAATACATGGTTAGGTTTAGACAACAAAACTACATGGTTAGGTTTAGACATCAAAATTACATGGTTCAATCTAGCCATCAAAACTACTTGGTTAGGTTTAGACATCAAAACCACATGGTTAGGTTTAGGAAACAAAACTACATGGTTAGGTTTACACAAAACAAAACTACATTATTAGGTTTAGACATCAAAACTACATTGTTAGGTTTATGCAACAGAAATACATGGTTGGGTTTAGACAACAAAACTACATGGTTAGGTTTAGACATCAAAATTACATGGTTAGGTTTATACATCAAAACTGCATGGTTAGGTTTAAGCATCAAAACTACATGGTTAGGTTTAGACGACGAAACAACTTGGTTAGGTTCAGGCATTGGAACTAGTTGGTTAGGTTTAGACAACAAAACTACATGGTTAGGTTAAGACTAAAAAAAATGACATGGTAAGGTTTAAGCAACAAAACTACATGGTTAGGTTTAGACATCCAAACTACTTGGTTAGGTTTAGGCATCAAAACTACATGGTTCAAATTAGCCATCAAAACTACTTGGTTAGGTTTAGACATCAAAACCAAATGGTTAGGTTTAGACAACAAAACTACATCGTTAGGTTTAGGAAACAAAACTACATGGTTAGGTTAACACAAAACAAAACTTCATTGTTAGGTTTAGACATCAAAACTACATTGTTAGGTTTATGCAACAAAAATACTTGGTCAGGTTTAGACATCAAAACTACAATGTTAGGTTTAGACATCAAAACTGCAAGGTTAGGTTTAAGCATCAAGACCACATGGTGAGGTTTAGGCGACAAAACTACTTGGTTAGGTTTAGACAACAAAACTGCATGGTTGGTTTTAGGCAACAAAACTACATGGTGAGGTCTCAACAATAAAACTACATGGTTAGGTTTAGGCATCAAAACTACATGGTTAGGTTTAGACATCAAAACTGCATGGTTAGGTTAAGACATCAAAACTACATGGTTAGGTTTAAGCATCAAAACTACATGGTAAGGTTTAGGCGACAAAACTACTTCGTTAGGTAAAGACAACAAAACTGCATGGTTGGGTTTAGGAAACAAAACTACATGGTTAGGTTTACAAATCCAAACTATTTGGTTAGGTTAAGGCATCAAAACTACTTGTTTAAACATCCAAACTACATGGTTAGGTTTAGGCATCAAAACTACATGGTTCCGTATAGGCATCAAAACTACTTGGTTCCATCTAGGCATAAAAACATACTTGGTTAGGTTTAGACAACAAAACTACATGGTTAGGTTTAGGCAAAAAAACGACATGCTTAGTTTAAGACAAAACAAAACTACATTGTTAGGCTTAGACATCAAAACGACATGGTTAGGTTTAAGCATCAAAATTACTTGGTTGGGTTTAGACATTAAACCACTTGTTAAGACATCCAAACTACATAGTTAGGTTTAGGCATCAAAACTACATGGTTAGGTTTGGACAAAAAATCTACATGGTTAGGTTTAGACAACAAAACTACATGGTTAGGTTAAGGCAACAAAACTACATTTTTAGGATAGACAAAAAAACGACATAGTTAGGTCTGAACAGTAAAACTACATGGTTAGTTATAAGCAACAAAACTATATGGTTAGGTCTCAACAATAAAACTAGATGGTTAGGTTTAGGCATCAAAACTACATGATTCCTTCTAGGCAACAAAACTACATGGTTAGGTTAAACAAAACTAAATGTTTTGGTTTAAAACACAAAACCACATCATTAGGTTTAAACATCAAAACTACATGGTTAGGTTTAGACATCAAAACTGCATGGATAGGTTTAAGCATCAAAACTACATGGTTAGGTTTAGACAACAAAGCTACATGTATAGATTTAGTCATCAAAACTACACGGTTAGGTTGAGAAAACAAAACTACATGGTAAGGTTAAAACCACAAGACGACACAGTTAGGTTTAGGCATCAATACTACATTGTTAGGTTTGAAAAAAAAAACTACATGGTTAGGATTAAACAACAGACATTCATGGTTAGGTTTAGACAACAAAACTAGATGGTTATGTTTAAACATCAAAACTACATGGTTAGGTTTAGACATTAAAACTTCATGGTTAGGTTTAAGCATCAAAACTACATGGTTAGGTTTAGGCAACAAAACTACTTGGTTAGGTTGATGCATCGGAACTAGTTGGTTAGGTTTAGACAAAAAAACTACATGGTTCGGTTCAGGCAACAAAACTACATGGTTGGGTTAAGACAAAACAAAACGACATGGTAAGGTTTAAGCAACAAAACTACATGGTTAGGTTTAGACATCCAAACTACTTGGTTAGGTTTACGCATCAAAACTAAATGGTTCAATCTAGCCATCAAAACTACTTGGTTAAGTTTCGACATCAAACCAAATTGTTAGGTGTAGACAACAAAACTGCATGGTTAGGTTTAGGGAAAAAAACTAAATGGTTAGGTTAACACAAAACAAAACTACGTCATTAGGGCTTAGACATCAAAACTACATGGTGAGGTTTAGGCGACAAAACTACTTGGTTAGGTTTAGAAAACAAAACTGCATGGTTCGGTTCAGGCAACAAAACTACATGGTTAGGTTAAGACAAAACAAAACGACATGGTAAGGTTTAAGCAACAAAACTACATGGTTAGGTTTAGACATCCAAACTATTTGGTTAGGTTTACGCATCAAAACTAAATGGGTCAATCTAGCCATCAAAACTACTTGTTTAAACATCCAAACTACATGGTTAGGTTCAGGCATCAAAAATACATGGTTAGGTTTCGGCAAAAAAACTGCAAGGTTAGGTTTTGACATCCAAACTACTTGGTTAGGTTTAGGCATCAAAACTACATGGTTCAATCTAGCCATCAAAACTACTTGGTTAGGTTTAGACATCAAAACCACATGGTTAGGTTTAGGAAACAAATCTACATGGTTAGGTTTACACAAAACAAAACTACATTATTAGGTTTAGACATCAAAACTACATTGTTAGGTTTATGCAACAAAAACACATGGTTAGGTTTAGACATCAGAACTACGTGGTTAAGTTTAGACAACAAAACTACATGGTTAGGTTTCGGAAACAAAACTACATGGTTAGGTTTAGACAACAAAACTACATGGTTAGGTTTAGACATCAAAATTACATGGTTAGGTTTATACATCAAAACTACACGGTCAGGGTTTAAGCATCAAAACTACATGGTTAGGTTTAGACGACAAAACAACTTGGTTAGGTTGGGGCATTGGAACTAGTTGGTTAGGTTTAGACAACAAAACTACATGGTTAGGTTTAGACATCCAAACTACTTGGTTAGGTTTAGGCATCAAAACTACATGGTTCAATCTAGCCATCAAAACTACTTGGTTAGGTTTAGACATCAAAACCAAATGGTTAGGTTTAGACAACAAAACAACATCGTTAGGTTTAGGAAACAAAACTACATGGTTATGTTAACACAAAACAAAACTTCATTGTTAGGTTTAGACATCAAAACTACATTGTTAGGTTTATGCAACAAAAATACTTGGTCAGGTTTAGACATCAAAACTACAATGTTAGGTTTAGACATCAAAACTGCAAAGTTAGGTTTAAGCATCAAGACTACATGGTGAGGTTTAGGCGACAAAACTACTTGGTTAGGTTTAGACAACAAAACTGCATGGTTTGGTTTAGGCAACAAAACTACATGGTTAGGTCTCAACAATAAAACTACATGGTTAGGTTTAGGCATCAAAACTACATGGTTAGGTTTAGACATCAAAACTGCATGGTTAGGTTTAAGCATCAAAACTACATGGTTAGGTTTAGACGACAAAACAACTTGGTTAGGTTGGGGCATTGGAACTAGTTGGTTAGGTTTAGACAACAAAACTACATGGTTAGGTTTAGACATCCAAACTACTTGGTTAGGTTTAGGCATCAAAACTACATGGTTCAATCTAGCCATCAAAACTACTTGGTTAGGTTTAGACATCAAAACCACATGGTTAGGTTTAGGAAACAAATCTACATGGTTAGGTTTACACAAAACAAAACTACATTATTAGGTTTAGACATCAAAACTACATTGTTAGGTTTATGCAACAAAAATACATGGTTAGGTTTAGACATCAGAACTACGTGGTTAAGTTTAGACAACAAAACTACATGGTTAGGTTTCGGAAACAAAACTACATGGTTAGGTTTAGACAACAAAACTACATGGTTAGGTTTAGACATCAAAATTACATGGTTAGGTTCATACATCAAAACTACACGGAAAGGGTTTAAGCATCAAAACTACATGGTTAGGTTTAGACGACAAAACAACTTGGTTAGGTTGGGGCATTGGAACTAGTTGGTTAGGTTTAGACAACAAAACTACATGGTTAGGTTTAGACATCCAAACTACTTGGTTAGGTTTAGGCATCAAAACTACATGGTTCAATCTAGCCATCAAAACTACTTGGTTAGGTTTAGACATCAAAACCAAATGGTTAGGTTTAGACAACAAAACAACATCGTTAGGTTTAGGAAACAAAACTACATGGTTATGTTAACACAAAACAAAACTTCATTGTTAGGTTTAGACATCAAAACTACATTGTTAGGTTTATGCAACAAAAATACTTGGTCAGGTTTAGACATCAAAACTACAATGTTAGGTTTAGACATCAAAACTGCAAAGTTAGGTTTAAGCATCAAGACTACATGGTGAGGTTTAGGCGACAAAACTACTTGGTTAGGTTTAGACAACAAAACTGCATGGTTTGGTTTAGGCAACAAAACTACATGGTTAGGTCTCAACAATAAAACTACATGGTTAGGTTTAGGCATCAAAACTACATGGTTAGGTTTAGACATCAAAACTGCATGGTTAGGTTTAAGCATCAAAACTACATGGTTAGGTTTAGACGACAAAACAACTTGGTTAGGTTGGGGCATTGGAACTAGTTGGTTAGGTTTAGACAACAAAACTACATGGTTAGGTTTAGACATCCAAACTACTTGGTTAGGTTAAGGCATCAAAACTACTTGTTTAAACATCCAAACTACATGGTTAGGTTTAGGCATCAAAACTACATGGTTCCGTATAGGCATCAAAACTACTTGGTTCCATCTAGGCATAAAAACATACTTGGTTAGGTTTAGACAACAAAACTACATGGTTAGGTTTAGGCAAAAAAACTACATGCTTAGTTTAAGACAAAACAAAACTACATTGATAGGTTTAGACATCAAAACTACATTGTTAGGTTTATGCAACAAAAATACTTGGTCAGGTCTAGACATCAAAACTACAATGCTAGGTTTTTGACATCAAAACTGCAAGGTTAGGTTTAAGCATCAAGACTACATGGTGAGGTTTAGGCGACAAAACTACTTGGTTAGGTTTAGACAACAAAACTGCATGGTTGGGTTTAGGCAACAAAACTACATGGTTAGGTCTCAACAATAAAACTACATGGTTAGGTTTAGGCATCAAAACTACATGGTTAGGTTTAGACATCAAAACTGCATGGTTAGGTTTACACAAAACAGAACTACATTTTTAGGTTTAGACATCAAAACTACATTGTTAGGTTTATGCAACAAAAATTCATGGTTAGGTTTAGACATCAAAACTACATTGTTAGGTTAAGACATCAAAACTACATGGTTAGGTTTAAGCATCAAAACTACATGGTAAGGTTTAGGCGACAAAACTACTTCGTTAGGTAAAGACAACAAAACTGCATGGTTGGGTTTAGGAAACAAAACTACATGGTTTGGTTTACAAATCCAAACTACTTGGTTAGGTTAAGGCATCAAAACTACTTGTTTAAACATCCAAACTACATGGTTAGGTTTAGGCATCAAAACTACATGGTTCCGTATAGGCATCAAAACTACTTGGTTTGGTTTGAACAACAAAACCACTTGGTTAGGTTTTGGCATCAGAACTACATGGTTAGGTTTAGGCATCAAAACTACATGGTTCGGTTTAAACAACAAAACCACATGGCTAGGTTTTGGCATTAGAACTACATGGTTAGGTTTCGACATCAAAAACTGCTTGATTAGGTTTAGACATCAAAACTACATGGTTAGGTGAAGGCAGCAAAACTACATGTTTAGATCTAGTAAATAAAACAACACAGTTAGGTTAAGGCAACAGAACTACATGGTTAGGTCTGAACAATAAAACTACAGGGTTAGGTTTAAGCAACAAAGCTACATGGTTAGGTTTAGACAACAAAACTACTTGCTTTGACATTAAAACTACATTGTTAATTTTTAGGCATCAGAAGTACATGGTTAGGATAAGACAATAAAACTACTTGGTTAGGTTTGGACATCAAAACTACATGTTTAGGTTTAAACAACAAACCCACATGGTTTGGTTTAGGCAACAAAACTACAATTTTAGGATAGACAACAAAACTACATGGTTAGGTCTGAACAGTAAAACTACATGGTTAGGTATAAGCAACAAAACTATATGGTTATGTCAAATCAATAAAACTGCATGGTTAGGTTTAGGCATCAAAACCACATAGTTAGGTTTAGACAACAAAACAACATGTTTAGGTTTAGACATCAAAACTACATGGTTAGGTTTCTACATCAAAACTGCATGGTTAGGTTTAAGCATTAAAACTACATGGTTAGGTTTAGGCAACAAAACTACTTGGTTAGGTTGAGGCATCAGAACTAGTTGGTTAGGTTTAGACAAAAAAACTACATGGTTCATTTCAGGCAACAAAACTACATGGTTAGGTTAAGACAAAACAAAACGACATGGTAAGATTTAAGCAACAAAACTACATGGTTAGGTTTAGACATCCAAACTACTTGGTTAGGTTTACGCATCAAAACTAAATGGTTCAATCTAGCCATCAAAACTACTTGGTTAAGTTTCAACATCAAAACCAAATTGTTAGGTTTAGACAACAAAACTGCATTGTTAGGTTTAGGAAAAAAAACTACATGGTTAGGTTAACACAAAACAAAACTACGTCGTTAGGGCTTAGACATCAAAACTACATGGTGAGGTTTAGGCGACAAAACTACTTGGTTAGGTTTAGACAACAAAACTGCATGGTTCGGTTCAGGCAACAAAACTACATGGTTAGGTTAAGACAAAACAAAACGACATGGTAAGGTTTAAGCAACGAAACTACATGGTTAGGTTTAGACATCCAAACTACTTGGTTAGGTTTACGCATCAAAACTAAATGGGTCAATCTAGCCATCAAAACTGCTTGTTTAAACATCCAAACTACATGGTTAGGTTCAGGCATCAAAAATACATGGTTAGGTTTCGGCAAAAAACCTACAAGGTTAGGTTTAGACATCCAAACTACTTGGTTAGGTTTAGGCATCAAAAATACATGGTTCAATCTAGCCATCAAAACAACTTGGTTAGGTTTAGACATCAAAACCACATGGTTAGGTTTAGGAAACAAAACTACATGGTTAGGTTAACACAAAACAAAACTACACTATTAGGTTTAGACATCAAAACTACATTGTTAGGTTTATGCAACAAAAATACATGGTTAGGTTTAGACAACAAAACTACATGGTTAGGTTTAGACATCAAAATTACATGGTTAGGTTTATACATCAAAACTGCAAGGTTATGTTTAAGCATCAAAACTACATGGTTAGGTTTAGATGACGAAACAACTTGGTTAGGTTGGGGCATTGGAACTAGTTGGTTAGGTTTAGACAACAAAACTACTTGGTTAGGTTTAGACAACAAAACTGCATGGTTCGGTTCAGGCAACAAAACTACATGGTTAGGTTAAGACAAAACAAAACGACAGGGTAAGGTTTAAGCAACGAAACTACATGGTTAGGTTTAGACATCCAAACTACTTGGTTAGGTTTACGCATCAAAACTAAATGGGTCAATCTAGCCATCAAAACTGCTTGTTTAAACATCCAAACTACATGGTTAGGTTCAGGCATCAAAAATACATGGTTAGGTTTCGGCAAAAAACCTACAAGGTTAGGTTTAGACATCCAAACTACTTGGTTAGGTTTAGGCATCAAAACTACATGGTTCAATCTAGCCATCAAAACTACTTGGTTAGGTTTAGACATCAAAACCAAATGGTTAGGTTTAGACAACAAAACTACATCGTTAGGTTTAGGAAACAAAACTACATGGTTAGGTTTAGACAACAAAACTGCATGGTTGGGTTTAGGCAACAAAACTACATGGTGAGGTCTCAACAATAAAACGACAAGGTTAGGTTTAGGCATCAAAACTACATGGTTAGGTTTAGACATCAAAACTGCATGGTTAGGTTTACACAAAACAAAACTACATTTTTAGGTTTAGACATCAAAACTACATTGTTAGGTTAACACATTAAAACTACATGGTTAGGTTTAAGCATCAAAACTACATGGTAAGGTTTAGGCGACAAAACTACTTCCTTAGGTAAAGACAACAAAACTGCATGGTTGGGTTTAGGAAACAAAACTACATGGTTAGGTTTACAAATCCAAACTACTTGGTTAGGTTTACGCATCAAAACTAAATGGTTCAATCTAGCTATCAAAACTACTTGGTTAAGTTTCGACATCAAAACCAAATTGTGAGGTTTAGACAACAAAACTGCATGGTTAGGTTTAGGAAAAAAAACTACATAATTAGGTTAACACAAAACAAAACTACGTCGTTAGGGCTTAGAAATCAGAACTACATGGTGAAGTTTAGGCGACAAAACTACTTGGTTAGGTTTAGACAACAAAACTGCATGGTTCGGTTCAGGCAACAAAACTACATGGTTAGGTTAAGACAAAACAAAACGACATGGTAAGGTTTAAGCAACAAAACTACATGGTTAGGTTTAGACATCCAAACTACTTGGTTAGGTTTACGCATCAAAACGAAATGGGTCAATCTAGCCATCAAAACTACTTGTTTAAACATCCAAACTACATGGTTAGGTTCAGGCATCAAAAATACATGGTTAGATTTCGGCAAAAAAACTACAAGGTTAGGTTTAGACATCCAAACTACTTGGTTAGGTTTAGGCATCAAAACTACATGGTTCAATCTAGCCATCAAAACTACTTGGTTAGGTTTAGGCAAAAAAAACTACATGCTTAGTTTAAGACAAAACAAAACTACATTGTTAGGTTTAGACATCAAAACTATATTGTTAGGTTTATGCAACAAAAATACTTGGTCAGGTTTAGACATCAAAACTACAATGTTAGGTTTAGACATCAAAACTGCAAGGTTAGGTTTAAGCATCAAGACTACATGGTGAGGTTTAGGCGACAAAACTACTTGGTTAGGTTTAGACAACAAAACTGCATGGTTGGGTTTAGGCAACAAAACTACATGGTTAGGTCTCAACAATAAAACTATATGGTTAGGTTTAGGCATCAAAACTACATGGTTAGGTTTAGACATCAAAACTGCATGGTTAGGTTTACACAAAACAAAACTACATTTTTAGGTTTAGAAATCAGAACTACATTGTTAGGTTTATGCAACAAAAATTCATGGTTAGGTTTAGACATCAAAACTACATTGTTAGGTTAAGACATCAAAACTACATGGTTAGGTTTAAGCATCAAAACTACATGGTAAGGTTTAGGCGACAAAACTTCTTTGTTAGGTAAAGACAACAAAACTGCATGGTTAGGTTTAGGAAACAAAACTACATGGTTAGGTTTACAAATCCAAACTACTTGGTTAGGTTAAGGCATCAAAACTACTTGTTTAAACATCCAAACTACATGGTTAGGTAAGGCATCAATACTACTTGGTTCCATCTAGGCATAAAAACATACTTGGTTAGGTTTAGACAACAAAACTACATGGTTAGGTTTAGGCAAAAAAACTACATGCTTAGTTTAAGACAAAACAAAACTACATTGTTAGGCTTAGACATCAAAACGACATGGATAGGTTTAAGCATCAAAACTACTTGGTTGGGTTTAGACATTAAACCACTTGTTAAGACATCCAAACTACATAGTTAGGTTTAGGCATCAAAACTACATGGTTAGGTTTGGACAAAAAATCTACATGGTTAGGTTTAGACAACAAAACTACATTTTTAGGATAGACAAAAAAACGACATAGTTAGGTCTGAACGGTAAAACTACATGGTTAGTTTTAAGCAACAAAACTATATGGTTAGGTCTCAACAATAAAACTAGATGGTTAGGTTTAGGCATCAAAACTACATGGTTCCCTCTAGGCAACAAAACTACATGGTTAGGTTTACTCAAAACAAAACTACATGGTAAGGTTAAACAAAACTAAATGTTTTGGTTTAAAACACAAAACTACATCATTAGGTTTAAACATCAAAACTACATGGTTAGGTTTAGACATCAAAACTGCATGGATAGGTTTAAGCATCAAAACTACATGGTTAGGTTTAGACAACAAAACTACATGTATAGGTTTAGTCATCAAAACTACACGGTTAGGTTGAGAAAACAAAACTACATGGTTAGGTTAAAACCACAAGACGACACAGTTAGGTTTAGGCATCAATACTACATTGTTAGGTTTGAAAAAAAAACTACATGGTTAGGATAAAACAACAGACATTCATGGTTAGGTTTAGACAACAAAACTAGATGGTTATGTTTAAACATCAAAACTACATGGTTAGGTTTAGACATTAAAACTTCATGGTTAGGTTTAAGCATCAAAACTACATGGTTAGGTTTAGGCAACAAAACTACTTGGTTAGGTTGATGCATCGGAACTAGTTGGTTAGGTTTAGACAAAAAAACTACATGGTTCGGTTCAGGCAACAAAACTACATGGTTGGGTTAAGACAAAACAAAACGACATGGTAAGGTTTAAGCAACAAAACTACATGGTTAGGTTTAGACATCCAAACTACTTGGTTAGGTTTACGCATCAAAACTAAATGGTTCAATCTAGCCATCAAAACTACTTGGTTAAGTTTCGACATCAAACCAAATTGTTAGGTGTAGACAACAAAACTGCATGGTTAGGTTTAGGGAAAAAAACTAAATGGTTAGGTTAACACAAACCAAAACTACGTCGTTAGGGCTTAGACATCAAAACTACATGGTGAGGTTTAGGCGACAAAACTACTTGGTTAGGTTTAGACAACAAAACTGCATGGTTCGGTTCAGGCAACAAAACTACATGGTTAGGTTAAGACAAAACAAAACGACATGGTAAGGTTTAAGCAACAAAACTACATGGTTAGGTTTAGACATCCAAACTACTTGGTTAGGTTAATGCATCAAAACTAAATGGGTCAATCTAGCCATCAAAACTACTTGTTTAAACATCCAAACTACATGGTTAGGTTCAGGCATCAAAAATACATGGTTAGGTTTCGGCAAAAAACCTACAAGGTTAGGTTTAGACATCCAAACTACTTGGTTAGGTTTAGGCATCAAAAATACATGGTTCAATCTAGCCATCAAAACCAAATGGTTAGGTTTAGACATCAAAACCACATGGTTAGGTTTAGGAAACAAAACTACATGGTTAGGTTAACACAAAACAAAACTACACTATTAGGTTTAGACATCAAAACTACATTGTTAGGTTTATGCAACAAAAATACATGGTTAGGTTTAGACAACAAAACTACATGGTTAGGTTTAGACATCAAAATTACATGGTTAGGTTTATACATCAAAACTGCAAGGTTATGTTTAAGCATCAAAACTACATGGTTAGGTTTAGATGACGAAACAACTTGGTTAGGTTGGGGCATTGGAACTAGTTGGTTAGGTTTAGACAACAAAACTACTTGGTTAGGTTTAGACAACAAAACTGCATGGTTCGGTTCAGGCAACAAAACTACATGGTTAGGTTAAGACAAAACAAAACGACAGGGTAAGGTTTAAGCAACGAAACTACATGGTTAGGTTTAGACATCCAAACTACTTGGTTAGGTTTACGCATCAAAACTAAATGGGTTAATCTAGCCATCAAAACTGCTTGTTTAAACATCCAAACTACATGGTTAGGTTCAGGCATCAAAAATACATGGTTAGGTTTCGGCAAAAAACCTACAAGGTTAGGTTTAGACATCCAAACTACTTGGTTAGGTTTAGGCATCAAAACTACATGGTTCAATCTAGCCATCAAAACTACTTGGTTAGGTTTAGACATCAAAACCAAATGGTTAGGTTTAGACAACAAAACTACATCGTTAGGTTTAGGAAACAAAACTACATGGTTAGGTTTAGACAACAAAACTGCATGGTTGGGTTTAGGCAACAAAACTACATGGTGAGGTCTCAACAATAAAACGACAAGGTTAGGTTTAGGCATCAAAACTACATGGTTAGGTTTAGACATCAAAACTGCATGGTTAGGTTTACACAAAACAAAACTACATTTTTAGGTTTAGACATCAAAACTACATTGTTAGGTTAACACATTAAAACTACATGGTTAGGTTTAAGCATCAAAACTACATGGTAAGGTTTAGGCGACAAAACTACTTCCTTAGGTAAAGACAACAAAACTGCATGGTTGGGTTTAGGAAACAAAACTACATGGTTAGGTTTACAAATCCAAACTACTTGGTTAGGTTTACGCATCAAAACTAAATGGTTCAATCTAGCTATCAAAACTACTTGGTTAAGTTTCGACATCAAAACCAAATTGTGAGGTTTAGACAACAAAACTGCATGGTTAGGTTTAGGAAAAAAAACTACATAATTAGGTTAACACAAAACAAAACTACGTCGTTAGGGCTTAGAAATCAGAACTACATGGTGAAGTTTAGGCGACAAAACTACTTGGTTAGGTTTAGACAACAAAACTGCATGGTTCGGTTCAGGCAACAAAACTACATGGTTAGGTTAAGACAAAACAAAACGACATGGTAAGGTTTAAGCAACAAAACTACATGGTTAGGTTTAGACATCCAAACTACTTGGTTAGGTTTACGCATCAAAACGAAATGGGTCAATCTAGCCATCAAAACTACTTGTTTAAACATCCAAACTACATGGTTAGGTTCAGGCATCAAAAATACATGGTTAGATTTCGGCAAAAAAACTACAAGGTTAGGTTTAGACATCCAAACTACTTGGTTAGGTTTAGGCATCAAAACTACATGGTTCAATCTAGCCATCAAAACTACTTGGTTAGGTTTAGGCAAAAAAAACTACATGCTTAGTTTAAGACAAAACAAAACTACATTGTTAGGTTTAGACATCAAAACTATATTGTTAGGTTTATGCAACAAAAATACTTGGTCAGGTTTAGACATCAAAACTACAATGTTAGGTTTAGACATCAAAACTGCAAGGTTAGGTTTAAGCATCAAGACTACATGGTGAGGTTTAGGCGACAAAACTACTTGGTTAGGTTTAGACAACAAAACTGCATGGTTGGGTTTAGGCAACAAAACTACATGGTTAGGTCTCAACAATAAAACTATATGGTTAGGTTTAGGCATCAAAACTACATGGTTAGGTTTAGACATCAAAACTGCATGGTTAGGTTTACACAAAACAAAACTACATTTTTAGGTTTAGAAATCAGAACTACATTGTTAGGTTTATGCAACAAAAATTCATGGTTAGGTTTAGACATCAAAACTACATTGTTAGGTTAAGACATCAAAACTACATGGTTAGGTTTAAGCATCAAAACTACATGGTAAGGTTTAGGCGACAAAACTTCTTTGTTAGGTAAAGACAACAAAACTGCATGGTTAGGTTTAGGAAACAAAACTACATGGTTAGGTTTACAAATCCAAACTACTTGGTTAGGTTAAGGCATCAAAGCTACTTGTTTAAACATCCAAACTACATGGTTAGGTAAGGCATCAATACTACTTGGTTCCATCTAGGCATAAAAACATACTTGGTTAGGTTTAGACAACAAAACTACATGGTTAGGTTTAGGCAAAAAAACTACATGCTTAGTTTAAGACAAAACAAAACTACATTGTTAGGCTTAGACATCAAAACGACATGGATAGGTTTAAGCATCAAAACTACTTGGTTGGGTTTAGACATTAAACCACTTGTTAAGACATCCAAACTACATAGTTAGGTTTAGGCATCAAAACTACATGGTTAGGTTTGGACAAAAAATCTACATGGTTAGGTTTAGACAACAAAACTACATTTTTAGGATAGACAAAAAAACGACATAGTTAGGTCTGAACGGTAAAACTACATGGTTAGTTTTAAGCAACAAAACTATATGGTTAGGTCTCAACAATAAAACTAGATGGTTAGGTTTAGGCATCAAAACTACATGGTTCCCTCTAGGCAACAAAACTACATGGTTAGGTTTACTCAAAACAAAACTACATGGTAAGGTTAAACAAAACTAAATGTTTTGGTTTAAAACACAAAACTACATCATTAGGTTTAAACATCAAAACTACATGGTTAGGTTTAGACATCAAAACTGCATGGATAGGTTTAAGCATCAAAACTACATGGTTAGGTTTAGACAACAAAACTACATGTATAGGTTTAGTCATCAAAACTACACGGTTAGGTTGAGAAAACAAAACTACATGGTTAGGTTAAAACCACAAGACGACACAGTTAGGTTTAGGCATCAATACTACATTGTTAGGTTTGAAAAAAAAACTACATGGTTAGGATAAAACAACAGACATTCATGGTTAGGTTTAGACAACAAAACTAGATGGTTATGTTTAAACATCAAAACTACATGGTTAGGTTTAGACATTAAAACTTCATGGTTAGGTTTAAGCATCAAAACTACATGGTTAGGTTTAGGCAACAAAACTACTTGGTTAGGTTGATGCATCGGAACTAGTTGGTTAGGTTTAGACAAAAAAACTACATGGTTCGGTTCAGGCAACAAAACTACATGGTTAGGTTAAGACCAAACAAAACGACATGGTAAGGTTTAAGCAACAAAACTACATGGTTAGGTTTAGACATCCAAACTACTTGGTTAGGTTTACACATCAAAACTAAATGGTTCAATCTAGCCATCAAAACTACTTGGTTAAGTTTCGACATCAAAACCAAATTGTTAGGTTTAGACAACAAAACTGCATGGTCAGGTTTAGGGAAAAAAACTACATGGTTAGGTTAACACAAACCAAAACTACGTCGTTAGGGCTTAGACATCAAAACTACATGGTGAGGTTTAGGCGACAAAACTACTTGGTTAGGTTTAGACAACAAAACTGCATGGTTCGGTTCAGGCAACAAAACTACATGGTTAGGTTAAGACAAAACAAAACGACATGGTAAGGTTTAAGCAACAAAACTACATGGTTAGGTTTAGACATCCAAACTACTTGGTTAGGTTAATGCATCAAAACTAAATGGGTCAATCTAGCCATCAAAACTACTTGTTTAAACATCCAAACTACATGGTTAGGTTCAGGCATCAAAAATACATGGTTAGGTTTCGGCAAAAAAACTACAAGGTCAGGTTTTGACATCCAAACTACTTGGTTAGGTTTAGGCATCAAAACTACATGGTTCAATCTAGCCATCAAAACTACTTGGTTAGGTTTAGACATCAAAACCACATGGTTAGGTTTAGGAAACAAATCTACATGGTTAGGTTAACACAAAACAAAACTACATTATTAGGTTTAGACATCAAAACTACATTGTTAGGTTTATGCAACAAAAATACATGGTTAGGTTTAGACATCAGAACTACGTGGTTAGGTTTACACAACAAAACTACATGGTTAGGTTTCGGAAACAAAACTACATGGTTAGGTTTAGACAACAAAACTACATGGTTAGGTTTAGACATCAAAATTACATGGTTAGGTTTATACATCAAAACTGCATGGTCAGGTTTAAGCATCAAAACTACATGGTTAGGTTTAGACGACGAAACAACTTGGTTAGGTTGGGGCATTGGAACTAGTTGGTTAGGTTTAGACAACAAAACTACATGGTTAGGTTTAGACATCCAAACTACTTGGTTAGGTTTAGGCATCAAAACTACATGGTTCAATCAAGCCATCAAAACTACTTGGTTAGGTTTAGACATCAAAACCAAATGGTTAGGTTTAGACAACAAAACTACATCGTTAGGTTTAGGAAACAAAACTACATGGTTAGGTTAACACAAAACAAAACTTCATTGTTAGGTTTAGACATCAAAACTACATTGTTAGGTTTATGCAACAAAAATACTTGGTCAGGTTTAGACATCAAAACTACAATGTTAGGTTTAGACATCAAAACTGCAAGGTTAGGTTTAAGCATCAAGACTACATGGTGAGGTTTAGGCGACAAAACTACTTGGTTAGGTTTAGACAACAAAACTGCATGGTTGGGTTTAGGCAACAAAACTACATGGTTAGGTCTCAACAATGAAACTACATGGTTAGGTTTAGGCATCAAAACTACATGGTTAGGTTTAGACATCAAAACTGCATGGTTAGGTTTACACAAAACAAAACTACATTTTTAGGTTTAGACATCAAAACTACATTGTTAGGTTTATGCAACAAAAATTCATGGTTAGGTTTAGACATCAAAACTACATTGTTAGGTTAAGACATCAAAACTACATGGTTAGGTTTAAGCATCAAAACTACATGGTAAGGTTTAGGCGACAAAACTACTTTGTTAGGTAAAGACAACAAAACTGCATGGTTGGGTTTAGGAAACAAAACTACATGGTTAGGTTTACAAATCCAAACTACTTGGTTAGGTTAAGGCATCAAAACTACTTGTTTAAACATCCAAACTACATGGTTAGGTTTAGGCATCAAAACTACATGGTTCCGTATAGGCAATCAAAACTACTTGGTTCCATCTAGGCATAAAAACATACTTGGTTAGGTTCAGACAACAAAACTACATGGTTAGGTTTAGGCAACAAAACGACATGCTTAGTTTAAGACAAAACAAAACTACATTGTTAGGCTTAGACATCAAAACGACATGGTTAGGTTTAAGCATCTAAACTACTTGGTTGGGTTAAGACATTAAACCACTTGTTAAGACATCCAAACTACATAGTTAGGTTTAGGCATCAAAACTACATGGTTAGGTTTGGACAAAAAATCTACATGGTTAGGTTTTGACAACAAAACTACATGGTTAGGTTAAGGCAACAAAACTACATTTTTAGGATAGACAAAAAAAGGACATAGTTAGGTCTGAACAGTAAAACTACACATGGTTAGTTTTAAGCAACAAAACTATATGGTTAGGTCTCAACAATAAAACTAGATGGTTAGGTTTAGGCATCAAAACTACATGGTTCCCTCTAGGCAACAAAACTACATGGTTAGGTTTACTCAAAACAAAACTACATGGTAAGGTTAAACAAAACTAAATGTTTTGGTTTAAAACACAAAACTACATCATTAGGTTTAAACATCAAAACTACATGGTTAGGTTTAGACATCAAAACTGCATGGATAGGTTTAAGCATCAAAACTACATAGTTAGGTTTAGACAACAAAACTACATGTATAGGTTTAGTCATCAAAACTACACGGTTAGGTTGAGAAAACAAAACTACATGGTTAGGTTAAAACCACAAGACGACACAGTTAGGTTTAGGCATCAATACTACATTGATAGGTTTGAAAAAAAAACTACATGGTTAGGATTAAACAACAGACATTCATGGTTAGGTTTAGACAACAAAACTAGATGGTTATGTTTAAACATAAAAACTACATGGTTAGGTTTAGACATTAAAACTTCATGGTTAGGTTTAAGCATCAAAACTATGTGTTTGGGTTTAGGCGACAAAGTTACTTGGTTAGGTGAAGGCACCAGAGCTACTTGATTAGGTTTAGGAATTAAAACTACGTGGTTAGGTTTAGTTATCAAAACTACTTGTTTAGACATCCAAACTACTTGGTTAGGATTAGGCATCAAAACTACATGGTTCCGTCTAGGCATCAAAACTACATGGTTCCGTCTAGGCATAAAAACTACTTGGTTAGGTTTAGACAACAAAACTACATGGTTGGGTTTAGGCAACAAAACTACATGGTTAGGTTTAGGCAACAAAACAACATCATTATTTTAAGACAAAACAAAACTACATTGTTAGGTTTAGACATCAAAACTACATGGTTAGGATTAGGCAACAAAACTACATGGTTAGGTTTAAACAAGACAAAACTACATGGTTAGGTTTAGACAACAAAACTACATGGTTAGGTTTATACAACAAAACTAAATGGTTAGGTTTAGACAACAAAACTACATTGTTAGGTTTATGCAACAAAAATTCATGGTTAGGTTTAGACATCAAAACTACATTGTTAGGTTAAGACATCAAAACTACATGGTTAGGTTTAAGCATCAAAACTACATGGTAAGGTTTAGGCGACAAAACTACTTTGTTAGGTAAAGACAACAAAACTGCATGGTTGGGTTTAGGAAACAAAACTACATGGTTAGGTTTACAAATCCAAACTACTTGGTTAGGTTAAGGCATCAAAACTACTTGTTTAAACATCCAAACTACATGGTTAGGTTTAGGCATCAAAACTACATGGTTCCGTATAGGCAATCAAAACTACTTGGTTCCATCTAGGCATAAAAACATACTTGGTTAGGTTCAGACAACAAAACTACATGGTTAGGTTTAGGCAACAAAACGACATGCTTAGTTTAAGACAAAACAAAACTACATTGTTAGGCTTAGACATCAAAACGACATGGTTAGGTTTAAGCATCTAAACTACTTGGTTGGGTTTAGACATTAAACCACTTGTTAAGACATCCAAACTACATAGTTAGGTTTAGGCATCAAAACTACATGGTTAGGTTTGGACAAAAAATCTACATGGTTAGGTTTTGACAACAAAACTACATGGTTAGGTTAAGGCAACAAAACTACATTTTTAGGATAGACAAAAAAAGGACATAGTTAGGTCTGAACAGTAAAACTACACATGGTTAGTTTTAAGCAACAAAACTATATGGTTAGGTCTCAACAATAAAACTAGATGGTTAGGTTTAGGCATCAAAACTACATGGTTCCCTCTAGGCAACAAAACTACATGGTTAGGTTTACTCAAAACAAAACTACATGGTAAGGTTAAACAAAACTAAATGTTTTGGTTTAAAACACAAAACTACATCATTAGGTTTAAACATCAAAACTACATGGTTAGGTTTAGACATCAAAACTGCATGGATAGGTTTAAGCATCAAAACTACATAGTTAGGTTTAGACAACAAAACTACATGTATAGGTTTAGTCATCAAAACTACACGGTTAGGTTGAGAAAACAAAACTACATGGTTAGGTTAAAACCACAAGACGACACAGTTAGGTTTAGGCATCAATACTACATTGATAGGTTTGAAAAAAAAACTACATGGTTAGGATTAAACAACAGACATTCATGGTTAGGTTTAGACAACAAAACTAGATGGTTATGTTTAAACATCAAAACTACATGGTTAGGTTTAGACATTAAAACTTCATGGTTAGGTTTAAGCATCAAAACTATGTGTTTGGGTTTAGGCGACAAAGTTACTTGGTTAGGTGAAGGCACCAGAGCTACTTGATTAGGTTTAGGAATTAAAACTACGTGGTTAGGTTTAGTTATCAAAACTACTTGTTTAGACATCCAAACTACTTGGTTAGGATTAGGCATCAAAACTACATGGTTCCGTCTAGGCATCAAAACTACATGGTTCCGTCTAGGCATAAAAACTACTTGGTTAGGTTTAGACAACAAAACTACATGGTTGGGTTTAGGCAACAAAACTACATGGTTAGGTTTAGGCAACAAAACAACATCATTATTTTAAGACAAAACAAAACTACATTGTTAGGTTTAGACATCAAAACTACATGGTTAGGATTAGGCAACAAAACTACATGGTTAGGTTTAAACAAGACAAAACTACATGGTTAGGTTTAGACAACAAAACTACATGGTTAGGTTTATACAACAAAACTAAATGGTTAGGTTTAGACAACAAAACTACATGGTAAGGTTTAAACATCAAAACTACATGGTTAGGTTTAGACATCAAAACTACTTGGTCAAGTTTAGGCATCAGATCTACTTGGTTATGTTCAGAAATCAAACTGCATGATTAGGTTTAGGTATCAAAACGACTTGGTTAGATTTAAACAACAAAAACACATGGTTATGTTTAAACATCAAAACTACATGGTTAGGTTTAGACAACAAAACTACATGTATAGGTTAAGGCATCAATCTACTAGGTTAGGTTGAGAAAACAAAATTACATGGTTAGGTTTAAACCACAAGACGACACGGTTAGGTTTAGGCATCAAAACTACATTGTTAGGTTTAGACAAAAAAACTACATTGTTAGGATTGAACAACAGAAATTCATGGTTAGGTTTAGACAACAAAACTAGATGGTTATGTTTAAACATCAAAACTACATGGTTAGGTTTAGACATCAAAACTGCTTGGTTAGGTTTAAGCATCAAAACTACGTGTTCGGGTTTAGGCGACAAAGTTACTTGGTTAGGTTAAGGCATCAGAACTACTTGATTAGGTTTAGTAATCCAGACTACTTGGTTAGGTTTAGTTATCAAAACTACATGGTTCCCTCTAGGCATCGAAACTACATGGTTCCGTCTAGGCATAAAAACTACTTGGTTAGGTTTAGACAACAAAACTACATGGTTAGGTTTAGACAACAAAACTACATGGTTAGGTTTAGGCAACAAAACTACATCATTAGGTTTAGGAAACAAAACTACATGGTTAGGTTTAGACAACAAAACTGCATGGTTGGGTTTAGGCAACAAAACTACATGGTGAGGTCTCAACAATAAAACGACAAGGTTAGGTTTAGGCATCAAAACTACATGGTTAGGTTTAGACATCAAAACTGCATGGTTAGGTTTACACAAAACAAAACTACATTTTTAGGTTTAGACATCAAAACTACATTGTTAGGTTAACACATTAAAACTACATGGTTAGGTTTAAGCATCAAAACTACATGGTAAGGTTTAGGCGACAAAACTACTTCCTTAGGTAAAGACAACAAAACTGCATGGTTGGGTTTAGGAAACAAAACTACATGGTTAGGTTTACAAATCCAAACTACTTGGTTAGGTTTACGCATCAAAACTAAATGGTTCAATCTAGCTATCAAAACTACTTGGTTAAGTTTCGACATCAAAACCAAATTGTTAGGTTTAGACAACAAAACTGCATGGTTAGGTTTAGGAAAAAAAACTACATAATTAGGTTAACACAAAACAAAACTACGTCGTTAGGGCTTAGAAATCAGAACTACATGGTGAAGTTTAGGCGACAAAACTACTTGGTTAGGTTTAGACAACAAAACTGCATGGTTCGGTTCAGGCAACAAAACTACATGGTTAGGTTAAGACAAAACAAAACGACATGGTAAGGTTTAAGCAACAAAACTACATGGTTAGGTTTAGACATCCAAACTACTTGGTTAGGTTTACGCATCAAAACTAAATGGGTCAATCTAGCCATCAAAACTACTTGTTTAAACATCCAAACTACATGGTTAGGTTCAGGCATCAAAAATACATGGTTAGATTTCGGCAAAAAAACTACAAGGTTAGGTTTAGACATCCAAACTACTTGGTTAGGTTTAGGCATCAAAACTACATGGTTCAATCTAGCCATCAAAACTACTTGGTTAGGTTTAGGCAAAAAAAACTACATGCTTAGTTTAAGACAAAACAAAACTACATTGTTAGGTTTAGACATCAAAACTACATTGTTAGGTTTATGCAACAAAAATACTTGGTCAGGTTTAGACATCAAAACTACAATGTTAGGTTTAGACATCAAAACTGCAAGGTTAGGTTTAAGCATCAAGACTACATGGTGAGGTTTAGGCGACAAAACTACTTGGTTAGGTTTAGACAACAAAACTGCATGGTTGGGTTTAGGCAACAAAACTACATGGTTAGGTCTCAACAATAAAACTATATGGTTAGGTTTAGGCATCAACACTACATGGTTAGGTTTAGACATCAAAACTGCATGGTTAGGTTTACACAAAACAAAACTACATTTTTAGGTTTAGAAATCAGAACTACATTGTTAGGTTTATGCAACAAAAATTCATGGTTAGGTTTAGACATCAAAACTACATTGTTAGGTTAAGACATCAAAACTACATGGTTAGGTCTCAACAATAAAACGACAAGGTTAGGTTTAGGCATCAAAACTACATGGTAAGGTTTAGGCGACAAAACTACTTCCTTAGGTAAAGACAACAAAACTGCATGGTTAGGTTTACACAAAACAAAACTACATTTTTAGGTTTAGACATCAAAACTACATTGTTAGGTTAACACATTAAAACTACATGGTTAGGTTTAAGCATCAAAACTACATGGTAAGGTTTAGGCGACAAAACTACTTCCTTAGGTAAAGACAACAAAACTGCATGGTTGGGTTTAGGAAACAAAACTACATGGTTAGGTTTACAAATCCAAACTACTTGGTTAGGTTTACGCATCAAAACTAAATGGTTCAATCTAGCTATCAAAACTACTTGGTTAAGTTTCGACATCAAAACCAAATTGTTAGGTTTAGACAACAAAACTGCATGGTTAGGTTTAGGAAAAAAAACTACATAATTAGGTTAACACAAAACCAAACTACGTCGTTAGGGCTTAGAAATCAGAACTACATGGTGAAGTTTAGGCGACAAAACTACTTGGTTAGGTTTAGACAACAAAACTGCATGGTTCGGTTCAGGCAACAAAACTACATGGTTAGGTTAAGACAAAACAAAACGACATGGTAAGGTTTAAGCAACAAAACTACATGGTTAGGTTTAGACATCCAAACTACTTGGTTAGGTTTACGCATCAAAACTAAATGGGTCAATCTAGCCATCAAAACTACTTGTTTAAACATCCAAACTACATGGTTAGGTTCAGGCATCAAAAATACATGGTTAGATTTCGGCAAAAAAACTACAAGGTTAGGTTTAGACATCCAAACTACTTGGTTAGGTTTAGGCATCAAAACTACATGGTTCAATCTAGCCATCAAAACTACTTGGTTAGGTTTAGGCAAAAAAAACTACATGCTTAGTTTAAGACAAAACAAAACTACATTGTTAGGTTTAGACATCAAAACTACATTGTTAGGTTTATGCAACAAAAATACTTGGTCAGGTTTAGACATCAAAACTACAATGTTAGGTTTAGACATCAAAACTGCAAGGTTAGGTTTAAGCATCAAGACTACATGGTGAGGTTTAGGCGACAAAACTACTTGGTTAGGTTTAGACAACAAAACTGCATGGTTGGGTTTAGGCAACAAAACTACATGGTTAGGTCTCAACAATAAAACTATATGGTTAGGTTTAGGCATCAACACTACATGGTTAGGTTTAGACATCAAAACTGCATGGTTAGGTTTACACAAAACAAAACTACATTTTTAGGTTTAGAAATCAGAACTACATTGTTAGGTTTATGCAACAAAAATTCATGGTTAGGTTTAGACATCAAAACTACATTGTTAGGTTAAGACATCAAAACTACATGGTTAGGTTTAAGCATCAAAACTACATGGTAAGGTTTAGGCGACAAAACTTCTTTGTTAGGTAAAGACAACAAAACTGCATGGTTAGGTTTAGGAAACAAAACTACATGGTTAGGTTTACAAATCCAAACTACTTGGTTAGGTTAAGGCATCAAAACTACTTGTTTAAACATCCAAACTACATGGTTAGGTAAGGCATCAATACTACTTGGTTCCATCTAGGCATAAAAACATACTTGGTTAGGTTTAGACAACAAAACTACATGGTTAGGTTTAGGCAAAAAAACTACATGCTTAGTTTAAGACAAAACAAAACTACATTGTTAGGCTTAGACATCAAAACGACATGGATAGGTTTAAGCATCAAAACTACTTGGTTGGGTTTAGACATTAAACCACTTGTTAAGACATCCAAACTACATAGTTAGGTTTAGGCATCAAAACTACATGGTTAGGTTTGGACAAAAAATCTACATGGTTAGGTTTTGACAACAAAACTACATGGTTAGGTTAAGGCAACAAAACTACATTTTTAGGATAGACAAAAAAAGGACATAGTTAGGTCTGAACAGTAAAACTACACATGGTTAGTTTTAAGCAACAAAACTATATGGTTAGGTCTCAACAATAAAACTAGATGGTTAGGTTTAGGCATCAAAACTACATGGTTCCCTCTAGGCAACAAAACTACATGGTTAGGTTTACTCAAAACAAAACTACATGGTAAGGTTAAACAAAACTAAATGTTTTGGTTTAAAACACAAAACTACATCATTAGGTTTAAACATCAAAACTACATGGTTAGGTTTAGACATCAAAACTGCATGGATAGGTTTAAGCATCAAAACTACATAGTTAGGTTTAGACAACAAAACTACATGTATAGGTTTAGTCATCAAAACTACACGGTTAGGTTGAGAAAACAAAACTACATGGTTAGGTTAAAACCACAAGACGACACAGTTAGGTTTAGGCATCAATACTACATTGATAGGTTTGAAAAAAAAACTACATGGTTAGGATTAAACAACAGACATTCATGGTTAGGTTTAGACAACAAAACTAGATGGTTATGTTTAAACATCAAAACTACATGGTTAGGTTTAGACATTAAAACTTCATGGTTAGGTTTAAGCATCAAAACTATGTGTTTGGGTTTAGGCGACAAAGTTACTTGGTTAGGTGAAGGCACCAGAGCTACTTGATTAGGTTTAGGAATTAAAACTACGTGGTTAGGTTTAGTTATCAAAACTACTTGTTTAGACATCCAAACTACTTGGTTAGGATTAGGCATCAAAACTACATTGTTCCGTCTAGGCATCAAAACTACATGGTTCCGTCTAGGCATAAAAACTACTTGGTTAGGTTTAAACAACAAAACTACATGGTTGGGTTTAGGCAACAAAACTACATGGTTAGGTTTAGGCAACAAAACAACATCATTATTTTAAGACAAAACAAAACTACATTGTTAGGTTTAGACATCAAAACTACATGGTTAGGATTAGGCAACAAAACTACATGGTTAGGTTTAAACAAGACAAAACTACATGGTTAGGTTTAGACAACAAAACTACATGGTTAGGTTTATACAACAAAACTAAATGGTTAGGTTTAGACAACAAAACTACATGGTAAGGTTTAAACATCAAAACTACATGGTTAGGTTTAGACATCAAAACTACTTGGTCAAGTTTAGGCATCAGATCTACTTGGTTATGTTCAGAAATCAAACTGCATGATTAGGTTTAGGTATCAAAACGACTTGGTTAGATTTAAACAACAAAAACACATGGTTATGTTTAAACATCAAAACTACATGGTTAGGTTTAGACAACAAAACTACATGTATAGGTTAAGGCATCAATCTACTAGGTTAGGTTGAGAAAACAAAATTACATGGTTAGGTTTAAACCACAAGACGACACGGTTAGGTTTAGGCATCAAAACTACATTGTTAGGTTTAGACAAAAAAACTACATTGTTAGGATTGAACAACAGAAATTCATGGTTAGGTTTAGACAACAAAACTAGATGGTTATGTTTAAACATCAAAACTACATGGTTAGGTTTAGACATCAAAACTGCTTGGTTAGGTTTAAGCATCAAAACTACGTGTTCGGGTTTAGGCGACAAAGTTACTTGGTTAGGTTAAGGCATCAGAACTACTTGATTAGGTTTAGTAATCCAGACTACTTGGTTAGGTTTAGTTATCAAAACTACATGGTTCCCTCTAGGCATCGAAACTACATGGTTCCGTCTAGGCATAAAAACTACTTGGTTAGGTTTAGACAACAAAACTACATGGTTAGGTTTAGACAACAAAACTACATGGTTAGGTTTAGGCAACAAAACTACATCATTAGGTTTAGGAAACAAAACTACATGGTTAGGTTTAGACAACAAAACTGCATGGTTGGGTTTAGGCAACAAAACTACATGGTGAGGTCTCAACAATAAAACGACAAGGTTAGGTTTAGGCATCAAAACTACATGGTTAGGTTTAGACATCAAAACTGCATGGTTAGGTTTACACAAAACAAAACTACATTTTTAGGTTTAGACATCAAAACTACATTGTTAGGTTAACACATTAAAACTACATGGTTAGGTTTAAGCATCAAAACTACATGGTAAGGTTTAGGCGACAAAACTACTTCCTTAGGTAAAGACAACAAAACTGCATGGTTGGGTTTAGGAAACAAAACTACATGGTTAGGTTTACAAATCCAAACTACTTGGTTAGGTTTACGCATCAAAACTAAATGGTTCAATCTAGCTATCAAAACTACTTGGTTAAGTTTCGACATCAAAACCAAATTGTTAGGTTTAGACAACAAAACTGCATGGTTAGGTTTAGGAAAAAAAACTACATAATTAGGTTAACACAAAACAAAACTACGTCGTTAGGGCTTAGAAATCAGAACTACATGGTGAAGTTTAGGCGACAAAACTACTTGGTTAGGTTTAGACAACAAAACTGCATGGTTCGGTTCAGGCAACAAAACTACATGGTTAGGTTAAGACAAAACAAAACGACATGGTAAGGTTTAAGCAACAAAACTACATGGTTAGGTTTAGACATCCAAACTACTTGGTTAGGTTTACGCATCAAAACTAAATGGGTCAATCTAGCCATCAAAACTACTTGTTTAAACATCCAAACTACATGGTTAGGTTCAGGCATCAAAAATACATGGTTAGATTTCGGCAAAAAAACTACAAGGTTAGGTTTAGACATCCAAACTACTTGGTTAGGTTTAGGCATCAAAACTACATGGTTCAATCTAGCCATCAAAACTACTTGGTTAGGTTTAGGCAAAAAAAACTACATGCTTAGTTTAAGACAAAACAAAACTACATTGTTAGGTTTAGACATCAAAACTACATTGTTAGGTTTATGCAACAAAAATACTTGGTCAGGTTTAGACATCAAAACTACAATGTTAGGTTTAGACATCAAAACTGCAAGGTTAGGTTTAAGCATCAAGACTACATGGTGAGGTTTAGGCGACAAAACTACTTGGTTAGGTTTAGACAACAAAACTGCATGGTTGGGTTTAGGCAACAAAACTACATGGTTAGGTCTCAACAATAAAACTATATGGTTAGGTTTAGGCATCAAAACTACATGGTTAGGTTTAGACATCAAAACTGCATGGTTAGGTTTACACAAAACAAAACTACATTTTTAGGTTTAGAAATCAGAACTACATTGTTAGGTTTATGCAACAAAAATTCATGGTTAGGTTTAGACATCAAAACTACATTGTTAGGTTAAGACATCAAAACTACATGGTTAGGTTTAAGCATCAAAACTACATGGTAAGGTTTAGGCGACAAAACTTCTTTGTTAGGTAAAGACAACAAAACTGCATGGTTAGGTTTAGGAAACAAAACTACATGGTTAGGTTTACAAATCCAAACTACTTGGTTAGGTTAAGGCATCAAAACTACTTGTTTAAACATCCAAACTACATGGTTAGGTAAGGCATCAATACTACTTGGTTCCATCTAGGCATAAAAACATACTTGGTTAGGTTTAGACAACAAAACTACATGGTTAGGTTTAGGCAAAAAAACTACATGCTTAGTTTAAGACAAAACAAAACTACATTGTTAGGCTTAGACATCAAAACGACATGGATAGGTTTAAGCATCAAAACTACTTGGTTGGGTTTAGACATTAAACCACTTGTTAAGACATCCAAACTACATAGTTAGGTTTAGGCATCAAAACTACATGGTTAGGTTTGGACAAAAAATCTACATGGTTAGGTTTAGACAACAAAACTACATTTTTAGGATAGACAAAAAAACGACATAGTTAGGTCTGAACGGTAAAACTACATGGTTAGTTTTAAGCAACAAAACTATATGGTTAGGTCTCAACAATAAAACTAGATGGTTAGGTTTAGGCATCAAAACTACATGGTTCCCTCTAGGCAACAAAACTACATGGTTAGGTTTACTCAAAACAAAACTACATGGTAAGGTTAAACAAAACTAAATGTTTTGGTTTAAAACACAAAACTACATCATTAGGTTTAAACATCAAAACTACATGGTTAGGTTTAGACATCAAAACTGCATGGATAGGTTTAAGCATCAAAACTACATGGTTAGGTTTAGACAACAAAACTACATGTATAGGTTTAGTCATCAAAACTACACGGTTAGGTTGAGAAAACAAAACTACATGGTTAGGTTAAAACCACAAGACGACACAGTTAGGTTTAGGCATCAATACTACATTGTTAGGTTTGAAAAAAAAACTACATGGTTAGGATAAAACAACAGACATTCATGGTTAGGTTTAGACAACAAAACTAGATGGTTATGTTTAAACATCAAAACTACATGGTTAGGTTTAGACATTAAAACTTCATGGTTAGGTTTAAGCATCAAAACTACATGGTTAGGTTTAGGCAACAAAACTACTTGGTTAGGTTGATGCATCGGAACTAGTTGGTTAGGTTTAGACAAAAAAACTACATGGTTCGGTTCAGGCAACAAAACTACATGGTTAGGTTAAGACCAAACAAAACGACATGGTAAGGTTTAAGCAACAAAACTACATGGTTAGGTTTAGACATCCAAACTACTTGGTTAGGTTTACACATCAAAACTAAATGGTTCAATCTAGCCATCAAAACTACTTGGTTAAGTTTCGACATCAAAACCAAATTGTTAGGTTTAGACAACAAAACTGCATGGTCAGGTTTAGGGAAAAAAACTACATGGTTAGGTTAACACAAACCAAAACTACGTCGTTAGGGCTTAGACATCAAAACTACATGGTGAGGTTTAGGCGACAAAACTACTTGGTTAGGTTTAGACAACAAAACTGCATGGTTCGGTTCAGGCAACAAAACTACATGGTTAGGTTAAGACAAAACAAAACGACATGGTAAGGTTTAAGCAACAAAACTACATGGTTAGGTTTAGACATCCAAACTACTTGGTTAGGTTAATGCATCAAAACTAAATGGGTCAATCTAGCCATCAAAACTACTTGTTTAAACATCCAAACTACATGGTTAGGTTCAGGCATCAAAAATACATGGTTAGGTTTCGGCAAAAAAACTACAAGGTCAGGTTTTGACATCCAAACTACTTGGTTAGGTTTAGGCATCAAAACTACATGGTTCAATCTAGCCATCAAAACTACTTGGTTAGGTTTAGACATCAAAACCACATGGTTAGGTTTAGGAAACAAATCTACATGGTTAGGTTAACACAAAACAAAACTACATTATTAGGTTTAGACATCAAAACTACATTGTTAGGTTTGAGCAACAAAAATACATGGTTAGGTTTAGACATCAGAACTACGTGGTTAGGTTTACACAACAAAACTACATGGTTAGGTTTCGGAAACAAAACTACATGGTTAGGTTTAGACAACAAAACTACATGGTTAGGTTTAGACATCAAAATTACATGGTTAGGTTTATACATCAAAACTGCATGGTCAGGTTTAAACATCAAAACTACATGGTTAGGTTTAGACGACGAAACAACTTGGTTAGGTTGGGGCATTGGAACTAGTTGGTTAGGTTTAGACAACAAAACTACATGGTTAGGTTTAGACATCCAAACTACTTGGTTAGGTTTAGGCATCAAAACTACATGGTTCAATCAAGCCATCAAAACTACTTGGTTAGGTTTAGACATCAAAACCAAATGGTTAGGTTTAGACAACAAAACTACATCGTTAGGTTTAGGAAACAAAACTACATGGTTAGGTTAACACAAAACAAAACTTCATTGTTAGGTTTAGACATCAAAACTACATTGTTAGGTTTATGCAACAAAAATACTTGGTCAGGTTTAGACATCAAAACTACAATGTTAGGTTTAGACATCAAAACTGCAAGGTTAGGTTTAAGCATCAAGACTACATGGTGAGGTTTAGGCGACAAAACTACTTGGTTAGGTTTAGACAACAAAACTGCATGGTTGGGTTTAGGCAACAAAACTACATGGTTAGGTCTCAACAATGAAACTACATGGTTAGGTTTAGGCATCAAAACTACATGGTTAGGTTTAGACATCAAAACTGCATGGTTAGGTTTACACAAAACAAAACTACATTTTTAGGTTTAGACATCAAAACTACATTGTTAGGTTTATGCAACAAAAATTCATGGTTAGGTTTAGACATCAAAACTACATTGTTAGGTTAAGACATCAAAACTACATGGTTAGGTTTAAGCATCAAAACTACATGGTAAGGTTTAGGCGACAAAACTACTTTGTTAGGTAAAGACAACAAAACTGCATGGTTGGGTTTAGGAAACAAAACTACATGGTTAGGTTTACAAATCCAAACTACTTGGTTAGGTTAAGGCATCAAAACTACTTGTTTAAACATCCAAACTACATGGTTAGGTTTAGGCATCAAAACTACATGGTTCCGTATAGGCAATCAAAACTACTTGGTTCCATCTAGGCATAAAAACATACTTGGTTAGGTTCAGACAACAAAACTACATGGTTAGGTTTAGGCAACAAAACGACATGCTTAGTTTAAGACAAAACAAAACTACATTGTTAGGCTTAGACATCAAAACGACATGGTTAGGTTTAAGCATCTAAACTACTTGGTTGGGTTTAGACATTAAACCACTTGTTAAGACATCCAAACTACATAGTTAGGTTTAGGCATCAAAACTACATGGTTAGGTTTGGACAAAAAATCTACATGGTTAGGTTTTGACAACAAAACTACATGGTTAGGTTAAGGCAACAAAACTACATTTTTAGGATAGACAAAAAAAGGACATAGTTAGGTCTGAACAGTAAAACTACACATGGTTAGTTTTAAGCAACAAAACTATATGGTTAGGTCTCAACAATAAAACTAGATGGTTAGGTTTAGGCATCAAAACTACATGGTTCCCTCTAGGCAACAAAACTACATGGTTAGGTTTACTCAAAACAAAACTACATGGTAAGGTTAAACAAAACTAAATGTTTTGGTTTAAAACACAAAACTACATCATTAGGTTTAAACATCAAAACTACATGGTTAGGTTTAGACATCAAAACTGCATGGATAGGTTTAAGCATCAAAACTACATAGTTAGGTTTAGACAACAAAACTACATGTATAGGTTTAGTCATCAAAACTACACGGTTAGGTTGAGAAAACAAAACTACATGGTTAGGTTAAAACCACAAGACGACACAGTTAGGTTTAGGCATCAATACTACATTGATAGGTTTGAAAAAAAAACTACATGGTTAGGATTAAACAACAGACATTCATGGTTAGGTTTAGACAACAAAACTAGATGGTTATGTTTAAACATCAAAACTACATGGTTAGGTTTAGACATTAAAACTTCATGGTTAGGTTTAAGCATCAAAACTATGTGTTTGGGTTTAGGCGACAAAGTTACTTGGTTAGGTGAAGGCACCAGAGCTACTTGATTAGGTTTAGGAATCAAAACTACGTGGTTAGGTTTAGTTATCAAAACTACTTGTTTAGACATCCAAACTACTTGGTTAGGATTAGGCATCAAAACTACATGGTTCCGTCTAGGCATCAAAACTACATGGTTCCGTCTAGGCATAAAAACTACTTGGTTAGGTTTAGACAACAAAACTACATGGTTGGGTTTAGGCAACAAAACTACATGGTTAGGTTTAGGCAACAAAACAACATCATTATTTTAAGACAAAACAAAACTACATTGTTAGGTTTAGACATCAAAACTACATGGTTAGGATTAGGCAACAAAACTACATGGTTAGGTTTAAACAAGACAAAACTACATGGTTAGGTTTAGACAACAAAACTACATGGTTAGGTTTATACAACAAAACTAAATGGTTAGGTTTAGACAACAAAACTACATGGTAAGGTTTAAACATCAAAACTACATGGTTAGGTTTAGACATCAAAACTACTTGGTCAAGTTTAGGCATCAGATCTACTTGGTTATGTTCAGAAATCAAACTGCATGATTAGGTTTAGGTATCAAAACGACTTGGTTAGATTTAAACAACAAAAACACATGGTTATGTTTAAACATCAAAACTACATGGTTAGGTTTAGACAACAAAACTACATGTATAGGTTAAGGCATCAATCTACTAGGTTAGGTTGAGAAAACAAAATTACATGGTTAGGTTTAAACCACAAGACGACACGGTTAGGTTTAGGCATCAAAACTACATTGTTAGGTTTAGACAAAAAAACTACATTGTTAGGATTGAACAACAGAAATTCATGGTTAGGTTTAGACAACAAAACTAGATGGTTATGTTTAAACATCAAAACTACATGGTTAGGTTTAGACATCAAAACTGCTTGGTTAGGTTTAAGCATCAAAACTACGTGTTCGGGTTTAGGCGACAAAGTTACTTGGTTAGGTTAAGGCATCAGAACTACTTGATTAGGTTTAGTAATCCAGACTACTTGGTTAGGTTTAGTTATCAAAACTACATGGTTCCCTCTAGGCATCGAAACTACATGGTTCCGTCTAGGCATAAAAACTACATGGTTCCGGCTAGGCATAAAAACTACTTGGTTAGGTTTAGACAACAAAACTACATGGTTAGGTTGAGGCAACAAAACTACAGTGTTAGTTTAAGACGAAACAAAACAACATTGTTAGGCTTAGACAAAACAAAACTAAATGGTAAGGTTAAACAAAAATAAATGTTTAGGTTTAAAACACAAAACCACATAATTAGGTTTCAACAACAAAAATACATGGTTAGGTTTAGACAACAAAACTACATGATTAGGTTTAAACAAAAAAAACTACATGGCTAGGTTCAGAAAAGAAAACTATGGTTAGGTTTCAAAATCAAAACTACTTGGTTAGGTTGAGGAATCAAAACTACATGATTAGGTTTAGACATCAAAACTACTTGGTTAGAATTATGAAACAAAACTACATGGTTGGGTTTAAGCAACAAAACTACATGGTTAGGTTTAGACATCGAATCTACTTGTTTAGACATCCAAACTACAAGGTTATGTTTACGCAGAAAAACTACATGGTTCCTTCTAGGCAACAAAACTATATGGTTAGGTTTAAACATCCCAACTACTTGGTTAGGTTGAGGAATCAAAACTACATGATTAGGTTTAGACATAAAAACTACTTGGTTAGGTTTAGACATCAAAACTACTTGGTTAGGTTTAGAAAACAGAACTAAATGGTTTGGTTGAGGCAACAAAATTCCATGGTTAGGTTAAGACAAAACAAACCGACATGGTTAGGTTTAAGCAACAAAACTCCATGGTTAGGTTTAGACATCAAAACTACTTGTTTAGACATTCAAACTACATGGTTAGGTATAGGCAGCAAAACTAGATGGTTCCGTCAAGGCATTAAAACTACATGGTTCCGTCTAGGCATGAAAACTACTTGGTTAGGTTAAGACAATAAAACTACATGGTTAGGTTTAGGCAACAAAACTACATCGTTAGTTTAAGACAAAACCAAACTACATTGTTAGGTTCAGACAAAACAAAACTACATGGTAAGGTTAAACAAAACTAAATGTTTAGGTTTAAAACACAAAAATACATAATAAGGTTTAAACATAAAAACTGCGTGGTTAGGTTTAGTCAACAAAACTACATGGTTAGGTTTAAACAACAAAACTACATGGTTAGGTTTAGACAACAAAACTATATGGTTAGGTTTAAACATCCCAACTACTTGGTTAGGTTGAGGAATCAAAACTACATGATTAGGTTTAGTAATAAAAACTACTTGGTTAGGTTTAGACATCAAAACTACTTGGTTAGGTTTAGAAAACAGAACTAAATGGTTTGGTTTAGGCAACAAAATTCCATGGTTAGGTTAAGACAAAACAAACCGACATGGTTAGGTTTAAGCAACAAAACTACATGGTTAGGTTTAGACATCCAAACTACTTGGTTAGGTTTAGGCATCAAAACTACTTGTTTAGGTTTAGGCATCAAAACTACTTGTTTAAACATCCAAGCTACATGGTTAGATTAAGAAAAAACAAAACTACATTGTTAGGCTTAGACATCCAAACTACAAGGTTATGTTTACGCAGCAAAACTACATGGTTCCTTCTAGGCATCAAAACTACTTGGTTAGGTATAGACAACAAACCTACATGGTTGGGTTTAGGCAACAAAACTACATGGTTAGGTTTAGAAAACAAAACTACATGGTTAGTTTTAGACATCCAAACTACTTGGTTAGGTTTAGGCATCAAAACTACTTGTTTAAACATCCAAACTACATGGTTAGATTAAGAAAAAACCAAACTACATTGTTAGGCTTAGACATCAAAACTACATGGTTAGGTATAGAAAAAACAAAACTACATGGTAAGGTTAAACAAAACTAAATGTTTAGGTTTAAAACACAAAACTACATTATCAGGTTTAAAACACAAAACTACATAGTTGGGTTTCGAAATCAAAAATTATTGGTTAGGTTTCGACAAGAAGCTACATGGTTGGGTTTAAACCACAAATCTACTTGGTTAGGTTTAGACAACAAAACTACATGGTTAGGTTTAAACAAAACAATACTACATTGTTAGGTATCGACATCAAAACTGCATGGTTAGGTATAGACAACAAAACTACATGTTAAGGTTTAAACAACAGAACTACATGGTTAGGTTTAGACATCAAAGCTGCAGGGCTAGGTTCAAAAATTAAAACTACATGGTGAGGTTTAGGGGACAAAACTACATGTTTAGGTTTAGACAAAACAATACAACATTGTTAGGTATCAACATCAAACCTACATGGTTAGGTTTAGACAACAAAACTACATGGTTAGGTTTAAACATCAAAACTACATGGTTAGGGTTAGACATCAAAGCTGCATGGTTAGGTTAAAAAATCAAAACTACATGGTTAGGTTTAGGCGACAAACCTACATGGTGAGGTTAAACTAAACTTAATGTTTCGGTTTCAAACACAAAACTACATAATAAGGTTTGAACAACAAAAATACATGGTTAGGTTTAGACAACAAAACTACATGGTTAGGTTTAAACAAGAAAACTACATGGTTAGATTTAGACAACAAAACTACATGGTTCGGTTTAAACATCAAAACTACATTGTTAGGTTTAAACAACAAAACTACATGGTAAGGTTTAGACAACAAAACTACATGGTTAGGTTTAAACATCGAAACTACTTGGTTAGGTTGAGGAATCAAAATCACATTATTAGGTTTAGGCATCAAAACGACTTGGTTAGGTTTAGACATAAAAACTACTTGGTTAGGTTTAGAAAACAAAACTACATGGTTTGGTTAAGGCAACAAAACTACATGGTTAGGTTAAGACAAAACAAAACTACATGGTTAGGTTTAGGCATCAAAACTACATGGTTCCGTCTAGGCATCAAAACTACATGGTTCCGGCTAGGCATAAAAACTACTTGGTTAGGTTTAGACAACAAAACTACATGGTTAGGTTGAGGCAACAAAACTACAGTGTTAGTTTAAGACGAAACAAAACAACATTGTTAGGCTTAGACAAAACAAAACTAAATGGTAAGGTTAAACAAAAATAAATGTTTAGGTTTAAAACACAAAACCACATAATTAGGTTTCAACAACAAAAATACATGGTTAGGTTTAGACAACAAAACTACATGATTAGGTTTAAACAAAAAAAACTACATGGCTAGGTTCAGAAAAGAAAACTATGGTTAGGTTTCAAAATCAAAACTACTTGGTTAGGTTGAGGAATCAAAACTACATGATTAGGTTTAGACATCAAAACTACTTGGTTAGAATTATGAAACAAAACTACATGGTTGGGTTTAAGCAACAAAACTACATGGTTAGGTTTAGACATCGAATCTACTTGTTTAGACATCCAAACTACAAGGTTATGTTTACGCAGAAAAACTACATGGTTCCTTCTAGGCATCAAAACTACATGGTTAGGTTTAGACAACAAAACTACATGGTTAGGTTTAGGCAACAAAACTACATTGTTGGGTTTAGACAAACAACTACATCGTTAGGTTAAAACTACAAAACAACATGGTTAGGTTTAGGCATCAAAATTACTTGTTTAGACATCCAAACTACGTAGTTAGATTTAGGCATCAAAACTACTTTTTTAGACATCCAAACTACATGGTTAGGTTTAGGCATCAAAACTACATGGTAAGGTTTAGGCATCAAAATTATTTGATTAGGTTTAGACAACACAACTACATGTATTGGTTTAGGCATCAAAACTTCATGGTTTGGTTAAGAAAAAAAAACTGCATGTTTATGTTTAAACAACAAATGAAGTGGATGTAGTCCAGATATCCTACTTGTTTAGACATTCAAAATACATGGGAAGGTTTATGCATCAAAACTACATGGTTTGGTTTAAACGACAAAACTGCATGGTTAAGTTTAAACAACAAAACTACATGGTTAGGTCTATACAATAAAACTACATGGTTAGGTTTAGACATCAAAACTACACGGTTAGGTTTAGACAACAAAACTTCATGGTTAGGTTTAGACATCAAAACTACATGGTTAGAGTTAGACGTCAAAACTACTTCGTTAGGTTAAGACAAAACAAAACGACAAGGTTAGGTTTAAACAACAAAACTACATGGTTAGGTTTAGACATCCAATCTACTTGGTTAGGTTTAGGCATCAAAACTACTTGTTCAGACATCCAAACTACAAGGTTATGTTGAGACAACAAAACTAAATGGTTAGGTTAAGGCAACAAAACTACATGGTTAGTTCAAGACAAAACAAAACTACATTGTTAGGCTTTGACATCAGAACTACATGGTTAGGTTATGCAACAAAACCACATTGTTTGTTTAAGACAAAACAAAACTACATTGTTAGGTATAGACAAAACAAAACTACATGGTAAGGTTAAACAAAACTAAATGTTTTGGTTTAAAGCACAAAACTACATAATTAGGTTTGAACAACAAAACTACAAGGTTAGGTTTGGACATCAAAACTTCATGGTTAGGTTTAAACAACAAAACTACATGGATGGGTTTAGACAAACAACTACATGGCTAGGTTAAAACTACAAAACAACATGGTTAGGTTTAGGCATCAAAACTACATGGTTCCGTCTAGGCATCAAAACTACATGGTTCCGGCTAGGCATAAAAACTACTTGGTTAGGTTTAGACAACAAAACTACATGGTTAGGTTTAAACAAGAAAACTACATGGTTAGATTTAGACAACAAAACTACATGGTTCGGTTTAAACATCAAAACTACATTGTTAGGTTTAAACAACAAAACTACATGGTAAGGTTTAGACAACAAAACTACATGGTTAGGTTTAAACATCGAAACTACTTGGTTAGGTTGAGGAATCAAAATCACATTATTAGGTTTAGGCATCAAAACGACTTGGTTAGGTTTAGACATAAAAACTACTTGGTTAGGTTTAGAAAACAAAACTACATGGTTTGGTTAAGGCAACAAAACTACATGGTTAGGTTAAGACAAAACAAAACTACATGGTTAGGTTTAGGCATCAAAACTACATGGTTCCGTCTAGGCATCAAAACTACATGGTTCCGGCTAGGCATAAAAACTACTTGGTTAGGTTTAGACAACAAAACTACATGGTTAGGTTGAGGCAACAAAACTACAGTGTTAGTTTAAGACGAAACAAAACAACATTGTTAGGCTTAGACAAAACAAAACTAAATGGTAAGGTTAAACAAAAATAAATGTTTAGGTTTAAAACACAAAACCACATAATTAGGTTTCAACAACAAAAATACATGGTTAGGTTTAGACAACAAAACTACATGATTAGGTTTAAACAAAAAAAACTACATGGCTAGGTTCAGAAAAGAAAACTATGGTTAGGTTTCAAAATCAAAACTACTTGGTTAGGTTGAGGAATCAAAACTACATGATTAGGTTTAGACATCAAAACTACTTGGTTAGAATTATGAAACAAAACTACATGGTTGGGTTTAAGCAACAAAACTACATGGTTAGGTTTAGACATCGAATCTACTTGTTTAGACATCCAAACTACAAGGTTATGTTTACGCAGAAAAACTACATGGTTCCTTCTAGGCATCAAAACTACATGGTTAGGTTTAGACAACAAAACTACATGGTTAGGTTTAGGCAACAAAACTACATTGTTGGGTTTAGACAAACAACTACATCGTTAGGTTAAAACTACAAAACAACATGGTTAGGTTTAGGCATCAAAATTACTTGTTTAGACATCCAAACTACGTAGTTAGATTTAGGCATCAAAACTACTTTTTTAGACATCCAAACTACATGGTTAGGTTTAGGCATCAAAACTACATGGTAAGGTTTAGGCATCAAAATTATTTGATTAGGTTTAGACAACACAACTACATGTATTGGTTTAGGCATCAAAACTTCATGGTTTGGTTAAGAAAAAAAAACTGCATGTTTATGTTTAAACAACAAATGAAGTGGATGTAGTCCAGATATCCTACTTGTTTAGACATTCAAAATACATGGGAAGGTTTATGCATCAAAACTACATGGTTTGGTTTAAACGACAAAACTGCATGGTTAAGTTTAAACAACAAAACTACATGGTTAGGTCTATACAATAAAACTACATGGTTAGGTTTAGACATCAAAACTACACGGTTAGGTTTAGACAACAAAACTTCATGGTTAGGTTTAGACATCAAAACTACATGGTTAGAGTTAGACGTCAAAACTACTTCGTTAGGTTAAGACAAAACAAAACGACAAGGTTAGGTTTAAACAACAAAACTACATGGTTAGGTTTAGACATCCAATCTACTTGGTTAGGTTTAGGCATCAAAACTACTTGTTCAGACATCCAAACTACAAGGTTATGTTGAGACAACAAAACTAAATGGTTAGGTTAAGGCAACAAAACTACATGGTTAGTTCAAGACAAAACAAAACTACATTGTTAGGCTTTGACATCAGAACTACATGGTTAGGTTATGCAACAAAACCACATTGTTTGTTTAAGACAAAACAAAACTACATTGTTAGGTATAGACAAAACAAAACTACATGGTAAGGTTAAACAAAACTAAATGTTTTGGTTTAAAGCACAAAACTACATAATTAGGTTTGAACAACAAAACTACAAGGTTAGGTTTGGACATCAAAACTTCATGGTTAGGTTTAAACAACAAAACTACATGGATGGGTTTAGACAAACAACTACATGGCTAGGTTAAAACTACAAAACAACATGGTTAGGTTTAGGCATCAAAACTACATGGTTCCGTCTAGGCATCAAAACTACATGGTTCCGGCTAGGCATAAAAACTACTTGGTTAGGTTTAGACAACAAAACTACATGGTTAGGTTGAGGCAACAAAACTACAGTGTTAGTTTAAGACGAAACAAAACAACATTGTTAGGCTTAGACAAAACAAAACTAAATGGTAAGGTTAAACAAAAATAAATGTTTAGGTTTAAAACACAAAACCACATAATTAGGTTTCAACAACAAAAATACATGGTTAGGTTTAGACAACAAAACTACATGATTAGGTTTAAACAAAAAAAACTACATGGCTAGGTTCAGAAAAGAAAACTATGGTTAGGTTTCAAAATCAAAACTACTTGGTTAGGTTGAGGAATCAAAACTACATGATTAGGTTTAGACATCAAAACTACTTGGTTAGAATTATGAAACAAAACTACATGGTTGGGTTTAAGCAACAAAACTACATGGTTAGGTTTAGACATCGAATCTACTTGTTTAGACATCCAAACTACAAGGTTATGTTTACGCAGAAAAACTACATGGTTCCTTCTAGGCATCAAAACTACATGGTTAGGTTTAGACAACAAAACTACATGGTTAGGTTTAGGCAACAAAACTACATTGTTGGGTTTAGACAAACAACTACATCGTTAGGTTAAAACTACAAAACAACATGGTTAGGTTTAGGCATCAAAATTACTTGTTTAGACATCCAAACTACGTAGTTAGATTTAGGCATCAAAACTACTTTTTTAGACATCCAAACTACATGGTTAGGTTTAGGCATCAAAACTACATGGTAAGGTTTAGGCATCAAAATTATTTGATTAGGTTTAGACAACACAACTACATGTATTGGTTTAGGCATCAAAACTTCATGGTTTGGTTAAGAAAAAAAAACTGCATGTTTATGTTTAAACAACAAATGAAGTGGATGTAGTCCAGATATCCTACTTGTTTAGACATTCAAAATACATGGGAAGGTTTATGCATCAAAACTACATGGTTTGGTTTAAACGACAAAACTGCATGGTTAAGTTTAAACAACAAAACTACATGGTTAGGTCTATACAATAAAACTACATGGTTAGGTTTAGACATCAAAACTACACGGTTAGGTTTAGACAACAAAACTTCATGGTTAGGTTTAGACATCAAAACTACATGGTTAGAGTTAGACGTCAAAACTACTTCGTTAGGTTAAGACAAAACAAAACGACAAGGTTAGGTTTAAACAACAAAACTACATGGTTAGGTTTAGACATCCAATCTACTTGGTTAGGTTTAGGCATCAAAACTACTTGTTCAGACATCCAAACTACAAGGTTATGTTGAGACAACAAAACTAAATGGTTAGGTTAAGGCAACAAAACTACATGGTTAGTTCAAGACAAAACAAAACTACATTGTTAGGCTTTGACATCAGAACTACATGGTTAGGTTATGCAACAAAACCACATTGTTTGTTTAAGACAAAACAAAACTACATTGTTAGGTATAGACAAAACAAAACTACATGGTAAGGTTAAACAAAACTAAATGTTTTGGTTTAAAGCACAAAACTACATAATTAGGTTTGAACAACAAAACTACAAGGTTAGGTTTGGACATCAAAACTTCATGGTTAGGTTTAAACAACAAAACTACATGGAAGGGTTTAGACAAACAACTACATGGCTAGGTTAAAACTACAAAACAACATGGTTAGGTTTAGGCATCAAAACTACATGGTTCCGTCTAGGCATCAAAACTACATGGTTCCGGCTAGGCATAAAAACTACTTGGTTAGGTTTAGACAACAAAACTACATGGTTAGGTTGAGGCAACAAAACTACAGTGTTAGTTTAAGACGAAACAAAACAACATTGTTAGGCTTAGACAAAACAAAACTAAATGGTAAGGTTAAACAAAAATAAATGTTTAGGTTTAAAACACAAAACCACATAATTAGGTTTCAACAACAAAAATACATGGTTAGGTTTAGACAACAAAACTACATGATTAGGTTTAAACAAAAAAAACTACATGGCTAGGTTCAGAAAAGAAAACTATGGTTAGGTTTCAAAATCAAAACTACTTGGTTAGGTTGAGGAATCAAAACTACATGATTAGGTTTAGACATCAAAACTACTTGGTTAGAATTATGAAACAAAACTACATGGTTGGGTTTAAGCAACAAAACTACATGGTTAGGTTTAGACATCGAATCTACTTGTTTAGACATCCAAACTACAAGGTTATGTTTACGCAGAAAAACTACATGGTTCCTTCTAGGCATCAAAACTACATGGTTAGGTTTAGACAACAAAACTACATGGTTAGGTTTAGGCAACAAAACTACATTGTTGGGTTTAGACAAACAACTACATCGTTAGGTTAAAACTACAAAACAACATGGTTAGGTTTAGGCATCAAAATTACTTGTTTAGACATCCAAACTACGTAGTTAGATTTAGGCATCAAAACTACTTTTTTAGACATCCAAACTACATGGTTAGGTTTAGGCATCAAAACTACATGGTAAGGTTTAGGCATCAAAATTATTTGATTAGGTTTAGACAACACAACTACATGTATTGGTTTAGGCATCAAAACTTCATGGTTTGGTTAAGAAAAAAAAACTGCATGTTTATGTTTAAACAACAAATGAAGTGGATGTAGTCCAGATATCCTACTTGTTTAGACATTCAAAATACATGGGAAGGTTTATGCATCAAAACTACATGGTTTGGTTTAAACGACAAAACTGCATGGTTAAGTTTAAACAACAAAACTACATGGTTAGGTCTATACAATAAAACTACATGGTTAGGTTTAGACATCAAAACTACACGGTTAGGTTTAGACAACAAAACTTCATGGTTAGGTTTAGACATCAAAACTACATGGTTAGAGTTAGACGTCAAAACTACTTCGTTAGGTTAAGACAAAACAAAACGACAAGGTTAGGTTTAAACAACAAAACTACATGGTTAGGTTTAGACATCCAATCTACTTGGTTAGGTTTAGGCATCAAAACTACTTGTTCAGACATCCAAACTACAAGGTTATGTTGAGACAACAAAACTAAATGGTTAGGTTAAGGCAACAAAACTACATGGTTAGTTCAAGACAAAACAAAACTACATTGTTAGGCTTTGACATCAGAACTACATGGTTAGGTTATGCAACAAAACCACATTGTTTGTTTAAGACAAAACAAAACTACATTGTTAGGTATAGACAAAACAAAACTACATGGTAAGGTTAAACAAAACTAAATGTTTTGGTTTAAAGCACAAAACTACATAATTAGGTTTGAACAACAAAACTACAAGGTTAGGTTTGGACATCAAAACTTCATGGTTAGGTTTAAACAACAAAACTACATGGATGGGTTTAGACAAACAACTACATGGCTAGGTTAAAACTACAAAACAACATGGTTAGGTTTAGGCATCAAAACTACTTGTTTAGACATCCAAACTACATGGTTAGGTTTAGGCATTTAAACTACATGTAGAGGTTTAGGCATCACATGTATTTTGTTAGGTTTAGACAACAAAACTACATGTATAGGTTTAGGCACCAAACGTCATGGTTTGATTAAGACAAAACAAAACTACATGTTTAGGATTAAACAACAAAACAACATGGATTTGGTTAAGATATCCTACTTGTTTAGACAATCAAAAAACATGGTTAGGTTTATGCATCAAAACTACATGGTTCGATTTAAACGACAAAGCTGCATGTTTAGGTTTATCCATCAAAAATACTTGTTAAGACATCCAGACTACATGGTTAGGTTTAGGCATCAAAACTACATGGTTAGGTTTAGGCACCAAAACTACTTGATTAGGTTTAGACAACAAAACTACATGTAGAGGTTTAGGCATCAAAATTACATGTAGTTTTTTTTTGATTAAGACAAAACAAAACTACATGTTTAGGTTTAAAGAACAAAACCACATGGATTTGGTTAATATATCCAAACTACTTGTTTAGACATTCAAAATACATGGTTAGGTTTATGCATCAAAACTAGATGGTTAGGTTTAAACAACAAAAATACATGGTGAGTTCATGCAACAAAACAACATGTTTAGGTCTGGAAAATAAAACTACCTGGTTAGGTTTAAACAACAAAACTACTTGGTTAGGTTTAGGCATCTGAACTACTTGGTAAGGTTTAGGCATCAAAACTACATGATTAGGTATAGGCATCAAAACTACATGGTTAGGTTTAGGCACCAAAACTACTTGATTAGGTTTAGACAACAAAACTACATGTAGAGGTTTAGGCATCAAAACTACAAGGTTTTGTTACGACAAAACAAAACTACATGTTTAGGTTTAAAGAACAAAACCACATGGATTTGGATAAGATATCCAAACTACTTGATTAGACATTCAAAATACATGGTTAGGTTTATGCATCAAAACTAGATGGCTAGGTTTAAACAACAAAACTACATGGTGAGTTCATGCAACAAAACAACATGTTTAGGTCTGGAAAATAAAACTACCTGGTTAGGTTTAAACAACAAAACTACTTGGTTAGGTTTAGGCATCTGAACTACTTGGTTAGGTTTAAGCATCAAAACTACATGATTAGTTTTAGGCATCAGAACTACATGGTTAGGTTAAGACATCAAAACTACATTGTTAGGTTTAGGCATCAAAACTACATGGTTAGGTTTAGACATCAAAACTACATGGTTAGGTTTAGACATCAAAACTACACGGTTCGGTTAAGACAACAAAACTTCATGGTTCGGTTTAGACATCAAAACTACATGGTTAGGTTTAGACATCAAAACTACATGGTTAGGTTTAGGCATTTAAACTACATGTTTAGGTTTAAGCATCAAAACTACATGGTTGGGTTTAAGCGACAAATCTACTTGGTTAGGTTGAGGCATCGGAACTACGGGGTTAGGTTTAGACAACAAAAATATATGTTTAGGTGTAGACAGCAAAACTACTTGGTTAGGTTCAGGAATCAAAACTACTTGGTAAGGTTTAGAAAACAAAACCACATGGTTGGGTTTAGGCAACCAAACTTCATGGTTAGGTTAAGACAAAACAAAACTACATGGTAAGGTTAAACAAAACTAAATGTTTGGGTTTAAAACACAAATCTACATAATTAGGTTTAAACAACAAAACTACGAGGTTAGGTTTAGTCAACAAAACGTCATGGTTAGGTTTAAACAACAAAACTACATGAATAGGTTTAGGCAACAAAACTACATGGTTGGGTTTAGACAAACAACTACATGGCTAGGTTTAAACCACAAAACAACATTGTTAGGTTTAGGCATCAAAACTACTTGTTTAGACATCCAAACTACATGGTTAGGTTAAGGCATCAAAACTACCTGTTTAGACATCCAAACTACATGGTTAGGTTTAGGCATCAAAACTACATGTATAGGTTTAGGCATCAAAACTTCATGGTTTGGTTAAGACAAAACAAAACTGCATGTTTAGGTTTAAACAACAAAACATCATGGATTTGGTTAAGATATTCTACTTGTTTAGACAATCAAAAAACATGGTTAGGTTTATGCATCAAAACTACATGGTTCGATTTAAACAACAAAACTGTATGTTTAGGTTTAGGCATCAAAACTACTTTTTAAGACACCCAAACTACATGGTTAGGTTAACACAAAACAAAACTATATTGCTAGATTTAGACATCAAAACTACAATGTTAGGTATATGCAACAAAAAGACATGGTTAGGTAAACAAAACTAAATGATTACGTTTAAACCACAAAACAACATGGTTAGGTTTAAACAACAAAACTACATGGTTAGGTTTAGACAACAAAACCACATGGTTAGGTTTAAACAACAAAACTACATGGTTAGGTTTAGACAACAAAATAACCTGGTTATGTTTAAAATATCAAAACTACATGGTTAGGTTTAGACATCAAAACTGCATGGTTAGGTTTAAGCATCAAAAATAATTGGTTAGGTTTAGACAACAATACTACATGGTTATGTTTAAAGATCAAAACTACATTGTAAGGTTAAGACATCAAAACTGCATGGTTAGGTTTAAACAACAAAACAACATGGTGAGTTCATGCAACAAAACAACATGTTTAGGTCTGGAAAATAAAACTACCTGGTTAGGTTTAAACAACAAAACTACTTGGTTAGGTTTAGGCATCTGAACTACTTGGTTAGGTTTAGGCATCAAAACTACATGGTTAGGTTTAGGCATCAAAACTACATGGTTAGGTTTAAGCATCAAAACTACATGGTTGGATTTAGGCGACAAAACTACATGGTTAGGTTGAGGCATCTGAACTACTTGGTTAGGTTTAGGCATCAAAACTACATGGTTGGGTTTAAGCGACAAATTTACTTGGTTAGGTTGAGGCATCGGAACTACGTGGTTAGGTTTAGACAACAAAACTATATGGTTAGGTGTAGACAACAAAACTACTTGGTTAGGTTCAGGAATCAAAACTACTTGGTTAGGTTTAGAAAACAAAACTACATGGTTGGGTTTAGGCAACCAAACTTCATGGTTAGGTTAAGACAAAACAAAACGACATGGTTAGGTTTAAACAACAAAACTACATGGTTGGGTTTAGACATTCAATCTACTTGGTTAGGTTTAGGCATCAAAACTACTTGTTCAGACATCCAAACTACAAGGTTATGTTTACGCAGCAAAACTACATGGTTAGGTTAAGGCTACAAAACTACATGCTTAGTTTAAGACAAAACAAAACTACATTGTTAGGCTTAGACATCAGAACTACATGGTTAGGTTTAGGCAACAAAACTACATTGTTAGTTTAAGACAAAACAAAACTACATGGTAAGGTTAAACAAAACTAAATGTTTGGGTTTAAAACACAAAACTACATAATTAGGTTTAAACAACAAAACTAGGAGGTTAGGTTTAAACAACAAAACTAGGAGGTTAGGTTTAGTCAACAAAACTTCATGGTTAGGTTTAAACAACAAAACTACATGAAAAGGTTTAGGCAACAAAACTACATGGTTGGGTTTAGACAAACAACTACATGGTTAGGTTTAAACCACAAAACAACATTGTTAGGTTTAGGCATCAAAACTACTTGTTTAGACATCCAAACTACATGGTTAGGTTAAGGCATCAAAACTACTTGTTTAGACATCCAAACTACATGGTTAGGTTTAGGCATCAAAACTACATGTATAGGTTTAGGCATCAAAACTTCATGGTTTGGTTAAGACAAAACAAAACTACATGTTTAGGTTTAAACAACAAAACATCATGGATTTGGTTAAGATATTCTACTTGTTTAGACAATCAAAAAACATGGTTAGGTTTATGCATCAAAACTACATGGTTCGATTTAAACAACAAAACTGTATGTTTAGGTTTAGGCATCAAAACTACTTTTTAAGACACCCAAACTACATGGTTAGGTTAACACAAAACAAAACTATATTGCTAGATTTAGACATCAAAACTACAATGTTAGGTATATGCAACAAAAAGACATGGTTAGGTAAACAAAACTAAATGATTACGTTTAAACCACAAAACAACATGGTTAGGTTTAAACAACAAAACTACATGGTTAGGTTTAGACAACAAAACCACATGGTTAGGTTTAAACAACAAAACTACATGGTTAGGTTTAGACAACAAAATAACCTGGTTATGTTTAAAATATCAAAACTACATGGTTAGGTTTAGACATCAAAACTGCATGGTTAGGTTTAAGCATCAAAAATAATTGGTTAGGTTTAGACAACATTACTACATGGTTATGTTTAAAGATCAAAACTACATTGTAAGGTTAAGACATCAAAACTGCATGGTTAGGTTTAAACAACAAAACAACATGGTGAGTTCATGCAACAAAACAACATGTTTAGGTCTGGAAAATAAAACTACCTGGTTAGGTTTAAACAACAAAACTACTTGGTTAGGTTTAGGCATCTGAACTACTTGGTTAGGTTTAGACATCAAAACTACATGGTTAGGTTTAGGCATCAAAACTACATGGTTAGGTTTAAGCATCAAAACTACATGGTTGGATTTAGGCGACAAAACTACATGGTTAGGTTGAGGCATCTGAACTACTTTGTTAGGTTTAGGCATCAAAACTACATGGTTGGGTTTAAGCGACAAATTTACTTGGTTAGGTTGAGGCATCGGAACTACGTGGTTAGGTTTAGACAACAAAACTATATGGTTAGGTGTAGACAACAAAACTACTTGGTTAGGTTCAGGAATCAAAACTACTTGGTTAGGTTTAGAAAACAAAACTACATGGTTGGGTTTAGGCAACCAAACTTCATGGTTAGGTTAAGACAAAACAAAACGACATGGTTAGGTTTAAACAACAAAACTACATGGTTGGGTTTAGACATTCAATCTACTTGGTTAGGTTTAGGCATCAAAACTACTTGTTCAGACATCCAAACTACAAGGTTATGTTTACGCAGCAAAACTACATGGTTAGGTTAAGGCAACAAAACTACATGCTTAGTTTAAGACAAAACAAAACTACATTGTTAGGCTTAGACATCAGAACTACATGGTTAGGTTTAGGCAACAAAACTACATTGTTAGTTTAAGACAAAACAAAACTACATGGTAAGGTTAAACAAAACTAAATGTTTGGGTTTAAAACACAAAACTACATAATTAGGTTTAAACAACAAAACTAGGAGGTTAGGTTTAAACAACAAAACTAGGAGGTTAGGTTTAGTCAACAAAACTTCATGGTTAGGTTTAAACAACAAAACTACATGAATAGGTTTAGGCAACAAAACTACATGGTTGGGTTTAGACAAACAACTACATGGTTAGGTTTAAACCACAAAACAACATTGTTAGGTTTAGGCATCAAAACTACTTGTTTAGACATCCAAACTACATGGTTAGGTTAAGGCATCAAAACTACCTGTTTAGACATCCAAACTACATGGTTAGGTTTAGGCATCAAAACTACATGTATAGGTTTAGGCATCAAAACTTCATGGTTTGGTTAAGACAAAACAAAACTACATGTTTAGGTTTAAACAACAAAACATCATGGATTTGGTTAAGATATTCTACTTGTTTAGACAATCAAAAAACATGGTTAGGTTTATGCATCAAAACTACATGGTTCGATTTAAACAACAAAACTGTATGTTTAGGTTTAGGCATCAAAACTACTTTTTAAGACACCCAAACTACATGGTTAGGTTAACACAAAACAAAACTATATTGCTAGATTTAGACATCAAAACTACAATGTTAGGTATATGCAACAAAAAGACATGGTTAGGTAAACAAAACTAAATGATTACGTTTAAACCACAAAACAACATGGTTAGGTTTAAACAACAAAACTACATGGTTAGGTTTAGACAACAAAACCACATGGTTAGGTTTAAACAACAAAACTACATGGTTAGGTTTAGACAACAAAATAACCTGGTTATGTTTAAAATATCAAAACTACATGGTTAGGTTTAGACATCAAAACTGCATGGTTAGGTTTAAGCATCAAAAATAATTGGTTAGGTTTAGACAACAATACTACATGGTTATGTTTAAAGATCAAAACTACATTGTAAGGTTAAGACATCAAAACTGCATGGTTAGGTTTAAACAACAAAACAACATGGTGAGTTCATGCAACAAAACAACATGTTTAGGTCTGGAAAATAAAACTACCTGGTTAGGTTTAAACAACAAAACTACTTGGTTAGGTTTAGGCATCTGAACTACTTGGTTAGGTTTAGGCATCAAAACTACATGGTTAGGTTTAGGCATCAAAACTAAATGGTTAGGTTTAAGCATCAAAACTACATGGTTGGATTTAGGCGACAAAACTACATGGTTAGGTTGAGGCATCTGAACTACTTGGTTAGGTTTAGGCATCAAAACTACATGGTTGGGTTTAAGCGACAAATTTACTTGGTTAGGTTGAGGCATCGGAACTACGTGGTTAGGTTTAGACAACAAAACTATATGGTTAGGTGTAGACAACAAAACTACTTGGTTAGGTTCAGGAATCAAAACTACTTGGTTAGGTTTAGAAAACAAAACTACATGGTTGGGTTTAGGCAACCAAACTTCATGGTTAGGTTAAGACAAAACAAAACGACATGGTTAGGTTTAAACAACAAAACTACATGGTTGGGTTTAGACATTCAATCTACTTGGTTAGGTTTAGGCATCAAAACTACTTGTTCAGACATCCAAACTACAAGGTTATGTTTACGCAGCAAAACTACATGGTTAGGTTAAGGCAACAAAACTACATGCTTAGTTTAAGACAAAACAAAACTACATTGTTAGGCTTAGACATCAGAACTACATGGTTAGGTTTAGGCAACAAAACTACATTGTTAGTTTAAGACAAAACAAAACTACATGGTAAGGTTAAACAAAACTAAATGTTTGGGTTTAAAACACAAAACTACATAATTAGGTTTAAACAACAAAACTAGGAGGTTAGGTTTAAACAACAAAACTAGGAGGTTAGGTTTAGTCAACAAAACTTCATGGTTAGGTTTAAACAACAAAACTACATGAATAGGTTTAGGCAACAAAACTACATGGTTGGGTTTAGACAAACAACTACATGGTTAGGTTTAAACCACAAAACAACATTGTTAGGTTTAGGCATCAAAACTACTTGTTTAGACATCCAAACTACATGGTTAGGTTAAGGCATCAAAACTACTTGTTTAGACATCCAAACTACATGGTTAGGTTTAGGCATCAAAACTACATGTATAGGTTTAGGCATCAAAACTTCATGGTTTGGTTAAGACAAAACAAAACTACATGTTTAGGTTTAAACAACAAAACAACATGGATTTGGTTAAGATATCCTACTTGTTTAGACAATCAAAAAACATGGTTAGGTTTATGCATCAAAACTACATGGTTCGATTTAAACGACAAAACTGCATGTTTAGGTTTTGGCATCAAAACTACTTGTTAAGACATCCAAACTACATGGTTAGGTTTATGCATCAAAACTACATGGTTAGGTTTAGGCACCAAAATGACTTCATTAGGTTTAGACAACAAAACTACATGTAGAGGTTTAGGCATCAAAACTACATTGTTAGGTTTAGGCACTAAAACTACATGTTTAGGTTTAAGCATCGAAACTACATGGTTGGGTTTAAGCGACAAATCTACTTGGTTAGGTTGAGGCATCGGAACTACGTGGTTAGGTTTAGACAACAAAACTATATGGTTAGGTGTAGACAACAAAACTACTTGGTTAGGTTCAGGAATCAAAACTACTTGGTTAGGTTTGGAAAACAAAACTACATGGTTGGGTTTAGGCAACGAAACTTCATGGTTAGGTTAAGACAAAATAAAACAACATGGTTAGGTTTAAACAACAAAACTACATGGTTAGGTTTAGACATTCAATCTACTTGGTTAGGTTTAGGCATCAAAACTACTTGTTCAGACATCCAAACTACAAGGTTATGTTTACGCAGCAAAACTACATGGTTAGGTTAAGGCAACAAAACTACATGCTTAGTTTAAGACAAAACAAAACTACATTGTTAGGCTTAGACATCAGAACTACATGGTTAGGTTTAGGCAACAAAACTACATTGTTAGTTTAAGACAAAACAAAACTACATGGTAAGGTTAAACAAAACTAAATGTTTGGGTTTAAAACACAAAACTACATAATAAGGTTCAAACAACAAAACTACGAAGTTAGGTTTAGTCAACAAAACTTCATGGTTAGGTTTAAACAACAAAACTACATGAATAGGTTTAGGCAACGAAATTACATGGTTGGGTTTAGACAAACAACTACATGGTTAGGTTAAAACCACAAAACAACATTGTTAGGTTTAGGCATCAAAACTACTTGTTTAGACATCCAAACTACATGGTTAGGTTATGGCATCAAAACTACTTGTTTAGACATCCAAACTACATGGTTAGGTTTAGGCATCAAAACTACATGTATAGGTTTAGGCATCAAAACTTCATGGTTTGGTTAAGACAAAACAAAACTACATGTTTAGGTTTAAACAACAAAACAACATGGATTTGGTTAAGATATCCTACTTGTTTAGACAATCAAAAAACATGGTTAGGTTTATGCATCAAAACTACATGGTTCGATTTAAACGACAAAACTGCATGTTTAGGTTTTGGCATCAAAACTACTTGTTAAGACATCCAAACTACATGGTTAGGTTTATGCATCAAAACTACATGGTTAGGTTTAGGCACCAAAATGACTTCATTAGGTTTAGACAACAAAACTACATGTAGAGGTTTAGGCATCAAAACTACATGGTTAGGTTTAGGCACTAAAACTACATGTTTAGGTTTAAGCATCAAAACTACATGGTTGGGTTTAAGCGACAAATCTACTTGGTTAGGTTGAGGCATCGGAACTACGTGGTTAGGTTTAGACAACAAAACTATATGGTTAGGTGTAGACAACTGGTTAGGTTTAGGCATCTGAACTACTTGGTTAGGTTAAGGCATCAAAACTACATGGTTAGGTTTAAACCACAAAACGACAAGGTTAGGTTTAGGCATTAAAACTACATGGTTAGGTTTAAGCAACAAAACTACATGGTTGGGTTTAGACAAGAAAACCACATGGTTAGGTTTAAACAACAAAAATACATGGTTAGGTTTAGACAACAAATGTACCTGGTTATGTTTAAACATTAAAACTACATGGTTAGGTTTAGACATCAAAGCTGCATGGTTAGGTTTAAACAACAAAACCACATGGATTTGGTTTTGATATCCAAAGTACTTGTTTAGACATTCAAAATACATGGTAAGGTTAATGCAACAAAACTACAGGGTTAGGTTTAAACAACAAAACTACATGGTGAGTTCATGCAACAAAACATCATGTTTAGGTCTGGAAAATAAAACTACCTGGTTAGGTTTAAACAACAAAACTACATGGTTAGGTTTAGACATTAAAACTACATTTTTAGCTTAAGGCAACAAAACTACATGATTAGGTTAACACAAAACAAAACTATATTGTTAGATTTAGACATCAAAACTACAATGTTAGGTTTATGCAACAAAAAGACATGGTTAGGTTTAGACAAAACTATATGGTTAGGTAAACAACAAAACTACATGGTTAGGTTTAGACAACAAAGCCACATGGTTAGGTTGAAACAACAAAACTACATTGTTAGGTTTAGACATCAAAATTGCATGGTTAGGTTTAAGCATCAAAAATACTTGGTTAGGTTTAGACAACAATACTACATGTTAATGTTGAAAGATCAAAACTACATTGTAAGGTTAAGACATCAAAACTGCATGGTTAGGTTTAAACAACAAAACAACATGGTAAGGTTTATACATCAAAACTACTTGGTTAGGTTTAGGCATCGAAAATATTTGGTTAGGTTTAGATTACAAAACTACATGTATAGGTTTAGGCATCAAAACTACATGGTTTGGTTAAGACCAAACAAAACGACATGTTTAGGTTTAAACAACAAAACCACATGGATTTGGTTTAGAGATCCAAACTACTTGTTTAGACATTCAAAATACATGGTTAGGTTGAGAACACAAAACTACATGGTTAGGTTTAGACAACAAAACAACATTGCTAAGTTCATGAAACAAAACAAAATGTTTAGGTGTAGAAAATAAAACTACCAGGTGAGGTTTAAACATCAAATCTACATGGTTAGGTCTATACAATAAAACTACATGGTTAGATTTAGACATAAAAACTATATGGTTAGGTTTAGACAACAAAACTAAATGGTTAGGTTTTGACATCAAAACTACATGGTTAGGTTTAGACATCAAAACTACATGGTTAGGTTTAAGCATCAAAACTACATGGTTAGGTTTAGGTGACAATACTACATGTTTAGGTTCAGGCATCGAACCTACTTGGTTAGGTTTAAGCAACAAAAAGACATGGTTAGGATTAGACATCCAAACTACTTGGATAGGTTTAGGCATCAGAAATACATGGTTCCATCTAGGCATCAATATTACTTGGTTAGGTTTAGAGAACAAAACGACATGGTTAGGTTTAGGAAACAAAAATACATGGTTAGGATTAGACAGCAATACTAAATGGTTATGTTTGATGATCAAAACTATATTGTTAGGTGAAGACACAACAAAACTACATATTTAGGTTTAAACAACAAAACAACGTGGATTTGGTTTAGCCAACAAAACTACTTGGCTAGGTTAAGGCATCAGAACTATATTATTAGGTTTAAATGACAAAACTGCATGGTTAGGTTTAGGCATCAAAACTACTTGTTAAGACATCAAAACTACATTGTTAGATTAAGACATCATAACTACATGGTTAGGTTTATGCAACACAAATACATGGTTAGGTTAAGACAACAATACTACATGGTTATGTTTAAACATCAAAACTATATTGTTGAGTTAAGACACCAAAAAAATGCATGGTTAGGTTTAAGCATCAAAACTACATGGTAAGGTTTAGACAACAAAACTACATGGTTAGATTAAGACAAAACAAAAAGCGGGGTTAGGTTTAAGCAACAAAACTACATGTTTAGGTTTAGAAATCCAAACTACATGGTTGGGTTTAGGCAACAAAACTACATGGTTAGATTAAGACAACAAAACTACATGGTTAGGTCTATACAATAAAACTATGTGGTTAGGTTTAGGCAACAAAACTACATGGTTAGGTTTAAACAACAAAACTACATGGTTAGGTTTAGACATCAATACTACTTGGTTAGGTTTAGGCATCAAAACTACATGGTTAGGTTTAGAATACAAATTACATGGATAAGTTTATGTATCAAAACTACATGGTTCGGTTTAAACAACAAAACTACATGGTTAGGTTGAGAAAACAAAAATATATGGTTAGGTTTAGACAACAACACTACATTGTTAAGTTCATGCAACAAAACAACATGTTTAGGTCTAGAAAATAAAACCACCAGGATAGGTTTAAACATCAAATCTACATGGTTAGGTCTATACAATAAACCTACATGATTAGATTTAGACATAAAAAACTATATGGTTAGGTTTAGACAACAAAGCTACATGGTAAGGTTTGGACATCAAAACTACATGGTTAGGTTTAGACATCAAAACTACATGGTTAGGATTAAGCATCAACACTACATGGTTAGGTTTAAGTGACAAAAATACTTGGTTAGGTTGAGGCATCAGAACTAGTTGGTTAGGTTTAGGTATCAAAACTACATGATTAGGTTTAGGCATCAAAACTACATGGTTGGGTTTAGGCAAAAACACTACATGGTTAGGTTAAGACAAAACAAAACGACACGGTTAGGTTAGGTTTAAGCAACAAAACTACATGGTTAGGATTAGACATCCAAACTACTTGGATAGGTTTAGGCATCAAAACTACATGGTTTCATCTAGGCATCAAAACTACATGGTTAGGTTAACACAAAACAAAACTACATTGTTAGATTTAGACATTAAAAATACATGGTTAGGTTTATGCAACAAAAATACATGGTTAGGTTTAAACAACAATACTACATGGTTATGTTTAAACATCAAAACTACATTGTTAAGTTAAGACATCAAAACTGTATGTTTAGGTTTAAGCATCAAAACTACATGGTTAGGTTTAGATAACAAAACTACATGGTTGGGTTTAGGCAACAAAACTACATGGTTAGATCAAGACAAAAACAAAACACGCGGTTAGGTTTAAGAAATAAAACTACATGGTTAGGTTTAAACAACCATACTACTTAGTTAGGTTTAGACAACAAAACAACATGGTTAGGTTTAGGAAAATAAACTACATGGTTAGGTTTAGGAAACACAACTACATGGTTATGTATAAAGATCAAAACTACATTGTTAGGTTAAGACATCAAAACTGCATTGTTAGGTTTAAGCATCAAAACTACATGGTGAGGTTTAGGCAACAAAACTACATTGTTAGGTTTAGGCATCAGAACTACATGATTAGGTTTAGGCATCAAAACTACTTGGTTAGGTTTAGAAAACAAAACTGCATGGTTGGGTTTAGGCCACAGAACTACATGGTTAGGTTTAAACAACAAACCTACATGGTTAGGTTTAGGCAACAAAACTACATGGTTAGGTTTAGGAAACACAACTACATGGTTATGTATAAAGATCAAAACTACATTGTTAGGTTAAGACATCAAAACTGCATTGTTAGGTTTAAGCATCAAAACTACATGGTGAGGTTTAGGCAACAAAACTACATTGTTAGGTTTAGGCATCAGAACTACATGATTAGGTTTAGGCATCAAAACTACTTGGTTAGGTTTAGGCATCAGAACTACATGATTAGGTTTAGGCATCAAAACTACTTGGTTAGGTTTAGACAACAAAACTGCATGGTTGGGTTTAGGCCACAGAACTACATGGTTAGGTTTAAACAACAGACCTACATGGTTAGGTTTAGACATGAAAACTACATGGTTAGGTTTAGACATCAAAACTACAGAGTTAGGTTTAGGCATCAAAACTACATGGTTAGGTTTAAGCATCAAAACTACATGGTTAGGTTTAGGCGACAAAACTACATGATTAGGTTTAGGCATTAAAACTACTTGGTTAGGTTTAGGCAACAAAACTACATGGTTAGGTTTATGAAACAATACTTAATGGTTATGTTTAAACATCAAAACTACATTGTTAAGTTAAGACATCAAAACTGTATGTTTAGGTTTAAGCATCAAAACTACATGGTTAGGTTTAGATAACAAAACTACATGGTTGGGTTTAGGCAACAAAACTACATGGTTAGATTAAGACAAAACAAAACATGCGGGTAGGTTTAAGAAATAAAACCACATGGTTAGGTTTAAACAACCATACTACTTAGTTAGGTTTAGACAACAAAACTACATGGTTAGGTTTAGGAAACACAACTACATGGTTATGTATAAAGATCAAAACTACATTGTTAGGTTAAGACATCAAAACTGCATTGTTAGGTTTAAGCATCAAAACTACATGGTGAGGTTTAGGCAACAAAACTACATTGTTAGGTTTAGGCATCAAAACTACTTGGTTAGGTTTAGACAACAAAACTGCATGGTTGGGTTTAGGCCACAGAACTACATGGTTAGGTTTAAACAACAAACCTACATGGTTAGGTTTAGGCGACAAAACTACATGATTAGGTTTAGGCATTAAAACTACTTGGTTAGGTTTAGACAACAAAACTACATGGTTGGGTTTAGGCAACAAAACTACATGGTAAGGATACGACAAAACAAAACTACGTTGTTAGGTTTAGACATCAAAACTACATGGTTAGGTTTAGGCAAAAAAAACTACATGGTTAGGTTTATGCAAAACTAAATGTTTAGGTTTAAAAAATATAACTACCTGAGTAGGTTTAAACACAAAACTAGATGGTTAGGTTTTGACAAAAACACTACATGGTTAGGTTTAAACCACAAAACGACATGGTTAGGTTTAGGCATCAAAACTACATGGTTAGGTTTAGACAAAAAAAACTACAGGGTTAGGGTTTAATAACAAAACTACATGGTTAGGTTTAGACAAAAAATCTACATGGTTTTGTTTAAACATCAAAACTTCATGGTAAGGTTTAAACATCAAAACTACATGGTTAGTTTTAGGCAACAAAACTACAAGGTTAGGTTAAGACAAAACAAAACGACATGGTAAGGTTTAAACAACAAAAGGTTTAGGTTTGGAAATCAAAACTACTTGGTTAGCTTTAGGCATCAAAACTACCTGTTTAGACATCCAAATTACATTTTTAGGTTTAGACAACAAAACTACATGGTAAGGTTTAAACAACAAAACTACATGGTTAGGTTTAGGCATCAAAACTACTTGTTTAGACATAAAAACTACATGGTTATGTTCACGCAGCAAAACTACATGGTTCCGTCTAGGAATCAAAACTACTTAGATATCCAAACTTACATGGTTAGATTAAGGCATCAAAACTACATGGTTAGGTTTAGTTATGAAAACTACTTGGTTAGGTTTAGACAACAAAACTACATTGTTAGGTTTTGACATCAAAACTACATGGTTAGGTTTAGGCATCAAAACTACATGGTTAGGTTGAGACATCAAATCTGCAGGGTTAGGTTCAAAAATCAAAACTAAATGGTCAGGTTCAGGCGACAAAACTACATGGTTAGGTTAAGACAAAACAAAACGACATGCTTAGGTTTAAACAAAATAACTACATGGTTAGGTTTAGACACCCAAATTACTTGGTTAGGTTTAGGCATCAAAACTGCTTGTTTAGACAACCAAACTACATAGTTATGTTTACGCAGCAAAACTACATGGTTCCGTCTAGGCATCAAAACTACTTGGTTAGGTTTAGACAACAAAACTACATGGTCAGGTTTAGACAACAAAACTACATGGTTAGGTTTAGACAAAACAAAACTACACGGTTAGGTTAAACAAAACTTAATGTTTAGGTTTAAAACACAAAACTAGATGGTTAGGTTTAGGCATCAAAACTACATGGTTAGGTTTCGACAAAAAAAACTACATGGTTTAGTTGAAACCACAAAACGACATGGTTAGGTTTAGGCATCAAAACTACATGGTTTGATTTAGGCATCAAAACTACTTGCTTAGATATCCAAGCTTACATGGTTAGATTAAAGCATCAAAACTACATGGTTTGGTTAAGACAAAACAAAACCACATGTTTAGATTTAAACAACAAAACCACATGGATTTGGTTTAGGCATCAAAACTACTTGTCTAGACATCCAAACTACCTGGTTAGGTTTAGGCATCAAAACTACTTGTTTAGATATCCAAACTTACATGGTTAGATTAAGGCATCAAAACTACATGGTTAGGTTTAGTTATCAAAACTGCTTGTTTAGACATCCAAACTACATGGTTATGTTTACGCAGCAAAACTACATGGTTCTGTCTAGGTATCAAAATTACTTAGTTAGGTTTAGACAACAAAACTACATGGTCAGGTTTAGACAACAAAACTACATCGTTAGGTTAAACAAAACTTAATGTTTAGGTTTAAAAGACAAAACTAGATGGTTAGGTTTAGGCATCAAAACTACATGGTTAGGTTTCGACAAAAAAAACTACATGGTTTAGTTGAAACCACAAAACAACATGGTTAGGTTTAGGCATCAAAACTACATGGATTGATTTAGGCATCAAAACTGCTTGTTTAGATATCCAAGCTTACATGGTTAGATTAAAGCATCAAAACTACATGGTTTGGTTAAGACAAAACAAAACCACATGTTTAGATTTAAACAACAAAACCACATGGATTTGGTTTAGGCATCAAAACTACTTGTCTAGACATCCAAACTACATGGTTAGGTTTAGGCTTCAAAACTACTTGTTTAGATATCAAAACTTACATGGTTAGATTAAGGCATCAAAACTCGTGGTTAGGTTTAGTTATCAAAACTACTTGGTTTGGTTTAGACAACAAAACTACATTGTTAGGTTTAGACATCAAAACTACATAGTTAGGTTTAGGCATCAAAACTACATGGTTTGGTCAAGACAAATCAATTCGATTTAATTCAATTTTCAATTCAATTTTAATCATACTGCAAAATCATAACAAAAGTTATCTGAGGACACTTTACAAACTAGGTAAAGACCACACTCTATGATAAACATAGACCCAACAATTCCCCCGTAGAGTACGGTGGCAACGAAAACCTTCCCTATTACAGGCAGGAACGTCAGACAGACTCAGCTCTGTGGAGGACGGCCATCTGTCTTGACGTAACAAAACTACATGTTTAGGTTTAAACAACAAAACCACATGGATTTGGTTTAGATATCAAAACTACTTGTTTAGACATTCAAAATACATGGTTAGGTTTATGCATCAAAACTACATGGTTAGGTTTAAACAACAAAACTACATGGTTAATTTTACAAAACAAAACTACATGGTGAGGTTTAGACAACAAAACTACAGGGTTAAGTTCATGAAACAAAACAACATGTTTAGGTCTAGAACAGTGTTTTTCAAACACTGTGCCGCGGCACACTAGTGTGCCGTGAGAGATCGTCAGGTGTGCCGTGGGAAATTATCCAATTTCACCTAATTGGTCTAAAAAAAATTTTGAAAACAAATTAATTATTATTTGCAAATAATATACCATTGTCGAGTGTCCGTGCTGCAGTAGTCGTGACTGAGAGCGTAATCATCTAAAACTCTTCCATAACACTGATGGCAGCAGGTAGCGAATTGCATTGTACGTTGAGACAAGAGAATTAGTCAGGCATGAAAGTGACCGCTGGCGGTAAAAGCATTGTGGGTAAGCGAGACTACGGTGACAGTGATGGAGAAGTTTTTGAAGAGGAAAAATGCCAATTCCGAACTGGGCCCTGGACAAAATTCGGACCCAGAAGAAGGCCTTAGTATGAGTGGAGGAAAGAAAGCAAAGACGGTGAGCTCGAGGCAATACAGCGAGAGTTACGTTTCATTTGGATTTACTTCCACCGGGGATGCAACGACACCGATCCCGTTGTGCTTGGTGTGTGGCGAGAGGCTATCCAACAGTGCTATGGTACCAAGCAAGCTTAAACGCCATCTCCTAACGAAACACCCGTCGCTCCAAAACAAGAATAAGGAGTATTTTGTTCGCCTGCGTGAACACACGGAGAAACAGGCAACATTTATGAGAAAAACCACAAAGGTAAATGAGAGAGCCCTTAAAGCTAGCTACCACGTAGCTGAACCTGTAGCTAAATCCAAACGGTCACACACTGTGGCAGAGACATTAATATTACCCGCCTGCAAAGCCATTGTAAATGAGATGCTGGGACCTGAAGCGGTTAAAGAAGTAGCCAAAGTCCCTCTCTCAGATAACACAATTGCCAGACGTATTGATGACATGTCTGCCGACATCGAAAGTGTGGTTTTGGAAAAGATTCGTATCAGTGAGAAATTTGCGCTGCAACTTGACGAGTCCACGGATATTAGTGGACATGCTCAACTCTTGGCCAATGTGCGTTTTGTGGATGGAGACGTAATCAGAGAAAACTTTCTGTTTTGCAAGGCTTTGCCAGAAAGAACAACGGGAGAGGAAATTTTTCGGGTCACATCAGAGTATCTCGAAAAAGGAGGACTTAAGTGGGAAAACTGCACGGGTGTCTGCACTGACGGAGCCGCAGCCATGGTCGGGCGCACCAAAGGCTTCGTTAGCAGAGTGAAGGAAACAAACCCAGATGTGATAGTTACGCACTGTTTCTTACACCGTGAGGCCCTCGTTGCCAAGACTTTACCAGCAGAACTAGTTCCTGTGTTGGATGATGTTGTGGGCATTGTAAACTTTGTAAAGACACGACCTGTGAAAAGCCGCATATTTGCGTCTTTGTGTGAGGAAATGGGAGCGGAGCATAAAGCCTTGTTGTTTTCTCACGGAGGTCCGATGGCTGTCGCACGGCAAGGTGCTGGCCCGTGTGTATGAGCTGCTGGAGGAACTCAAGGTGTTCCTGACAAATGAGGGGTCCGATTACGCAAAACTGCTTGCAAGTGATGAGTGGTGTGCAAGGCTGGCATATCTGGCGGATATTTTTCATCATCTGAATGAACTGAACACACGAATGCAAGGCCGGAATGAAAACCTGCTCACAAGTACGGATAAAATAAATGGCTTCCGTTCAAAGGTGCACCTCTGGCAACAACATGTGGAAAGTGGCAACCTTGAAATGTTTCCACTCACCAAGAAATGTCAAGATGTTCACACTGCTGCACTGTGTGAGATCATTAGTAAACATCTGAAAACTCTCCAGGAGAAGATGTCATTTTATTTCTCTTCAGCCTACACTGATAGCCTTGACTGGGTTAGGGAGCCATACAGCTCAACAGTTTTTGGAAAGGACATGACTTTGCAGGAGCAGGGGAACTAACTGAACTGAGACAAAATCGTGGTCTGAAGCTAAGCTTTGCTGATCTACCTTTGGACGGTTTTTGGTTGACTGCTGCCAAGGAGTTCCCCATTCTGGCAAACAAAGCTATTGTGACATTGCTGTGTGAGGTGAGCTTCTCAAGCCTGACTGCCATCAAAACTAAAAACAGAGAGCGACTGAGAGCTGTTGAGGAAGAGCTTCGTGTGTGTCTTTCTTCAATTCCTGCCAGGATATCAGCTCTTTGTTCATCCAAACAGGCACAGGTTTCACACTGAGTGAGTAAAATACACTGAGATTGACATTTTGTACATGTAACTCTTCATATTTCTCAGTGTAGAACAGTGAAATCTTTCCCAAATATTATTGCTTCTGTCATAATAAGCACTATATTTCTGTATTCCTGGTAATTTATGATTTTGGACAGAATTAGAGTTTGCACTTTGACGTTTTCTACTACCTTTAAGACCACATTGTTGTTTCATTTGTTATGTTCAAGCTGTATTTTTAAAGTGGACATGTTAAGTGCACTTTTTATTTGAAAGAAGAAATATAAATGATGATAAAGTCCTTTATTCTTTGTGTTTATTTGATTCCTATTCAAGACACTTTGATGAGAATGACTATATTGTTAATATAGGCTACAGAGTATAATTTTTTAACATGTTTGGCTGGTGGTGTGCCTCGTGATTTTTTCAATGAAAAAAATATACCTTGGCTCAAAAAAGGTTGAAAAACACTGGTTTAGGCGACAAAACTACATGGTTGGGTTTAGGCAACAAAACTACATGGTTAGGATATGACAAAACAAAACTACATTGTTAGGTTTAGACATCAAAACTAAATGGTTAGGTTTAGGCAAAAAAAAAACATGGTTAGGTTTATGCAAAAAAACGACATGGTTACGTTTATGCAAAAAAACGACATGGTTAGGTTTAGACAAAACAAAACTATATTGCAAGGTTAAACAAAACTAAATGTTTAGGTTTAAAAAACATAACTACTTGATTAGGTTTAAACACAAAACTACATGGTTAGGTTTAAACCACAAAACGACATGGTTAGGTTTAGGCATCAAAACTACATGGTTAGGTTTAGAAAACAAAACTACAGGGTTAGGTTTAAACAACCAAACTACATGGTTAGGTTTAGATAAAAAATCTACATGGTTTTGTTTAAATATCAACACTTCATGGTTAGGTTTAGACATCAAAACTGCAGGGTTAGGTTCAAGCATCAATACTACATGGTTAGTTTTATGCAACAAAACTACAAGCTTAGGTTGAGACAAAACAAAACGACATGGTAAGGTTTAAACAACAAAACTACATGGTTAGGTTTAGGCATCCAAACTACTTGGTTAGGTTTAGGCATCAAAACTACTTGTTTAAAAATCCAAACTACATGGTTAGGTTTAGGCATCAAAACTACTTGGTTAGACATCCAAACTACATGGTTAGGTTTAGACAACAAAACTACATGGTTAGGTTTAGACATCAAAGCTGTAGGGTTAGGTTCAAGCAACAAAACTACATGGTTAGGTGTAGGCGACAAAACTACATGGTTAGGTTTAAACAACAAAACTACATAGTTAGGTTTAGACATCCAAACTACTTGTTTAGGTTTAGGCATCAAAACTACTTGTTTAAACATCCAAACTACATGGTTAGGTTTAGGCATCAAAACTACATGGTTCCGTCTAGGCATCAAAACTACATGGTTCCGTCTAGGCATCAAAACTACTTGGTTAGGGTTAGACAACAAAACTACATGGTTAGGGTTTAGACAACAAAACTACTTGTTTAAACATCCAAACTACATGGTTAGGTTTAGGCATCAAAACTACATGGTTCCGTCTACGCATCAAAACTACATGGTTCCGTCTAGGCATCAAAACTACTTGGTTAGGTTTAGGCGACAAAACTACATGGTTAGTTTAAGAAAAAACAAAACTACATTGTTAGGTTTAGACATCAAAACTACATGGTTAGGTTTAGGCAACAAAACTACATGGTTAGGTTTAGACAACACAAAACTACATTGTAATGTCAAACAAAACTAAATGTTTAGGTTTAGACATCAAAACTACATGGTTAGGTTTCGAGAAAAAAGCTACATTGTTAGGTTTAAACCACAAAACGACATGGTTAGGTTAAGGCATCAAAACTACATGGTTACGTTTAGACGACAAAACCACATGGTTAGGTTTAAACAACAAAACTATATGGTTAGGTTTAGACAACAAAACTTCATGGTTAGGTTTAAACAACAAAGCTACATGGTTAGGTTTAGACAACAAAACTACATGGTTAGGTTTAAACAACAAAACTACATGGTTAGGTTTAGACATCAAAGCTGCAGGTTTAGGTTCAAGCATCAAAAACTACATGGTTTTGTTTAGGCGACAAAACGACATGGTTGGGTTTAGACAAAACGACATGGCTAGGTTTAAACAACAAAACTACATGGTTCGGTTTAGACATCAAAACTACTTGGTTAGACAACAAAACTACATGGTTAGGTTTAGACAAAACAAACTACACGGTTAGGTTGAACAAAACTACATGGTTAGGTTTAAAACCCAAAACTAGATGGTTGGGTTTAGGCATCAAAACTACATGGTTAGGTTTCGACAAAAAATACTACATGGTTAGGTTTAAACCACAAAACGACATGGTTAGGTTTAGGCATCAAAACTACATGGTTAGGTTTAAGCATCAAAACTACGTAGTTGGGTTTAGGCATCAAAACTACATGGTTCCGTCTAGGCATCAAAACTACATGGTTCCGTCTAGGCATCAAAACTACTTGGTTAGGGTTAGACAACAAAACTACATGGTTAGGGTTTAGACAACAAAACTACTTGTTTAAACATCCAAACTACATGGTTAGGTTTAGGCATCAAAACTACATGGTTCCGTCTACGCATCAAAACTACATGGTTCCGTCTAGGCATCAAAACTACTTGGTTAGGTTTAGGCGACAAAACTACATGGTTAGTTTAAGAAAAAACAAAACTACATTGTTAGGTTTAGACATCAAAACTACATGGTTAGGTTTAGGCAACAAAACTACATGGTTAGGTTTAGACAACACAAAACTACATTGTAATGTCAAACAAAACTAAATGTTTAGGTTTAGACATCAAAACTACATGGTTAGGTTTCGAGAAAAAAGCTACATTGTTAGGTTTAAACCACAAAACGACATGGTTAGGTTAAGGCATCAAAACTACATGGTTACGTTTAGACGACAAAACCACATGGTTAGGTTTAAACAACAAAACTATATGGTTAGGTTTAGACAACAAAACTTCATGGTTAGGTTTAAACAACAAAGCTACATGGTTAGGTTTAGACAACAAAACTACATGGTTAGGTTTAAACAACAAAACTACATGGTTAGGTTTAGACATCAAAGCTGCAGGTTTAGGTTCAAGCATCAAAAACTACATGGTTTTGTTTAGGCAACAAAACGACATGGTTGGGTTTAGACAAAACGACATGGCTAGGTTTAAACAACAAAACTACATGGTTCGGTTTAGACATCAAAACTACTTGGTTAGACAACAAAACTACATGGTTAGGTTTAGACAAAACAAAACTACACGGTTAGGTTGAACAAAACTACATGGTTAGGTTTAAAACCCAAAACTAGATGGTTGGGTTTAGGCATCAAAACTACATGGTTAGGTTTCGACAAAAAATACTACATGGTTAGGTTTAAACCACAAAACGACATGGTTAGGTTTAGGCATCAAAACTACATGGTTAGGTTTAAGCATCAAAACTACGTAGTTGGGTTTAGGCATCAAAACTACATGATTAGGTTTAGGCATCAAAACTACTTGGTTAGGTTTAGAAAACAAAACTACATGGTTGGGTTTAGGCAACAAAACTGCATGGTTAGGTTAAGACAAAACTAAATGTTTAGGTTTAAAACAAAAAACTACATGATTAGGTTTAAAACAAAAAAATAAATGGTTAGGTTTAGGCATCAAAATGACACGGTTAGGTTTCGACAAAAAAAACTACATTGTTAGGTTTAAACCACAAAATGACATGGTTATAGAATAGAATAGAATAGAATTACTTTAATGATCCCAGACTGGGAAATTATTTTGTAAGAGTAGTAGTGGGTCAGCAAATAAACACTTTGTACATAACATAAATAGAATCCAATATATACATAGTGTATATATACAGTGCACAGTGTGCTATAAACAATAAACAATAATAATATATACAACAAAATGTGCAAAATATACTATAAAAACAATAATATATCCAAAAAAAAGGTGAGAGAGTTATTATATACAGTGATGGATTGTGGCAGGAAAGATTTCCTGTATCTGTTGCTACGACAGCGAAGCTGAAGCAACCTTTTGGAGAAGGTGCTCCGCTGTCTGACCAGTGTGAGTTGGCCACCAGAGTGTCCTGTTTGCAGCCAATCACAGAGCCAGCCTTCCTGATCAGTTTGTTGAGTCTGTTGGTGTCGCTGGCTCCAATGCTGCTTCCCCAGCAAACCACAGCAAAGAAAAGTACACTGGCCACCACAGACTTATAAAAGATCTCCAACATCTTGCTGCACATGTTGAAGGATCTCAGCTTCCTCAGGAAGTAAAGTCTGCTCATCCCCTTCTTGTAAACAGCTTCAGTGTTAGATCTCCAGTCCAGTCTGTGGTTGATGGTAACACCCAGGTACTTGTAATCCTCCACCGCCTCCACATCCTTTCCCAGAACGCACAGAGGTTGGAAAGCCGTCATCCTCCTCTTCCTGAAATCTATCACCATCTCTCTGGTCTTGCTGATGTTCAGCCGCAGGTGATTCTGTCCAGTCCGCTTCACAAAGTTGTCCACCAGTGCCCTGTACTCCTCCTCCTGTCCCTCACTTACACACCCAACAACAGCCGAGTTGTCAGAAAACTTTTGCAGGTGACACAACCCAGTGTCGTACTGAAAGTCAGTGGTGTATAAGGTGAACAGGAAAGGAGACAGTACAGTCCCCTGTGGAGCTCCTGTATCACTAACTACCACATCAGACAGAACACTGCCCATACGGACAAACTGGCCTGCCTGTCAGGTAGTTAGTAATCCCTGGATCATTGTGTCATCCACTCCCATAACCTGAAGCTTCTCCCCCAGTGGCTGAATGGTGTTAAAAGCACTAGAGAAATCAAAGAATTTGATTCTCACAGTACCTCCTCCACCATCCAGGTGCGAATGGGCTCGTTTCAGCAGGTAGATGACACCGTCAGCATCTCCCAAGTGGGGCTGGTAAGCAAATTGCAGAGGGTCTAGCAGGGCTCTCACCTGCGGCCTCAGGTTGACCAAAACCAGTCTCTCCAGCACCTTCATGACGTAAGATGTAAGGGCCACTGGTCGATAGTCATTGAGGTCTGATGGTGTCGACTTCTTTGGAACAGGAACCAGGCAGGAAGTCTTCCAAAGCACTGGCATTCTCTCCTGACCAAGGCTCAGGTTGTAGAGGTGTTGTAGGACAGGAGACAGCTGGCTGGCACATGTCTTCAGGATCCTGGGGCTGATACCGTCAGGGCCTGCAGCTTTATGCTGGTGGAGTCTCTCCAGCTGTTTCCTTACCTGGCCTGCAGTCACAGTCATGCGAGGGAGGCTGCTGGTGTCTTCAGTGGAGGACAAGGAGGTGGAGGAGGAGGTGAAGGTGGAGGAGGAGGAGGCAGAGAAGGAGGAGATGGAGGTGGAAGAGGTGGAGGAGGAAGAGGTGGAGGAGGAGGAGAGGTGCTGCACAGGAGAGCTCACAGCAGGGGATTTAAGGGGAGGGGAGGAAGCATTTGGGGCAGTGAGGGTGTGTGGGGGTCTTGAGGTGTCATGGAGACAACAGAAGGCTGTGAGCTGAACCTATTGAAGAATCTGTTCAGCTGTTTGCCCTCTCTAGGCTGCCTTACCTTACACCCAGTGATCTGCTTCATACCAGTCCACACATCCCTCACATTGTTCTGCTGGAGTTTGGCCTCCAGCTTCCTCCTGTAGGCGTCTTTACAGGTCCTCAGCATATCCCTGAGTTCATGCTGCACTCTCCTCAGTTCTTCCCTGTCTCCAGACCTGAATGCCCTCTTCTTCTTGTTAAGAAGGGCTTTCAGGTCATTGGTGATCCACGGCTTATTATTAGGGAAGCGGCTCACAGTCCGGGTTGGCATGGTGGTGTGTTCACAGAACCTGATGTATTCTGTGATGCAGTCGGTCATGCTGTCCAGATCCTCTCCATGTGGCTCAACAAGTGCATCCCAGTCTGTCAACTCAAAGCAGTCCTGTAGTGCGTCAGCAGCCTCCTGAGTCCACCTCCTCACGCTCCTAGTGTGGACAGGCTGCCGCTGAACAAAGGGAATATACTTAGGGGTCAGCAGAACCAGGTTGTGGTCAGATCTTCCAAGAGGGGGAGGGCTGTGGGACTGTATGCATCCTTAGCATTTGCAAAAAACAGATCCAGTGTGTTACAGTCTCTGGTGGGGCAGTCAACATACTGGTGAAATGTTGGGAGGCTTTTATCCAGTGAGACGTGATTAAAATCCCCAGTGATGACAATAAATGCATTAGATTGCAGCGTCTGTATCTGGGCAACAGCGGAGTGGATGACGTCACAGGCCAGCGCTGCATCAGCTGAAGGAGGAACGTACACACCGATAATGATGGCAGACGTGAATTCCCGGGGCAAATAATAAGGCCTCATCCCCACAGTCAACAGTTCAATGTCCGGGGTACAGAGACGTTTCTTCACGTGCCTGGGATAACACCACCTCTCACTCACGTACAGTGCAATCCAGTGGGGAACCTTCAGGGCCTTCTACGCCTTCAGAGAAGGCCTAAATAAATAAGAAATAATAATAAATTCAATAATAATAATAATGAAGTATTCAATAAAAAAAAATATATATATTTTTTTATTTCTATCGCATTTAATTTAATACAATATATTAATACATTTTCTCTCATCTTTGTTCTAAAAATAAGCTTTCTGTCAAGTTCATGTCCTGAAAACCTGTTATCCAATCATAATCGTCTGTCTCTATTAAGGCCAGGTTAGCTGGCTCATTCATTGGTTAGGACTTCACGAATCCCGGGGAAGGCCAAGCTATATGTTTTGGTGTGGTGAGTGACGGGCAAATCGACCAATCACGGTTTGATTTCAAGAGGGCGGGAATTAAACAAAAGATCGAAGGCCTTCATGAAGTCCAAGCAGCGAATCTATGCAGAGTGGTGAGAGCGGTTGATTTAAATGGCGGAAGACGAGAGTGACGTTGTGGCTAGCTTGATAGCATCGCCCTTTTCAAGGCGGGCCTTCACAGAAAAACTTGAAATAATAAAAAACGGAAGACTTACTCCAGAGCTGGAATTAAAAGAAAAGGTTAAGAAAGTGGAAAGGCATTTCAAGACCGAAAATTATCAGCGGTATCCATGGATGACTGGCTGTAAGGAAACAAACAGGCTGTACTGCTGGAGTTGTTTACTTTTTACAACTGACAAGTCATCCACCTGGGTCAGCGGCGGATTTGTCAGCCTTACAAATCTGACAAAGTCAGCCCATCGACATCAAGATTCTGCGGCACACCTGCAAGCGATGGTCAATTTGAAAACTTTTGGGGACACAAGAATTGATCTTCAGCTAGATGAGCAGCGCTGGAATCATACAACGGCCCACAACAACAAGGTCAGGCAGAACAGAGAAATCCTGAAACGTCTCATCAATGTCGTCACATTTCTTGGAAAGCAAGAGCTGGCATTTCGAGGACATGATGAGAGTAAAGATTCTGAATTTGACTCCATCTATGAGGACACTGTGCGCGAAGTCGAGGTTCCCAGCGGACGCAGGGCACGGAGAGTCGGAGATGTGCGCGCAGCGTACCAGCGGCTGCACAGTGAAATCCTGGACAACATCCTCACTCAGCTGCGGAACAGGTTCAAGGATCATGAAAAACTCATGTTCCTTGCCCTTCTGGACCCCAAGAAGTTTACCTCACACAGAGAAAACTTCCCCAGCTCTGAGTTCCAGAGCCTCACGGAAAGCTACGGGCTGCATTTTGACCTCCCCAGGCTCAAGACTGAACTGACGGTCATGTACAACATGGCAAACTTTGAGGCAAGGAGCCCAGCAGACCTGCTGTACTTTCTGACTCTTAAAGAGCTGACTGAGAGCATGCCGCAGCTGTATCACCTCACCTGCCTGGTGCTGACCATCCCCGTGTCCACCTCCTCCGTGGAGCGGTCTTTCTCGGCGACGAATGGACTTCGTGTTTATTTAAGGTAGGCCTCTGTTATAATACACCTTGATTATTATTTCATGGGATTAAGATTACTGGCCAAGTGGACATTTGGGAATTTGTATTTATTGCGGAGGTTGTCCCAGCGCAAATTGCCTTGAATTCAGTATGTGATCAATCAACCAATCAATCAATCAATCAATCAATGTATCAAACGTATCATAAGTGTGTGGTTGGATTTTTCAGAGGGTTTTTATTCTCTTCATGTTCACTTGTCTGTCCCTTTCCCTGTGGAGAATTAAGGAGGTATAGTAGTAAAAATTGTGACTTCAATTTATTTGACATTGGTATTCATTGCGCTATGCGTAATTGCGCATGGAGAGGCATTTGCACTTCATTGCAACTTTAAAAAATAGTCTTTGTATTACAAGCTTTGTGTAACTTTTGAAATTGTATTGTAGATTGATAATGCTAATGAATTTATGTGTGAATGATTTGTCATGCGCCGTGATTTCATAGCGCTGTCCAAGGTGATGAAATGAGCCTCTGTGTCCGCAGCGTCACGGGGTGACATTCTGGGTGACCTTTTATATTTCCAGATTTTCCGAAGTTAATGTTGAGAATGTTTCTTGTTGCGGAGAATGTTATTGACGTTATGGTCTATTTGTTTACATCCTTGTCATCGTTAATTAAATTTGTACTTGTAAAACCCTTTTAATTCGTTGTACTGTTGCTTTTTTCCGCGATGATTTTTTTTCTTCTCGGCGGTGAGGTGAAGGCCCAGCTGTAGTGCTCACGGTTCGCCACTGGTGCAATCCCCTTCTCCTCCTTTTTTCTTTCCGCTGCTTGTCACGTCCCTGTCCGCCCGAACAGTGCTGAAACCGGCAATCGCCACGCTGTGGTCCGGGATGTGTGAGTGAAGCCATGTCTCCGTGAAACACAACACACGGCCAGAGACCTAACGTTTCCCATGACGATCGCCGGTACAGCAGGTCTGTGTCTCCTCCTCTTCACCCTCCGTTTCACTCCGCCTCTGCAGCCACGGCGTCTCCTCCGCAGCTCCTTCAGGACCTCAGGTCTGGCTCCGGGCAGCAGTACAGGTTCACACAGCGCAATCAGCCGGTCGCGTGTGTAAACAATGAGCTAAGTGATGCGCTCCTGACCCTCCGTTGCTAGGGTTAGCAAAACCATCACAAAAACAAAAACATCACAAAAAGTGCTGTAAAAGTTCAAAAAAGAAAAAAAGAAAGGTGTTCGTCCTCTCCCAGTCTCCGGAGAAGAGTCACCAAAAGTTGAAAACCAGAACACAAACACAAAAAAAAAAAAAAAAAAAAAGTTTTGAAAAACTTAAAAACCCACTGTTACAGGCTGCCACCTAGTACTAGACATCAAAACTACTAGGTTAGGTTAAGTAAACAAAACTACATGGTTGGGTTTTGGCAACAAAACTGCATGGTTAGGTTTAAGCATCAAAATACATGGTTACGTTTAGACAACAAAACTACTTGGTTAGGTTTAAACAACAAAACTGCATCGTTAGGTTCAAGCATCAAAACTACATGGTTAGGTTTGGGGGACAAAACTACTTGGTTAGGTTTAAGCATGAAAACAAAATTATTAGGTTTAGGCACTAAAACTACTTGGTTAGGTTTAGACATCAAAACTACTTAGTTAGGTTTAGTAAACAAAACTACATGGTTAGGTTTTGGCAACAAAACGGCATGGTTAGGTTAAGACAAAACAAAACGACATGGTTTGGTTTAAACAACAAAACTACATGGTTAGGTTTAGACATCCAAACTACATGGTTCCGTCTAGGCAACAAAACTACATGGTTAGTTTTAGACAAAAGAAAACTACATATTTAGGTTTAGACATCAAAACTACATGGTTAGGTTTAAGCAACAAAACTACATGGTTAGGATTAGACAAAACAAAACTACATGGTTAGGTTAAACAAAACCAAATGTTAAGGTTTAAAACACAAAACTACATGATTAGGTTATGGTGAGGAAAATATTGTGTTTGGGGTTAAAATAAGTTCATCTGTTATGTAATTAAGTTTCCCACCAACAGGACGCCAACTGCTGTCCCTTGAGTAAAAGTCTGGTGTGTGTGTGTGTGTGTGTGTGTGTGTGTGTGTGTGTGTGTGTGTGTGTGTGTGTGTGTGTGTGTGTGTGTGTGTGTGTGTGTGTGTGTGTGTGTGTGTGTGTGTGTGTGTGTGTGTGTGTGTGTGTGTGTGTGTGTGTGTGTGTGTGTGTGTGTGTGTGTGTGTGTGTGTGTGTGTGTGGCCCTATCCACCGGAACCACAGCGGTATAGGGTGCCAAAAACATTTCATGTAAATGTTTCTGTGGTTTGCAGAAATATATAATGGCAACATTTTTCTCTGGTGACCAGGCTGTGCAATCAGCTGGTGGTCAAACAGAAAAGTATTTTTTTGTCCAGAGAACGGTCTTGGTATTGCTTCATCTGCTCTTTAATAGGTGAAAGTTTGGAAGTCCAGTGTAGAAAATATGTACCAAAAATGCATGTTGGTTAAATCCTCTGGGATTGCCTTGCTGTCAAGATGTGTGTAGCCTCATTTGAAAATTTGCTAAGGCACTACTGAAGCATTGTCCATGGGAATCTGCAAACTTACCTTCTGCATCAACCTAGTAGTTTGCACTGCAGACAATTCTGTGTGAGAAACATCTTCCTTATCACCAGCTTAAACCAAGATTCTACTGATTGTGCATTGTGTTCAGATGAACAGTGTTTGGTCCCAGTCTCATTCAACTTTCCATTCTGTGGGGACCTCTGCCACACACAGGGACAGGCCAAATGACGTTCATCTGAACACAATGCCCATATTGCCGTGACACAGACCTGGATTAAAATGGGTATCCTGTTAAAATGTTTGATCCTGAATACATCTCAGAAATATTGGATTAAGTCTTCACATTTGATTCTCTGCTATCACCAACAGCTCAGTAGATGCTATTTATAAAATAAAACAGTCATATAGATAATTTCCCTCTCTATTTCCCCATTTAGGAACTTCAAGCGGAGGCATCTGACCAACTGGACCCCTCGAGGATAGAGGTGGTTTCGGTGACGGAGGAAGACCTCCCCACTGTTGAGACTCCCAACACACTGAACGTCAGCCCCCTGGGTAGCTTTGCCGCTGACTCCCAATCCGAGAAAGAGTCCGCCAAACCTGAAGAGGCCCGACCTTCAGCTGCACCCAGCCCGAACATGCCAATCACCAAGGTGCAGCCATTTATGCACGGTGAGACCCTGTTATGTTCTTGAGTTAATGCTACACCATGAAACATGATGGAGATTACTGCAGATGGGTAGAGTTACGGTGGGATCTGCTTGAAATGTGAGATGATGTGACTGACACACTGGTACAAGCGTAATAGTGCTACATCTGTCCCAGATTAAGTTTGAATTCATCTTCTCAGTCATCTTCATTCTCCCATTAGAACATTTGTTTCTGTACCTTCCCAGACAATCCTGTTTATTCAGCTTTTGTGATGCTTCCATTGGAGATGAATGACTATTTATCATTAATGAAAAGTTACAGTTTAGCTGTGTATAGAGACAAAACAAAAACAATGGACTTAAAGTAAAGTCTACAGTTTAATTTTTTTTAAACACACATGGGTTTTAGAAAGTCTCTCGAAGGGCAAACAGATACATGCAGTGAGTGAGCAGGGCATAGTATGAAAAGTGATATGATGTAAAACATCATACACACAGAGAGGTTTTAGGTTGCGTTTACACTCTACATATTGTAGGTACAGGTTTTTTTTCCAGCTCTGGAGTTGGTTAGGTTAGAACAAAATGATCTACGACTACATACACCAAGTAACTTAATTATATTCATAACAAAAGTTATCTCTATGACTTATTTATGGTTTACAGAGACCCAACAATTTCTCCATGAGGCAATCTTGTGCACACAGTGGCAACAAAAACCTTCCCTTTAACAGACAGGAACGTGGAACAGACCCAGCTCTATGGAGGACGGACATCTGTCCTCAACGGTTATGGAGGAAGAAAACGAGAGAGAAAGAGAGAAAAGACAGACAGATGGATAGAGAAAGACAAAGGCAGACAGACCTATATGTCATGGCAGTTGCTATAGTAGAATAATAGAAGTACAGCTAAGGTGATAGAATATGACACTAGTAATAATTATGGTGGTAAATATGATCAATGATAAGTAGTGATAATAACAGCTGTGATACAATGAGATATATTACTGATGATGTTTTTATGGCTACAAATGTTATAATTTATAACACTAATGATAGTTTATATGAGTAATAGTAATAATAGTAGGAGGAGACCTGAGAGACGACAAAGCACCAACAACTCCAGGGATGATAGTGTCCTCTTCTCAGTAAAGCGTGTTTTGGATTATTATAGGATTAGGCTGATGTCGTTTTTTCTTCTAAGAAAATATAAAGACCCAAACCAACAATGAATGTATCTACTAACCAGTAGAGATGAGTCGGATACTCGGCTGAAACGAGTATCTGGTACGGATAAAGCACTTTTGCCGAGTATGACACGAGTAATACGTGTCAATATCAGTGCTCGGATTGAATGAAAATCCTTATTAGCGGATTGTGTCTGCATCTGTGATATGTTTGCTGCTGTGTTCCCCTCCACTACACACACACACACACACACACACACACACACACACACACACACACACACACACACACACACACACACACACACACACACACACACACACACACACACATACACACACAGACAAACACACACACACTCACCCACACACACAAACACACACACACACACACACACAAACACACGCGCACACACACACGCACACACTCTCTCTCTTTCCTTCACTCAGACTCGCAGGTCTTTTCCTTTAAGTTTCTTTAGCTTCAGGTTCGTTTTTACTTTGGTTTGTATTGACTTATTAACAGCAGAGTTCTGTAAGCATGGGTTCGTTCAGACGTGCTGCTTGGTAGAATGGGACTCATGTTGCGTCTATGCCTGTGGAGATTTGTTTACTTTTTAACTGAGTGTCTGTCACTGTCTTGCTGTATTCCATAAAAAATAAAGGTAGTAGTGGTGTAGATATGACAAATTAATTAAGCTACACTCAAACACACAGACTCTCACATAAAAAAGATCCAAAAAGTTTTTTAAATCTTAAATCTAAAGAAAAATTAAAAGTTAAAAAAAGGAAAATTATGTTGAGTATGAAAACTCTTTTTCATTACATTCATGTGTTGTATTCATTGTTGTAAACTTAAATAGTAAATTAAAAAATAGTTTGTTTGCTGTTGTGATCAAAACCATTGATCGGAAGCTAAATGCTGATGCTGTCCTGGAAATAGTTTTCTAATCAGTAATAAACAGAACTATTTCTGATCAACCATATCAATTGCATGCTTAAAATAACATACTGGTTAAAGCCCTGGCCAATTCAAAACAACTCGACCCACTTCTGGGTTAAATCCCTCCCACTCCGAGGATGGATCGCACAGATACTATAATACTATATAATTAATTTGGTAAACAGATACAGATAATAATGTACTTGCTCATCCCTACTAACCAGTATTGTGTGTGTACCCCTCATGTATCTTTTCCCTCTGTACTACCGAGCTCAATTGTTGTTAAAACACACAAGTGAGTCACAAAGTTGCACTGGCAACACACAGCATCCTGACACTAATACTCACTAGAACACCAAATGTGCTTCTGTCTTAATAGAGGATGACTTGGAGAAAAGCTGGAAGAGCAGACTGCTGGCCCACCGCATCGAGCTCCTAGTCGCTTCATGCTTCATCTTGGTGGTCACTCTCTCTCTCGGCATTGGCCTTGGAGGTAAGGGGCTAGGTGCTGTGTCAACTTCCATTTGGCTACAAATTTTTGATGGGGCCCTTACTTGGTCCCTAACACACAGTGCAGTCAGAATGCATGATGTTGCTGATTTGATTTATACCATCATGTGAACAGAAACTGCCATTTTAGAGGAGCAATACATAGTTACAGTAACAAGTTAACATGAAGAAAGGCGTTGTGTTGTGTCAGATTATTTGCCCTCAGTAAATGTTTTTCCCTTTGTCAGACCTGTGCTGCCACCATCTTTAAATCTATGTAGTTAGATTACATCACATATCAAAACCTTCAAACTCAGGTTGAAAGTACATTTTGAATGTGTTAACTATGGTTTTAACACTAAGGAACAGGATTCAAACATTGGAAACTAAGATGTGAAATAATTGCTCCACTCTTACAATGTCTGCTGCAGTGAAATGTCTTCAGTGTTACAAATCTTGGTCCTATAGGTTTTGAAACTTGCTTTGCAAACATTCAACAGAGAGACCCGGCAGGTCAGAACTGGGAATGACGTCACACCAGAGTTGACCAGAAAATTTAACATTTAATTGGGTGGGGGGACCATAGCCAGGTTATCCACTGATGGCAATACCTGTTGATGACAATGCATTATGCCATATTTTGCACCTTGAAACACTAGACTTGGTATTTGACTGACAGAGAACGCGTTCCGTTCCGGTTCGCCCATCAGAGTTTGAAGCGACCAGGGCATTTCGATCAAAAATAACTTGCTTCAGCACCTGAAAAGTTCGTCCCAAATTGGAACCTGGATATAGGTTCTTTTATAGGTATACTTTTTTTTTTCAGTGTGAACCGGTTCAAGCATGACAAGATCAGTCACGCACACACTCTCTCTCTTTCCCTCACTCAGACTCGCAGGTCTTTTCGTTTACAGTTTTTTTCAATTGCTAAAACACTAAACCCTGTTGTCTGAACCAATTTCTCTGTTGCCTGAACCCACTGATTGAATCAATCACTCTTTTGGCAAAACCATGAGCAATTTTCACCTGTTTAGACAAAACTTCCCAACACATTTTCATTGTGATGCACCTGTGCTGCATAATGGTGAGCACAGGTGGCAAAAGTCAAACACAGTTAAAGCACGGTTGTCACCACTTGAACACTACAACTCAAAATTGATCACACTTGTGGCTAATGATGTGAGGGAATATATAAAGCCAGTTCAGAGAGCACTGATTTGTGAGGCACTACAATGGATTGAAATCTGAGAGGAAGAGTTTGTGTGAGAGGAGGTCAAGGGGGTCGAGGTGGTCAAGGTGGTCAGCGAAGACAAAGAACAGTAATATCTGATGAAATCAGAGCTACTGTGATTGACCATGTTCTTGTCCGTGGTATGAGCATGAGGGAGGCCGGACAAAGGGTACAACCAAACATTGGTAGATTCACTGGTAATTATCTTTTTTGACATTATAGTACAGTATGTAAATGTTGAGAGCAAATTACTGTATGACATATTACAGTATATACTGTACCACAGTATACTGTAAGTAAATATATGTTTCAGTACATCACTGTGCCAATGTACTGTAGTGTTGTAACGTAGGGTTAGTCTAACTGTCTGTAGGCCTAGTATTCCATGTAAATTCTTTGTAACTGCATGATCTCTTTTTGTAGAATTGAAAGACTGCCACATGGGGGTGGGAGGACAGGTGGCACATGTACACAAGTGGCAAATGTACACAAAGACAAAAAACAGAAATCGTATGCAAGTGCTAAATGCACAGGTTTTTTGTTTTGCAACATGCATTCAGCTTCATGTCCTGAGCATTGTGTTTTCTATTTTTCTATGTAGTGTTTAGTGACGGCTCAGTAGTGTTTTTAATTTTGATTGACCTGGGGCACGATTTGACAACAAAGTTCAGTTTTGGGCACAGATTGAACTGTTTTGAGGTGAAAGTTTGGTTTTGCAAGAAGAGTCTGAGATTTTGTGAATGTAGCTCGAAAATTGGGGCTTGTGTTCACAGTTTAGAGAAAAGGAGAGAAGCTCTCAAGAAATGTGTCTTAGCAATCGAGAAAACTGTAAGTTTCTTTAGCTTCAGGTTTGTTTTTACTTTGGTTTGTATTCACTTATTAACAGCAGAGATCTGTAAGCGTGGGGAACAGACTTATTGGAGCAGCCTGATAATAAGGAGTTGCATAGTCTAGGCTGGACTACTGCAACTCCTTTTTTATCAGGCTGCTCCAATAAGTCTGTTAAGAGTCTCCAGTTGGTCCAAAATGCTGCAGCTACTAAAACAAATCGAAGAGAACATATTTCTCCTGTATTAGCTTCTTTGCACTGGCTACCTGTAAAATCTAGAATAGAATTTAAAATTCTCCTCCTTACCTACAAAGCTCTTATTGGTCAGGCTCCGTCGTATCTTAAAGAGCTCATAGTACCGTATTACCCGACTAGATCGCTGCGCTCTGAGAATGCAGGGCTACTCGTCGTTCCTAGAGTCTCCAAAAGTAGAATGGGAGGCAGAGCCTTCAGCTACCAAGCTCCTCTCCTGTGGAACCAACTCCCAAGTGTTATTCGAAATACAGACACTGTCCCCATATTTAAGAGTAAACTTAAAACTTTCCTTTTTGATAAAGCTTACAGCTAGGGCTTACGAGCCCTTAGCAATGTTGTTATTTTTAAGCTGATTTTGTTCTAATTAATTATGCATGTTAATTATGCTATAGGCCTAGTCTGCCGGGGGATAATACTTTTCCAGATACTCTGAGCTTCTCTCCTCTCTGTCTGTATTGTTCATGTCTCATCAATGCCTGTTACTAATTCAATTTCTTCCCCGGAGTTGTTTGTGCTCTGTCGTCTCGCAGGTCTCTGCTGATCGTGGTGGTGCCTGCTGCTACTATTATAATCTATAACCTTAGCTTGGCTTGTTTCTGCTATTCTGCTGTATTAACTGCCATAACATATAAGTCATATTCACATTACTATTGATATTATTATAGTTAGTGGAAGTGTGTCTGTCTCTGTCTTTGTGTCTGTCTTTGTCTCTCTCTGTCCATCTGTCCGTCTTTTCTCTCTTTCTCTCTCCTTTTCTTCATCCCCAACCGGTCAAGACAGATGGCCGTCCTCCACAGAGCTGGGTCTGTCTGACGTTCCTGCCTGTAGAAGGGAAGGTTTTCGTCGCCACCGTACTCTACGGGGGAATTGTTGGGTCTATGTTTATCATAAATAAGTCATAGAGTGTGGTCTTTACCTAGTTTGTAAAGTGTCCTGAGATAACTTTTGTTATGATTTGGCACTATAAATAAAATTGAATTGAATTCAGCTGTCAGATATTTTATCCTTTTAGTGAAATGCTCTGAATGAATTTGAGTTCCCTCTGGTAAACAGTAAACTACGTGCAGCGTGTGTGTGTGTGTGTGTGTGTGTGTGTGTGTGTGAGCTTTTATTGTGAAAGGTCAGAACGGAAGAAGTGAAGCTATCTGTGCTGCTTTTGTCGAGGTTCTTGCATCTCTGGAAGTGTCTCTTTCTCTCTGTCTGTCTTTGTGTCTGTCTTTATCTCTCTCTGTCCATCAGTCTGTCTTTTCTCTCTTTCTCTCTCCTTTTCTTCCTCCCCAAGCAGTGCAGACAGATGTCCGTCCTCCATAGAGCTGGATCTATTCCACATTCCTGTCTGTAAAAGGAAAGGTTTTCGTTGCCACCGTACTCAATGGGGGATTTGTTCGGTCTGTGTAAATCATAAATAGGTTATAGAGTGTGGTCTTTTCTTTGCATTGAAAGGAGCCAGTTAAGGGTGGTTCGGGCATCTAGTAAGGATACCCCCTGGGCACCTCCCTAGGGAGGTGTTCCAGGCACGTCCAGCTGGGAGAAGAGCTCGGGGAAGACCCAGGACTAGGTGGAGAGATTATATCTCTACACTGGCCTGGGAACGTCTCGGTATCCCCCAGTTAGAGCTGGTTAATGTGGCCCAGGAAAGGGACGTTTGGGGTCCCCTGCTAAAGCTGCCAGCTCCGCGACCCGACCCCGGATAAGTGGTTGGAGATGAGATGAGATGAGATGAATTGAATTGAATTGAATTGAGGTTGAAGGAGTGAAAAAGTTTTCCGTCTGCACACAGCAGACCTCTGTGTTGTTGTCTTATAATATAATTAAACAACACAATGTGATTGGTCTGCAACACGATGGTGTGGTGGATAGCACTGTCGCCTCACAGCAAGAGCCCTACTGTGTGAAGTTTGCATGTTCTCCTTGGTCTGCGTGGGTTTTTCGCTGCATTCCTCCCACTTTCCAAAAAGGTTCATTGATGACTCTAAATTGCCCGGAGGTGTGAGTTTGAATAATTGTCTCTACTGATGGATGGAATGGGTTGGTTGATGAGTGTTTGAACCCATAAATCATATTTTAAAAGGGTCAGACTAAGCAGCCGGAGAGTTCTTGCTCAGCTTGCTTGCTAGTTGACCTGTTGCTTGTGTGAGTAACGTTACATCCTGACACAAACACACACACACACACGTTCCAGTTTAACTCAGAAGTTTCTGAGTTTGTCGTCGGAGATCTCTCGCAAACCCTCGCAATCCAACATGGGGGGGACCATGGGGGAACAACAGAAGTGAAAGCTGTAGGAAAACAATCTTCAATCTTCTCATTAAATCAGTCGTACACACAGTACCGTCTTCTGTCTGTGGAAATGGTGCTACAGTTTTTGTACAAAATACAGCATAATGCGTTGATATCAACTGGTATTGCTAACGATGGCTAACCTAGAATAGTGCCCCCAACCCGTTAAGTACTGCTCAAGAAAATGAAGGGAACACTCAATCACACATTAGATGTTAATTAACAAATTATTCAAGTAGAAAACCTTTACTGATTCATATTATATCATTTGTTGAGAACAAAATGATGTAACAACAGTCAATGGAAACCAAAACCATCAACCCAATAAGGGCTGGATTCAAAATCACACTGTGGGTGTAAATTAAAGTCACAGGCTGAGCCAACTTGTGCCAACTACAATGGACATTTAACACAAATCTCCCCGTTTCTTCTGCTCCTGGGGTGTGGCTGGTCTCGCCGTTTCACTCTCAGCAGACTGTTTAAGATGCTGTCTCTTTAGGTAGCTGAAAAGGTTCATTTTGTTACCATCTGAGGTGAACACTTTGTGTTACTGTGTGTGTGGCAGGTTTGGGCAGACAGCAGCCTCTGTGAAGTAACGGCGCTGCCACCTGGTTAAACACATTAGTAGTCTGCTGGTGCACGGGACATTTACCTGTTTTTAGGCGGATATTTTACAGCTTGTTCAACACATTCTGTGAATAAGTGTCGTCAGACAGTGACACTCGTGCGTGCTGTTAGGACACGATGGATGTAACTCCTCTGTTCTGTTTTCATTTTCAATCATGACTTCCTGCTACTCTGAATAAAAAATAATAGGATGAGAAATCCTCGTCACTGCCTGTAGTTCACTATGATTGGTTGATCGGCGTGTCTTTAGGGCGGGAATGAAGCAGGGACCTCGCACTACCCCTCCACCTCTCACCTATGCTTGCACCCTTTTGAACATTAAAGATTGTTTGTTGCACTTTGAACCAGAGTCGAGTCGTGCACTTGGGTCCTGATCAAACACAAACCTTAACAATTACCCCGTATTAACAATTAACATAACAAGAAATATTCTGTGTACGGTACCAAAAAACAAAACAAAAACATAATCCTTTATCAAAGCTACGTATGCTACCTGGCTACCCAACAAACCAGCTGGTTCATTTACAGTATTTATCTCATTTTAAAGGGGACTTATCTTTGGTTAGCTAGATTGCAGTTGGTAGGCCTACTGGTCAGCTGGAAGCACGTGATTGGCTGAAAGATGAGGGGCGAGCACACTCCACTGTCATAGAAAATGACATGAATTGGAAAAAGAGCATATTGATAATATTATAATAATAATAATAATAACAATAATAATAAGTATAGCTATAATTAAATTAAATTAAATAATTAAGTTCAATCAAACTGTTGAAAATTAAAAACACAGTATGGCTTCATTTCAATATTTAACTAAATTTATCCATGTGGTTATTTATTCCAGACATTTATATGTCTATTTCATTGATAGAGTAGACACAGGGGAAAACATTCCGCTGCTGAGTGCACTGGCTGTCTGTAGTCTTGGAGGTGCAGGGGCAGTGCTCACCCAAACAGTGATGGGAAGTAACTGGTGTCAAATGGAGTTGGGTCACTGTCGATAGCAGAGCATGGCTCACACGGCTGGAGGATCAGTTGATCATCTGAACAAACACTCAGCTGAAACCAAATGGGTCTGCTTCACCTGCTGAACACATGCCCGTAAGGTTAGAAACTGAGAATGACCAGCCTGACTGTAAGGGCTCCTGATGCAGTAGAATAGAATCTCTTTGGATTGTTTGTTGTTAGCGTAGCCTACAGAACCTTCAGTGATTTATCATTCACCTCTTGGTGTGTGTGTGTGTGTGTGTGTGTGTGTGTGTGTGTGTGTGTGTGTGTGTGTGTGTGTGTGTGTGTGTGTGTGTGTGTGTGTGTGTGTGTGTGTGTGTGTGTGTGTGTGTGTGTGTGTGTGTGTGTGTGTGTGTGTGTGTGTGTGTGTGTGTGTGTGCGTGTGTGCGTGCGTGCGCGTGCGTGTGTGTGTGTGTCTACAGTGGGTCTGAGGTGTGTGGGGAAGTTTCGTTGTGGCTCCTCGTCTAAATGCATCAGGCCCTCGGCTCAGTGTGACGGAGAGGAGCACTGTGACAATGGAGAGGACGAGCTCGGTTGTGGTGAGACACACACACATGAACACACGGATACATAATAACAAATCAGTGTGTCATTCAGCCAAATGGACAACATCAGAATACAAATAAACAACCCTTCTGCTCACCTCTATAACTCTGTGTGTGTGTGTGTGTGTGTGTGTGTGTGTGTGTGTGTGTGTGTGTGTGTGTGTGTGTGTGTGTGTGTGTGTGTGTGTGTGTGTGTGTGTGTGTGTGTGTGTGTGTGTGTGTGTGTGTGTGTGTGTGTGTGTGTGTGTGTGTGTGTGTGTGTGTGTGTGTGTGTGTGTGTGTGTGTGTGTGTGTGTGTGTCAGTGCGTCTGAGTGGGAGAAGCTCAGTGGTGCAGGTCCAGAGAGGGGGAGTATGGAGGACAGTGTGCTCAGAAGGCTGGAATAACTGGCTGGGGGTCTCTGCCTGCAAGCAGCTGGGATACTCCAGGTTAAGACCGCGACTCTAAGGTCCAACATACAGTATTTGTCCTGTGGGAGATACCTTTACAATTAATAGAGGGATTCCCAAGACCTTTGTAGAGAAAGTAATTGTCCCCAGATGATTTCCTACTGACTTTGTTGAACACAGTTCATGACAGGATACCTCTAAAGGAGCAAAGGTAGACCAAATGCTGTCTCACTCACCCCTTAGCATAGCATTATTCAATGGGCATGTTTGGTTTTCTGGTTTGTACACTTACGATTCATTTCAAGAAGATGAATTCCTTTATTAGTCCCGTGAATGGGGAAATTCAATTTTCACTCTATTATTTTTTTTTCATTTTACACACACACAGGCCCGAAATACACACACATGCTCAGACAGGACCTATATACATGCAACCAATGGAGAGATGTTAGAGCGAGGGGACTGCCAGTGACTGGCGCCCAGAGCAGTTGGGGGTTCGGTGCCTTGCTCAACAGCACCTCGGCAGTGCCCAGGAGATGACCTGGTTTAACAGTTTTTCCTGATGATCCTTACACTAGCACCCACATGATCTAATGGAGTGGTCCCATCTAAAGAAATTAGAGTTTCTTAACAGTGCTGTTTCCTGTCTCAACACAAACAGCTCATTTAGTTGAACAGGACTGAAGTTTAAATGTTGCTTTGTTACATCAAATGATCATAGTAAAGAGCTAGGGATTAAAGAGCTTTATAGACACATCATAGTCACATGAGTTCAGGTCTGAGCATATCAGAAGCAAAACGTAGAAGATATTTTTCATATATTAACATGTATCACAGTGATCAGTCTCATCCCCATATTTGGAAAACACTGTTATCAACAGCCTGATCATCAGCTGTGCATTCTGTCTGTCTGTCAGGTATGTGGAGTCATTCTTCGTCTCTCTGACCTCCATTGAGCAGGACCTTCAGCATAACCTGGTGTCGATCGACCTGAGCCAGTCACAGATCATTAAGCTCCAGAATGCCACAACCTTCAGGTAGAAAGCACATCCCCATTTGAATTAATGGAAAAGTATGCAAAATCTTCACTAATAGTCAGTGACAATTCAATAAATCATCTACAGCAATTATATTAGAACTGGAAGTGTGTGTTGCTTCTCTCTTCTCTTCTCTTCTCTTGCTTCTCTATCCATTTTGAGCTCAAGGGGTAGAAATAAAACCTAAAGCTAAACCAGCTCCATCTGCAAATAACAACCTTTATTTATCCTGCCCAAAAACACAGTCTGTGCAGCAAACTCATTATTCCATTCTATTTTATAGTAGTGTGTAATTATGATCTGTTCCCATTATGGGATAGACATTTACAAACATTTACAAAGACATTGTCAACAGACAGTAGTTTTAATACAGATATAATAATAATGATAATAATAATAATAATAATAATAATACATTTTATTTGTATTGCACATTCAACAATCTCAAAGTGCTACAGAGAAGAATAGAAGCTGCAGCTTTGGGGAAACGCCTCCCGGACCTACACACAGACAAGGGAGAGACACATGCAGGGAAACACAGACAGAGGGAGACAAACTCACACAGAACGGAAGAGAGGAGAGCACTGACAGACACAGAACATGTCAGTAATAATAATAAATAATAATAATAATAATTATAATAATAAAACGAGGAGCGAGTTTCTTGGACGAGACACTCAGGGGGATGTCCCGAGAATTCAACCACACCTTTTGTCCAAGTCTGTATCTGGGTGCAGGGGTGCGATGACGATCTGCCATCTTGCGGTTCTGCTCCGCCGCTCGGAGCAACGCCCCACGGGTCTCCCTCCAAATCCGACGCACTCTTCGGAGATGGTGCTGAACGGATGGCACCGCTATCTCGGCATCCTGGGCCGGGAACAAAGGGGGTAAGTAGCCCAACGAAGCCTCGAAGGGGGACATGCCTGTAGCTGTGCTGGTCAGGGAGTTGTGGGAGTACACAACCCAGGAGAGCTGCGAAGACCACGAAGAAGGGTTGCGGGCACAGATGCAACGAAGAGCAGTCTCCAAATCCTGATTCGCCCTCTCCGTTTGGCCATTCGACTGGGGGTGGAACCCGAGGATAAACTGACCTTAGCCCCTAAGGCCTGGCAGAAGGCCTTCCTCCTACCACGGTCGGAGACGATGTCCGCAGGTATCCTACGTGGTCCGCAAGGATTTGTGCCGTCTCCATGGCCGACGGCAACTTTGGGAGAGAAACGGTCCACTATCGTAACTATGGTGTCTTTACCTTGAGACATGGGGAGTCCGGTAACGAAATCAAACGTGATGTGGGACCATGGTCGACCGGGGACCGGGAGAGGATGAAGAAGACCAGCTGGAGGTCGATGAGATGCCTTCCCTCGGGCGCAGACGGTGCAGGCCAGGACAAACTCCTTCACCATGGATTTCCACAAGAAGTGGCGACGAAGAAGTTTGAGGGTTCTGGTGATTCCGGGATGGCAGGAGAGACGAGACGAGTGTCCCCACTGGAGTACCTGAGAGCGAACGCTGGCAGGAAAAAACAGGCGTCCTGGTGGTCCACCACTAGGATCGGGATGCGAGCGCTGCGCCTGCCCTGACCGTAGCCTCGATCTCCCAGGTCAATGCTGCCATGACACAAGACGAGGGGACGATGTTCTCCATACCCAATTCCTCCTCCTTGGCAGGTCCAAATTGCCGTGAAAGGGCATCAGGCTTGACGTTCTTACTTCCTGGAATGTATGTAAATTAAAGCGACCAAAGAACAAAGCCCATCGGGCTTGGCGGGAGTTAAGCCTTTTGGCCGTCTGGATATAGGCCAGATTCTTGTGGTCTGTCCAGACCACAAATGGAATCTCTGCCCCCTCCAGCCAATGTCGCCACTCCTCCAATGCTAGCTTCACTGCCAGCAACTCATGGTTTCCGACATCATAATTCCTTTCTGCAGGAGACAGTTTCTTGGAAAAGAAAGCACAGGGGTGAATCTTATTGTCGGACTTGGCTCGCTGGGACAAAACCGCCCCCACTCCCAGATCTGAAGCGTCCACCTCAACGATGAACTGGAGACCAGTGTCAGGCTGCACGAGCACAGGAGCGGAAGAAAAACGCTTCTTCAGAGTCAAAGAGGCGCTGTTGGCGGCAGGGGACCAGTCAAACGGAGTAGCGGGCGAGGTCAACCTGGTCATCGGAGAAACTACCTGACTGTAGTTGCGGATAAATCGTCGGTAGAAATTGGGGAACCCCAAAAACCTCTGAAGTTGTTTGTGAGAGGTAGGTGTGAGCCACTCCGTCACAGCCGTGACTTTCGCAGAGTCAGCCCTAACCTGTCCGCTCTCGACAATATAACCCAAGAAGGCTACCGACGATACATGAAACTCGCACTTCTCGGCTTTCACAAATAACCGATTCTCCTGGAGACGCTGAAGCACCTGACGAACGTGCACCACGTGTTCGTTCAAGTCTTTAGAGAATACCAGGATGTGTTCTAGTTACACAAATACGGAACGGTTGAGCAGGTCCCGAAGCACGCCGTTAACTAGAGCCTGAAACACAGCCGGAGCATTGGTTAACCCAAAAGGCATGACCAGGTACTCAAAGTGCCCGAGTGGCGTATTAAAGGCTGTCTTCCACTCGTCCCCCTCCCTCACCCTCACGAGGTGCTTTGCGTTGTGGAGGTCGAGTTTTGAAAAGACGGTTGCGCCATGCAACGGCTCGAATGCAGAATTGATCAACGTAATGGGTACTTATTCTTAATGGTGATGTTATTAAGGCCCCGGTAATCTATGCAGGGACGCAGGGATTTATCCGTCTTGGCCACGAAGAAAAACCCAACTCCCAGTGGGGAAGACGAAGGGCGAATAATCCCTGACTTGAGGGAGTCGTTAATGTAGGTCTCCATTGACTCTCGTTCGGGACCTGACAGATTGTAAAGACGACTAGTGGGAAAAGTCGATCCGGGCAAAAGCTCAATGGGGCAGTCGTAAGGACGGTGAGGAGGCATAGATAAAGCCTTAGTCTTGCTGAAAACCTCGGCTAGATCGTGATACACGGGCGGTACGGAAGACAAATCAGGCGGATCATGAACAGCGGAACTGAGAGCACTAGGACAACTAGGAGGAGCTGAGCGGAGACAGGAAGAGTGACAATGGCTACTCCAGCTCACAATCCGACCCGTTATCCAGTCAATGACTGGGTTGTGAGTGATGAGCCAGGGAAGACCAAGAACTACTGGGGCATTAGTGGAAGGCATAACATGAAACGCTATAGACTCAGAGTGATTACCAGCCAGAGACATATTTAAGGGCAAGGTCTCAGCGGAGATCTGAGCGAGTTCGCTCCCACTGAGACTGTTAACACTTAAAGGAGTCTCCAGCTGGTTCACGGGGATAGCGTTAGCAGCAACAAAATCACAGTCAATTATATTAGTGTCGGCACCTGAGTCAATCAATGCCTGAAGGGAATATTCCCTGCCCTCACAAGTCAGAATAACCTCCAGATTTATGCGCTGACGGGGATTATTTGGGACCACTGAACGACTCACCAGAACCCCGCCTGTAGAATGGTGAGCCGGACCATTCTGTCAGGAACGGTGCGGGGATAGCAGAAAAGGTGGACCCAATGCAGACACAGACAAAAAGTAAAGTTACAAAACAAACGTTTAATTTAATAAACGGACAAACGCAAAACACTACAGAGAATACAAATACAAAGACTAACTAAATGAACACGGGAATACAGAAACAGGAAGATGACGGAAGATCAGGGAGACGGACGGGAAACGGGAACACGGGAAACTACGGAGAAAAACAGAAAACAAAACACGATTATTTAACTTACTTCGGGGAGCGTGAAAACCACAACGAGAAAGGGGATGCCAGTCCGGGGGGAATAGTTCTACCTATACAGGGTCGACAACGGTCCGGCGCTGCATGCCTGTCAGCTTCACACTTTTAAGGTGGTGGTGTAATCATCATAACAGGCTGCAGCTTTGGGGAAACGCCTCCCGGACCTACACACAGACAAGGGAGAGACACATGCAGGGAAACACAGACAGAGGGAGACAAACTCCCACAGAACGGAAGAGAGCAGAGCACTGACAGACACAGAACACGACACAGTAGCTCAGCAGAGCTCAGCTCACAGTTCAGTTAGTCAGCAGGGCAGACAGTTTACCCACGAGTTGTTTTGAGGGGTACAGAATGGAAGTATTGCTCTTCCATAAAAAATATGTTTAGTCTGAATTAATATTGTATATAGTGTTTTGTCCCACCCCACCTCTACTGTGATTGGACTGCTGGGATAAAAGTGACAGTGATGAGTGCAGCGTTTAACCCAAACGTTAAACTCTTTGCAACCAGAAAACAACAAAAAACGCTCAGCGCCTCGTCACACTGCTGCCATTTGTAGCAGAGTGTAACTATGTTGCAAAACATTAAAACAATACGCTGGCCTGAAAAAAAAAACACTTTGGTGTACACACAGCCTTAGAGGTTGACTATGGAGAATGAGCAGAACAGCTCCATCTAGTGTCTCAAGATCGTAGTCGCAACAACATAAAATAATTCCAGCAGTCGGGTTGCCAGGTTGGTCAGACCAGGCCCAGTAGCCTACAGGAGACTAGTCTGTTTTAGCCTGTTTGAACCCATCCCCTCCAGAAAATCACACCATAAAAACAAGTATTAGAGGAGTTTGACTAACAGTTAGCATTAGCCGTTCCAGCTAAGTAAAGATGAAATTGATGTTAGCGATCAGGGAGAAACGTAGCGTAACGTATTTGGGCGTGCATTTTAATGGCTTTTCTCTCTTTTCTCTCAGTCCATGGAGTGAATGTTTGACCTATATTGACTCTGGTCTACTACTCCTATATAGGAGATCAATATTGAGGCTTAATTAGACTGTTTTGAGGGCGAGAAAGCCGTGCTGAATGAAATGCCTGATGCACGATACAAAGCAAAAAAAACTGCAGCAAAAACAAAAATGTTTTACCTTATAAGTTAACTACAAATGTCTGTAAAACCTAATGGGACTGTGCATAGGTGCCGACTTGGGTTAAACAGTGTAGATATATGGTCTGATGGAATCATATTGTAGAGAGACTGCATGATCCACAAGGCTATTTAAAGTTGTATGTTGTATCTTGTTTCTAGCGTCCTCTTTGGCAGTGAGATGTAACTGCAGGTGAGCCTGTTCTTTCAGAGCCTCCATCTTGTCCCGTTCACAGTCACTATGTGTTGACTTTTTTTTTTTGCTCTTCTGTAAACTTTATTGAAACACATTCACCTGTCTACATCCAGTCCATCCCCTATATGTATTACACATCTGCCCTTACTACAAGCCTGACTCAGAAGTTGGAATTTCCGATTTCCGATTACAAGTGAACGCAACATAACCATTGGTGATCTGGGCCAACAGAGCAACCGCTCTCAGCAGAGTCACTAAAATGGAGGACTATTTACAGCTAGCGAATGTCAGTCTGAGACACACAGATTGGAATACTCGACAAAAAAGGCAACAAGTGCTTTCATTAGTGGGTCACTTGATCAATCAATCATTGTTGTAACTCACAATTTGATAGATATTAACTAAAAAGACAATTAAATAGATGGAAATCTTACTACAACTTTAAATATGCAGTCTGCAACATTTGTTTGCTCATATTCACTGAAGCCAACATTATGCTCCAATAAAACAAAACAGATCATCCAGTTGCGCCACTGCACGCATGTAGAGCCTGTTGGTTTTGCAAAAATCAATTGCGCCCATATCATCCTGTCCACAGGCCACAGATACCCTCTCCCCCTCACGCATGTTACAATTTCACAGGCACACGCCTCAAGCTAGGCAAATACTAAATTACGTTAGCAGTTGCTATCTATGAGTAAGTTGGCCAGCCTACCTCCATGTAGGAGGCTGATTTCATTTTCCGTGAATTTTATTTGACCTGTTTTCTTACTATTAAGTAGCCATGTCTCTTCACAATATGATTCCATCAGACCTTATATCTACACTGTTTAACCCTAAGTAGACACTTAAGCACAATCCCATTATGTTTTCAGACATTTGTAGTTAGCTAATAAGGTAAAATATGTTGTTCATGCTGCATTTTGCTGAACTTTCACTTCCCTTTGTATCATACATCAGGCACTTCATTCAGCACGGCTTTCTCGCCCTCAAACAGCCTAATTAAGCCTCAAAGTTGGTCTCGTACGTAGGAGATGCACTTGAAAAAAAGATTTTCAAAAGAGAAAAGAATTTAAGGATGGGAATCATCAACGGGAATGGAAAATGGAAAAGGAATCATATAAAGTGCCAGAACCTTTATGAACCAAAGTCCAGTTCATAAATAGGCTTGATGAAGCTAAAGCTGAAGCTATCTTCACTTTGTAACTGCTCTTCAGTAAATGTTGGAGTCAATGCGTTCTTTTTCCTGCTCTGTGAAGTCACTGCACAATACAACTCTGTGATTCCCCTACTTTCGCCGCAGTAAGACTCAATGCAGCTCAGGGAAGGTGACCACTCTGAAATGTCTGGGTAAGAAATCACTGCTGATCAGGGATCTTTGTGTACATGTGCTATTGCATGTGCCTACATTCTTGCATGGCATGCAAATATGTGTGCTTCTGTGTGTGTCTTTGTTGGAGTGTATGCAGGTATGTGTGTTGCTTTTGCCTAGTTAGATGTACATATCATGTGTATGTCATTTGGAACAACTGGAGCTGAGAAGAAAACAACAGGGGTTTAATGTGCTTAAATACGTAACCGATGTGTTTGCGGGAGTGTGTTACCGACATTCACACCTAAAGCGATGGAGGCGATGAAAGTGTCAAGCTGCCATTCAAAATGAATGTAAATGACGCATTGACACGCAATGCCGCTCCTGGCAATGTGATTCGGGCGATAAGAGCGACGCAACAAAGCACTGATACGGGTCCATCGCGTCCATGGATATAATATAATGGATATAACTATGAACTGTGGATGGCAGCAACGTGCCTTTAGGCATCTATTCTGCCACAAATCCAGAAGAAGAAGAAGAAAGCCGTCAGTGCAGAGTGAAGCGTGTGCAGGTCTGATCTACCAGAGACCGGGCAGCACCTGTTCGGCTTCAGAGGTTAAATCACTGGCGGCCTGATCTCACTACAACACAACGCCACACTTTATCTGAGAGCTCATTTCTGTTCTTTTAAAAGCATTAAGACCCCTGGTTAGCACTAGCATAGTTTCCATTTAGCACAACAGCAGAGTAGGCAGAGCCGGGGGTTAGCTTCAATTAGCTAGCCGCCTCGGCTGCTACCTGCGATAGACGCGATGAAGCAATGATCAAAAATATGACAAATGTGAGCGAGCATTGTGATACTTGCGTTCCGGGCGATTTTATCACCACCATTGCTCCTGGTGTGAATCATAGGCTGTACAGTTTATTGTGTGAATGCACGGTTAAGTCCAATGCATTTGTGCATGCAACTCTGCATGTACTATGGTTCAGCTGGTATGGATTTGTGAAGGTTGATACCAATTCTGCTCATAGTTGATACTTTTGATCAATATTTAAAAGATTTAAAGGGGCACTCCACCCACTTAACACATAAAGATCAGATGACTTCTTCCTCCCCAACCGGTCAAGACAGATGGCCGTCCTCCACAGAGCTGGGTCTGTCTGACGTTCCTGCCTGTTATAGGGAAGGTTTTCGTTGCCACTGTACTCTACAGAGGAATTGTTGGGTCTATGTAAATCATAAATAAGTCATTGAGTGTGGTCTTTACCTACTCTGTAAAGTGTCCTGAGATAACTTTTGTTATGATTTGACACTATAAATAAAATTGAATTGAATTGAATTGAATTGAATGACTTGTCATGATAATTAAAATTATGAAACAGATGGCATGAATCAAGAAATCTGATTGGTTAATATTCGGGTTATAAATCCCATATGCCACGGTTATGACGTCCGATTCCTTGTCACATTTCTATATCACTTCGCTTTCGTCTTTTTATAGATTGTAGGGCCCAAATACGACCCGAATCCTCCCTGTGTATGTGTCATAGACAGTAGATTATATGGCAAGTCAGGGTGCAAGTGCGCATATTTAATTAGCACAACAGAGCTAACACATTGTGACACGACACCAACACCTTTTAATTTGTTCTAAATTGTTCTATGATATACAGTTTATGGTTGTAACTGCCATATTGTCATTTATGCTAACACCACCACATGAATGACCATTAGATAGTTAGCATTCAAATCCCATGGCTAATCCTGACAACTAGCTTCCAAAGTGGAGTGAGGGCTAGCGGCTAGCTGTCACCGAAGAGGCCACGCCCCTAATTATTCATACATTTAAACTACCAACAGAATAAAAATCTACGAGAAAAAAGTTGCAGATTTACAATATTCAAAGTTAGAAAAATAGTGTTTTGTTTTACACCTCCAGTGTTTTGATTTACACTCCCTGTTGAACTTCATCACTTCTGGATCAACACAGATGCTGCTGCATGCCGTGCAGGCTCCTTTGTCTACAGCAAACTCTGAAAAATACTGATTGGAAGTTTAGAAAGAATGGAGGACGCTACAAAGTCCGATGGCATCATGTATAAGAGAGACTGCATTCTGGTGCTTCTAACGTTATATGTACAATAAAACTTTAACGGTACTATTATTTTTGATGCCCGATTAATGCTGATAGTGAAGTGAGCCACAGCACACACTGCATGTAGACAGGGCAGACTGAAATAACGATTTTCTACGTGTTAATGCCTGTTGAAAAAAGTAGTATCCTACTAAAGTATTGACTTTTTACTCACAAAGGTTTGATTTCACTTAACTACAAACCAGCACCTGTCTCTACCAAAGGTGGCTTAATATACATGACATCATCATGTCATCAAATCTTGTAACACTCTTCATTCTTTCCAATCTTACAAACAGTATTTTTCAGAGTTTGCTGCAGACATACTAGCCTGCACGGCATGCAGCAGTGTCTGTGTTGATCCTGAAGTGATGTAGTTCAACAGGGAGTGTAAAACTAAACACTGGAGGTGTAAAATAAAACACTATTTTCACGACTTTTAATCTCATAAATCTGCGACTTTTTTCACGTAGATTTGCTACTTTGAATCTCATAAATCTAACAACATTATTTTCTCGTTAACAAGACTATATGAGATTGGAAGGACACGTAGCACATGCATTTTTGAAGCCTATTGTGTGCCTATTACTGGCTGTGATGAAAATGCTCATCTTACAGTGTAAAAAGGGAGTGTGTCTGGTTGCTTTAGGTTAATATAAATTCATACAACTAAGTAAATTAACATGTCAAAGTTAAACAAAAGTACTAAAATGTACTGATGAACAGCGACTTCCTTTCTTTTAAAAGAAATATTATAGACTTTACTTAATTTAGATCAATATAAGTGGAGTTAGGTAACATTTACTTAATTTTACTTAATTTCTTCACAAATGTTACGTTTAGAGGCAAGTACACCTGATAGTGTTGAGTGACTTGTACTTGATATTCAGCAGTAAAATGTACTTGAAAAAAAAAAAATTCGGTGTACATTCACTGTGTCCTGTTTTGGTCTTGGTAATGCTTAATGCGCATATTTCATAATACTGGATGGCGAAAAACACACTTGCTCCCACCTCTTCAGCAGCATCTTTGTTAATCCATAAAACAAAAATGTGTAGAAACGAGGCGTAAATGTGTCTTTACTTGCTTTGTTATTGAAAGCAGCTCTCTAAGTGACCCATAGCTGCTACTCTGTTAGGAGAAAATCAGGAACACATGACAGTTACTGATTTAGATCTAATAAAGGCTAGTATCAACCCTCCAGCTTAAGGTGTTTATCCATGTGTGTGAATTAGTGTTTGCATCCATGCCTTAGAGATGCACGAGCTGACCTATGACCCTCTGTGCGTTTGTCCTCAGAGTGCGGCTCCAGGCCTCAGTACAGCACTCGTATTGTTGGAGGTAATATTTCCAGACTGGGTCAGTTCCCTTGGCAGGTCAGCCTCCACTTCAGCAGTGAACACCTGTGTGGAGGCTCCATCATAACATCACGCTGGGTCCTCACTGCAGCGCACTGTGTGTATGGGTGAGTCACACATGGAAATTCAACAATCTACACAGGAGATGTTATTCTGTGTACGGAGCTATGTATTATTGCAAATTAGTTGGTGTGTAGTTGCAAATTCTTTATTCTTTATTTGGATCTCCATTAGCTTCCACAAAGTGGCCACTAGCCTTCTTGGGGTCCATACAGGAAGCGACAACAACTATAACAGTCATAAAATCACACTATATCATTAAAACAAAACAACTATATCAATAAAACAAAAACAAGGTAGCTATAGTCACAAAACAAAAACAAACCAAACAACAACAAAAAACATAACCAAAAAGTGGCCGCTAGTCTTCTTGGGGTCCATACAGGAAGCGACAACATCTATAACAGTCATAAAATCACACTATATCATTAAAACAAAACAACTATATCAATAAAACGAAAACAAGGTAGCTATAGTCACAAAACAAAAACAAACCAAACAACAACAAAAAACATAACCAAAAAGTACAGGGGCCTGTTTCCCAAAGCAGGTTCAAAAATCTCTGAGTTTAACCCTGAACTCTGAGTTGATCTACTCTGAGATAGGAAACTCTGAGTTTTCGGTTCCAGAACAGCAGATTTGCGTTAGGTTGATCAACTCAGAGTAGTTTGACCTGGAGTTAAGCGCGTGCACCACAAGTAAAAAAAGACAGCATCAATGGAGCCCTGATTCGACGAGTCACCGTGGCAACGGGGAAGCGAAGGGCTACGTTACAACTGGAATTGGAAATATTAATGCGCTCATACGGTGAGTTTGAGCAGGTTTACACCGCTGCTGCAGCAAAAGAGAGGGAGACGGTGCAGGAGAACATTGCGGCTCGGGTCAGTGCATAAGCTTAAATGTAGTCCTGTTGCAATCACAGTAATATCACAGGGGGAACTGCTTGAGTGGGAGCCTATTAGTTTATTTCATTTAAGTGCAACCCCGCGGGGGAGAAGCGCACTTGGCAGCAGCTTAAGATGAAAAATAAAAACATTGTTCAAACAGGTAAAACATCGACACAATCTCATGGTGATGCCTCATTTTGAGCATGTTTTACATGGTAAAGTAAATTTTACCGTAAGTGGCTGTTTTATATGTTGTATAAAAAACTCCCATTTGCAAAAAAACGCAGTGCAACACACAATATCTGCTGTGATATAAGAGCATTACTGGTTGTTAATGTTGGAAATGTAAGAAGGGATGAGATGGACTATGACATGAAACGGTGTTTCCCTGCCACGAAATGGACCCCCTTGCATTATAGGTGATATTCTGGATTAGAAGGCTGTTGTTTCCACCTATAGGAGTAGTTTATATACCGGTAACCACATTAAAAGCACACACTTTTGAACCTATGAATTGTAAGAAAAGCTGGGATAATATTTAGGAAACGCTAAGTCAAATACATTCAACTTGCTCAAAAGATCCATTTCATTCATTTTGTAATTATGGCTGCAGTATATTATCTATTATATAGACGTCAATGCGCGGTCTGATAATCATCTCCCGACGAATATTTAATTCTCTTTGCGGTAATGCGTCACCTTCATCCACGGGATCGTTATCAAAAGGACATGCCATGGTAGTGGAAATAGTCACCACTTAATATAACTTCTATATAGGCCTACTGAAAGATTTTTATACATTGTATAAAAAAACTCCCTTTTGCAAAAAACGCAGCGCAACACACAATATCTGCTGTGATATGAAACGGTACCGCTCAAAAAGAGAATTGCCTGGAAATGCAAGCACATCTATAATCAATAGTCTGATAATCATCTCCCGACGAATATTTAATTCTCTGCGCAGTAATTCTGCACCTTCATCCAAGGGATCGTTATCAAAAGGACATGCCATGGTAGTGAAATAGTCGCCACCTAATATAACTTCTAATGTCTGATTTTTGCAATGATTTCCTGAAAAAACAGACGGAACTATACTACGCCAAAACTCGCGTGCTGACTGAATGAATGAGGAAATCAAACACCGTGTGTGGCTGAAAGAGGGCGGAGACAGAGAGAAACTCAAGGTTTTCTGAGAAAAACCTAGTACCGACCAGGTTAGTTTCAGAAAGCATGTTACCATGGTAACTGACCGAGAGGTTAAGTTACCTCTCTTTGTGAAACAGGCTAGAGTTACCCCTCTGTCTCTGGTTTGAGTTACCTCCCTTTGTGAAACAGAAAACACAGAGTTTCCCTCATTTCAGGGTTAACAGACTCAGAGTTTTCACTAAACCTGCTTTGTGAAACGGGCCCCAGGCTGGGACTATTCCAACTAACTGGTGTGGAGATCCCGGTATTTAACTTTTCACAAGGCCGATGATGTCACTGGAACCCTTTGTGCTCTGAGTGCCAATGACCGTCATTAGAGTGGCAATCGTTGGTGGGAAGTAGGTTTCGACTTTGTTCGTGCTCTATTGAGTCTTAGGGGGCACTCACACAGTGTGAGTGCCGTACCGTGCCCAAGCACGTTTCACGGCTTAAATCTAGTTCGTTTGACCAGTGTGAGTGCAGGTACGCTTGCCAGCCACGGCCCGTTTGGGAGAGGTTGGCACATTTACGAGCACGAGTATGCGCATGTGTACGAGCACAAGCACGTTTAGACAGAGGGGGAGGTCTGAGACACCACTTATCTCCAGTGTTTTCCAGTGACATTATCAGCCTTGTGAAAGGTTAAATACTTGGATCTCCACACCAGTTAGTTGGACCAGTCCCAGCCTGGTCAGATGCGTACATAAACTGATGAAGCCTCTTGGCTGAGAGGTGAAACGTCTTCCTAGGCAAATAACCAAGTCCAGTTGCTTTTGACTGAAATTTCTTTGGGGATAACAGTGACCTGGACAAATGAGAACATTCACAGGCTTGTTTTAGTAACTTTTTAAAATAAGGTCTGCTTTTCGTGTGTCTAATGCTGACTGGGAGCTTATTCCATGCAGAAGACGCCCTATAAAGAACAGTTCTCATCGTTAAAATTGTTGGTGGACTTGGAACCTCGAGGTGACCAGTACTCACTTGACGAGAAATATGTCAATGACAAAAACCTGTATAAACAAGCTCTTCACAAAGGTATTGTGGTGAATTGTTCCAACTAACATTATGCATAAATAACAGAACACATAAATGTAATTTATCCTCCACTGACAGCCATGATAATCGTTTTAGGCATCACACTCACATTAGCACGGAAAGGACAATGAAGAATTAATCTGGCTGCTCTGTTCTGTGTAATCTAAAGTTTTTTCAGATGTTTCTCAGTAGCACTTGACATGACTCATTACAGAAGTTGGGACATATGCACAGCACTTCCTTGACATTGCAATGCCTTTGTCCATCTTGGAAACAATGTGATCGATCTGGTCAGACCAAGAAAACACATTATCTAACTTAACACCCAGTAGCTTGGTTTTATTGACCTGCTCAACTAATATCCCATCTATAGATAAATTAAGTGCAGTGACATTAGCAAGAACATTCCTACTACCAAATATAATAGAATTAGTTTTGACGATGATTAGTACTAATCTGTTCGCTTTCACCGATTTGGAAATGTTATACAACTCCACCTGAAGATTCTCACTTAGCTCAGCTCAAGTTGTTGATGCCCCCGCGACCCGATTCCAGATAAGCGGTTGAAGATGAGTGAGAGAATGAATCAAAATGTTGTGGTCAATGACATCAAAAGCAGCGGTAAAATCCAAGGGCACCGTCCCAACTAGTTTCCTGTTATCCATATGTTTTAACCATTGATGTGAAATGTGTACTAATGCTGTGCTAGTAGAGTGTCCTGGTCTATAAACATGCTGTGCTTTAGTAAGAAGTCCATTTCTACTAAAATAATTAAACATCTGATTAAAAATGATTTTTTTCTAATATCTTACTTAGCACAGGTAGAATACTAATAGGTCTGCAATTGGAGCCAGTGAAATCTGCTTAAGCCTCTTTAAGTAAGGGCAAGATTTTAGAGTCTTTCCATGGCCCCGGACAGGTTCCACTAAGAAGACATATAATAAAAATGCGACAAATTGGTTTGGATACTAGACTAGCTGCAAACTTAAACATTTTTCTGTCGAAGTTATCTACCAGAAGATGTGTCATCTGAAAGAGAGAGCAACATGTCCTCAACCCTCGCTTGGTTAACCTTGTCAAAAGTAAAACAACAAGTTTTATCCTTCATAATACTAATGATGTCTGATACGTTGACATCATGTGATTGCATGCCAGATCTTAAACTATTTACCTTGTTGATTAAAAACATCTAGTGACTTCTAGCACATAATTTCATTCAAAGTCTTCCATATTTTTTTACTATCATTACATTCATTCATTCATTCATCAACCGCTTGTCCCTGTCGGGGTCGCGGGGGGCTGGAGCCGATCCCAGCTGACATCGGGCGTGAGGCGGGGTACACCCTAGACAGGACGCCAGTCTATCGCAGGGCACATAGAAACAAACAGAGACGGACAACCATTCACACCTACGGGCAATTTTAGAGTCATCAATTAACCTTACATGTGCATGTCTTTTGGATTGTGGGAGGAAACCAGAGAACCCGGAGAAAACCCATGCAGACACGGGGAGAACATGCAAACTCCACACAGAAAGGCCCCAGCCAGGATTTGAACCAGAGACCTTCTCGCTGTGAGGCGACAGTGCTAACCACCACACCACCGTGTTTAAAATATGTTTTCTTTTTATATAATTTAATTTGGTAACCTGATTTCTCAACATACAATAGAGCCTTCTATCAAAGGAGCTTCCTCATTTGTTAGCCGCCACCATAGCTTTGTCCCTGTCATGCATTAAAGATCTTAACTCATCAGACCTTTTTCTGAGTGGAGCATGCTCATCTACTAACCTGACAAACTTGTCCATGAAGATCTTAAAAGCAATGGTTGAATCATTTTCCTAACATACATCACACCAATTTAAGTCTTTAACATTATTAACAAATAGGTCAGCATCAAATGTTTTATATGATCACCGAAGAAAATCCTGACCCTAGACTTAGGCATTTTAGTCTTTCTAGTTAATGCAACAAAACTGCATCCTCCTGCCACTGGGACAGCCTGTAAACACCGCTCATGTATATTAGTAAAGATATGATCGATACAGGTTGAAATATTAACACCATCAATATTTGGAAAAATTCTTCTGGGTTGACGTACAACCTGGGTAAGAGGGAAACATACGTACATCTGTCATCTCTGTCGAAATCACTCAATCTGGAAAGAACAAGAGATTTTTTAATGGGCAACTATGTCCTATGGAACATAGGACTTGTGGAACATAGGGATGACCCCATTAAAATGTGTGGCAGTGGCAGTACTGAAGCTACAGCAACTACAGCAACTACAGCTCATCAGTACTCAAGCTACAGCAACTACAGCAAATACAGCTCATCAGTTCTGAAGCTACAGCAACTAAAGCAACTAAAGCTCATCAGTACTGAAGCTACAGCAACTACAGCTCATCAGTGCTGAAGCTACAGCAACTACAGCTAATCAGCACTGAAGCTACAGCAACTACAGCAACTACAGCATCTACAGCTCATCAGTACTGAAGCTACAGTAACTACAGCTCATCAGTACTGAAGCTACAGTAACTACAGCAACTACAGATCATCAGTACTGAAGATACAGCACCTATAGCTCATCAGCACTGAAGCTGCAGCAAACACAGCTAGTCAGCACTGAAGCTTCAGCAACTACAGCAACTACAGCTCATCAGCACTAAAGCTACAGCAACTACAGCACCTACAGCTCATCAGCACTGAAGCTACAGTAACTACAGCAACAACAGCTCATCAGAACTGAAGCTACTATAACTACAGCAACTAGAGTTCATCAGTTCTTTAGCTACCACAGCTACAGCTCATCAGCACTGAAGATACAGTGACTACAGCAACGACAGCGCATCAGTACTGAAGCTACAGCAACTACAGCTCATCAGCACTGAAGCTACAGCAAATACAGCTTGTCAGCACTGAAGCTTCAGCAAATACAGCAACTACAGCTCATCAGCACTGAAGCTAAAGCAACTACCGCAACTACAGCTCATCAGTACTGAAGCTACAGTAACTACAGCTCAGCAGTACTGAAGCTAAAGTAACTACAGCAACTACAGCTCTCCAGTACTGAAGCTACAGCAATTACAGCAACTACAGCTCATCAGCACTGAAGCTAAATCATCTACCGCAACTACAGCTCATCAGTACTGAAGCTACAGTAACTACAGCTCATCAGTACTGAAGGTACAGTAACTACAGCAACTACAGCTCTTCAGTACAGAAGCTACAGCAAATACAGGACGTCAGCAATGAAGCTTCAGCTACTACAGCTCATCAGTACTGAAACTAAACAACTACAGGAGCTACAATTCATCAGCACTGAAGCTACATCAACTACCGCAACTACAGCTCATCAGTACTGAAGCTACAGTAACTACAGCAACTACAGCTCTTCAGTACTGAAGCTACAGCAATAACAGCAACTACAGCTCATCAGTACTGAAGATACATTAACCACAGCAACGACAGCTCATCAGTACTGAAGCTACAGCAACTACAGCTCATCAGCACTAAAGCTACAGCAAATACAGCACGTCAGCAATGAAGCTTCAGCAACTACAGCTCATCAGTACTGAAACTAAACAACTACAGGAACTACAACTCATCAGCACTGAAGCTACAGCAACTACCGCAACTACAGCTCATCAGCACTAAAGCTACAACAACTACAGCACCTACAGCTCATCAGCACTGAAGCAACAGTAACTACAGCAACAACAGCACATCAGTACTGAAGCTACAGTAACTACAGCAACTACAGTTCATCAGTACTTTAGCTACCACAACTACAGCTCGTCAGTACTGAAGCTAAACTAACTACAGTAACTACCGCTCACCAGTACTGAAGCTACAGCACCTACAGCTAATCAGCACTGAAGATACAGTAACAACAGCAACAACAGCTCATCAGTACTGAGGCTACAGCAACTACAGCTTATCAGCACTAAAGCTACAGCAAATACAGCTTGTCACCACTGAAGCTTCAGCAACTACAGCAACTACAGCTCATCAGTATGGAAACTAAGGCAACTACAGCAACTACAACTCATCAGCACTGAAGCTAAAGCAACTACCGCAACTACAGCTCATCAGTACTGAAGCTATAGTAACTACAGCAACTACAGCTCATCAGTACTGAAGATACATTAACTACAGCAACGACAGCTCATTAGTACTGAAGCTACAGCAACTACAGCTCATCAGCACTGAAGCTACAGCAAATACAGCACTGAAGCTTCAGCAACTACAGCTCATCAGTACTGAAACTAAAGCAACTACAGGGACTACAACTCATCAGCACTGAAGCTACAACAACTACCGCAACTACAGCTCATCAGCACTGAAGCTACAGTAACTACAGCTCATCAGCACTGAAGCTACAGCATCTACGGCAACTACAGCTCATCAGTACTGAAGCTAAAGTAACTACAGCAACTATAGCTCATCAGTACTGAAACTACAGCAACTAAAACTCATCAGCACTGAAGCTACAGCAACTACAGCAACTACAGCTCATCAGCACTGAAGCTACAGTAACTACAGCTCATCAGTACTGAAGCTAAAGTAACTACAGCAACTATAGCTCATCAGTACTGAAGCTACAGCAACTACAGCTTATAAGCACTGAAGCTACAGCAAATACAGCTTGTCAACACTGAAGCTTCAGCAACTACAGCTCATCAGTATGGAAACTACAGCAACTACAGCAACTACAATTCATCAGCACTGAAGCTAAAGCAACTACCGCAACTACAGCTCATCAGTACTGAAGCTATAGTAAATACAGCAACTACGGCTCTTTAGTACTGAAGCTACAGCAATTACAGCAACTACAGCTCATCAGTACTGAAGATACATTAACCACAGCAACGACAGCTCATCAGTACTGAAGCTAAAGCAACTACAGCTCAACAGTACTGAAGCGACAGCAACTACAGCAACTACAGCTCATCAGTACTGAAGCTAAAGCAACTACAGCTCATCAGCACTGAAGCTAAAGTAACTACAGCAACTACAGCTCATAAGCACTGAAGCTACAGTAACTACAGCTCATCATTACTGACGCTACAGTAACTACAGCAACTACAGCTCATCAGTACTGAAGCTACAGCAACTACAGCTCATCAGTACTGAAGCTACAGCAACTACAGCAACTACAACTCATCAGCACTGAAGCTACAGCAACTACAGCAACTACGGCTCATCAGCACTGAAGCTACAGTAACTACAGCTCATCAGCACTGTAGCTACAACAACTACAGCAACTAAAGCTAATCAGTACTGAAGCTACAGTAACTACAGCAACTACAGCTAATCATTACCGAAGCTACAGCAACTACAGCTCTTCGGTACTGAAGCTACAGTAACTACAGCAACTACAACTCATCAGTAATGAAGCTACAGTAACTACAGCAACTACAACTCATCAGTACTGAAGCTAAAGTAACAACTGAAAATATAGCTCATCAGTACTGAAGCTACAGCATCTACAGCTCATCAGCACTGAAGCTACAGCAACTACAGCTCATCAGCAGTGAAGCTACAGCAACTACAGCAACTACAGCTCATCAGTACTGACGCTACAGTAACTACAGCAACTACAGATCATTAGTACTGAAGCTACAGCAACTACAGCTCATCAGTACTGAAGCTACAGCAATTAAAGCAACTACAGCTTATCAGTACTGAAGCTACAGTAACTACAGTTCATTAGTACTGAAGCTACAGCAACTACAGCTCATCAGCACTGAAACTACAGCAACTTCAGCTCATCAGTACTGAAGATACAGTAACTACAGCAACTACAGCTCATCAGCACTCAAGCTACAGCAAACACAGCTAGTCAGCACTAAAGCTTCAGCAACTACAGCAACTACAGCTCATCAGTACTGAAACTACAGCAACTACAGCAACTACAACTCATCAGCACTGAAGCTACAGCAATTACAGCAACTACAGCTTATCAGTACTGAAGATACATTAACCACAGCAACGACATCTCATCAGTACTGAAGCTACAGCAACTACAGCTCATCAGTACTGAAGCTAAAGCAACTACAGCTCATCAGAACTAAAGCTAAAGTAACTACAGCAACTACAGCTCTTAATCACTGAAGCTACAGTAACTACAGCTCATCATTACTGACGCTACAGTAACTACAGCAACTACAGCTCATCAGTACTGAAGCTAAAGTAACTACAACTACAGCTCATAAGCACTGAAGCTACAGTAACTACAGACACTACAGCTAATCAGTACTGAAGCTACAGCAACTACAGCTCTTCGGTACTGAAGCTACAGTAACTACAGCAACTACAACTCATCAGTACTGAAGCTAAAGTAACTAGTGAAAATATAGCTCATCAGTACTGAAGCTACAGCAACTACAGCTCATCAGTACTGAAGCTACAGTAACTACAGCTCGTCATTACTGACGCTACAGTAACTACAGCATCTACAGCTCATCAGTACTGAAGCTAAAGTAACTACAGCAACTACAGCTCATAAGCACTGAAGCTACAGTAACTACAGCTCATCATTACTGACGCTACAGTAACTACAGCAACTACAGCTCATCAGTACTGAAGCTACAGTAACTGCAGCTCATCATTACTGAAGCTAAAGTAACTACAGCAACTACAACTCATCAGCACTGAGGCTACAGCAACTACAGCAACTACAGCAACTACGGCTCATCAGCACTGAAGCTACAATAACTACAGCTCATCAGCACTGTAGGTACAACAACTACAGCAACTAAAGCTAATCAGTACTGAAGCTACAGTAACTACAGCAACTACAGCTGATCAGTACTGAAGCTACAGCAACTACATCTCTTCGGTACTGAAGCTACAGTAACTACAGCAACTACAACTCATCAGTACTGAAGCTACAGCAACTACAGCTCTTCGGTACTGAAGCTACAGTAACCACAGCAAATACAACTCATCAGTAATGAAGCTACAGTAACTAACTACAGCAACTACAGCTCATCAGTATTGAAGCTAAAGTAACTAGTGAAAATATAGCTCATCAGTACTACAGCTACAGCCTCTACAGCTCATCAGCACTGAAGCTACAGCAACTACAGCTCATCAGTACTGAAGGTACAGTAACTACAGCTCACCAGTACTGAAGCTACAGCAACTAAAGCTCATCAGTACGGAAGCTACAGCAACTACAGCTCATCAGCACTGAAGCTACAGCAACTACAGCAACTACAGCTCATCAGTACTGAAGCTACAGTAACGACAGCAACTACAGCTCATTAGTACTTAAGCTACAGCAACTACAGCTCATCAGTACTGAAGCTACAGTAACTACAGCTCGTCATTTTATCAGTACTGAAGCTACAGCAACTACAGCTCATGAGCACTGAAGCTACAGCAACTACAGCAACTACAGCTCATCAGTACTGAAGCTACAGTAACTACAGCAACTACAGCTCATTAGTACTGAAGCTACAGCAACTACAGCTCATCAGCACTGAAGCTACAGCAACTACAGCTCATCAGTACTGAAGATACAGTAACTACAGCAACGACAGCTCATCAGTACTGAAGCTACAGCAACTACAGCTCATCAGCACTGAAGCTACACCAACCACAGCTAGTCAGCACTGTAGCTTCAGCAACTACAGCAACTACAGCTCATCAGTACTGAAACTACAGCAACTACAGAAACTACAACTCATCAGCACTGAAGCTACAGTAACTACCGCAACTACAGCTCATCAGCACTGAAGCTACAGCAACTACAGCTCATAAGCACTGAAGCTACAGTAACTACAGCTCATCATTACTGACGCTACAGTAAGTACAGCAACTACAGCTCATCAGTACTGAAGCTAAAGTAACTACAGCAACTACAGCTCATAAGCACTGAAGCTACAGTAACTACAGCTCATCATTACTGAAGCTAAAGTAACTACAGCAAATACAGCTCATCAGCACTGAAGCTACAGCAACTACAGCTCATCAGTACTGAAGCTACAGCAACTACAGCAACTACAACTCATCAGCACTGAAGCTACAGCAACTACAGCAACTACGGCTCATCGGCACTGAAGCTACAGTAACTACAGCTCATCAGCACTGTAGCTACAACAACTACAGCAACTAAAGCTAATCAGCACCAAAGCTACAGCAACTACAGCTCATCAGTACTGAAGCGACAGTAACTACAGCAACTACAGCTCATCAGTACTAAAGCTACAGCAACTACAGCAACTGCAGCTCATCAGTATTGAGGCTAAAGTAACTACAGCAACTACAGCTCATCGGTACTGAAGCTACATCAACTACAGCTCATCAGTACTGAAGCTACAGTAACTACAGCTCATCAGTACTGAAGCTACAGCAATTACAGCAACTACAGCTCATCAGTACTGAAGCTACAGTAACTACAGCTCATTAGTACTAAAGCTACAGCAACTTCAGCTTATCAGTACTGAAGCTAAAGTAACTACAGCAACGACAGCTCATCAGCACTGAAGCTACAGCAAACACAGCTAGTCAGCACTGAAACTACAGCAACTACAGCAACTACAACTCATCAGCACTGAAGCTACAGCAACTACCGCAACTACAGCTCATCAGCACTGAAGCTACAGCAACTACAGCAACTACAGCTCATCAGTACTGAAGCTTCAGCAACTACTGCAACTACAGCTTATCAGTACTGAAACTACAGCAACTAAAACTCATCAGTACTGAAGCTAAAGTAACTACAGCAACTACAGCTCATCGGCACTGAAGCTACAGTAACTACAGTAACTACAGCTCATCAGCACTGAAGCTACAGCAACTACAGCAACTGCAGCTCATCAGTACTGAAGCTACAGTAACTACAGCAACTACAGCTCATCAGCACTGAAGCTACAGCAACTACAGCAACTACAGATCATCAGTACTGAAGCTTCAGCAACTACTGCAACTACAGCTCATCAGTACTGAAACTACAGCAACTAAAACTCATCAGCACTGAAGCTACAGCAACTACAGCAACTACAGCTCATCAGTACTGAAGCTACAGTAACTACAGCAACTACAGCTCATCAGCACTGAAGCTACAGCAGCTACAGCAACTACAGCTCATCGGTACTGAGGCTAAAGTAACTACAGCAACTACAGCTCATCAGTTCTGAAGCTACAGAAACTACAGCTCATCAGTACTGAAGCTACTGCATCTACAGCTCATCAGTACTGAAGCTACAGCAATTACAGCAACTACAGCTTATCAGTACTGAAGCTACAGTAACTACAGCAACTACAGCTCATCAGTACTGAAGCTACAGCAACTACAGCTCCTCAGTACTGAAGCTACAGTAGCTACAGCAACTGCAGCTCATCAGTACTGAGGCTAAAGTAACTACAGCAACTACAGCTCATCGGTACTGAAGCTACAGTAACTACAGTAACTACAGCTCATCAGCAGTAAAGCTACAGCAACTACAGCAACTACAGCTCATCAGTACTGAAGCTACAGTAACTACAGCAACTACAGCTCATCAGTACTAAAGCTACAGCAACTACAGCAACTGCAGCTCATCAGTAATGAGGCTAAAGTAACTACAGCAACTACAGCTCATCGGTACTGAAGCTACAGCAACTACAGTAACTACAGCTCATCAGCACTGAAGCTACATCAACTACAGCTCATCAGTACTGAAGCTACAGTAACTACAGCTCATCAGTACTGAAGCTACAGCAATTACAGCAACTACAACTCATCAGTACTGAAGCTACAGTAACTACAGCTCATTAGTACTAAAGCTACAGCAACTTCAGCTTATCAGTACTGAAGCTAAAGTAACTACAGCAACGACAGCTCATCAGCACTGAAGCTACAGCAAACACAGCTAGTCAGCACTGAAACTACAGCAACTACAGCAACTACAACTCATCCGCACTGAAGCTACAGCAACTACCGCAACTACAGCTCATCAGCACTGAAGCTACAGCAACTACAGCAACTACAGCTCATCAGTACTGAAGCATCAGCAACTACTGCAACTACAGCTCATCAGTACTGAAACTACAGCAACTAAAACTCATCAGTACTGAAGCTAAAGTAACTACAGCAACTATAGCTCATCAGTACTGAAGCTACAGCAACTACAGCTCATCAGTACTGAAGCTACAGCAACTACAGCTCACCAGTACTGAAGCTACAGTAACTACAGCTCACCAGTACCGAAGCTAGAGCAACTACAGCTCATCAGTACAGAAGCTACAGCAACTACAGCAACTACAGCTCATCAGTACTGAAGCTACAGTAACTACAGCAACTACAGCTCAGCAGTACTGAAGCTACAGCAACTACAGCTCATCAGTACTGAAGCTACAGCAACTACAGGTCATCAGTACTGAAGCTACAGCAATTACAGCAACTACAGCTTATCAGTACTGAAGCTACAGTAACTACAGCAACTACAGCTCATCAGTACTGAGGCGAAAGTAACTACAGTAACTACAGCTCATCAGTACTGAAGCTACAGCAACTACAGCTCATCAGTACTGAAGCTACAGCAATTACAGCAACTACAGCTCATCAGTACTGAAGCTACAGTAGCTACAGCAACTGCAGCTCATCAGTACTGAGGCTAAAGTAACTACAGCAACTACAGCTCATCGGCAGGCCCGGAGTGGCTAATCGGGAGGACCGGGACAATTCCCGGTGGGCCGGTCTGACTTTTGGGCCGCGAGGGCCGGTGTTCAATTATTATTTTTATTTATTTTGTGCTGAAGCTACAGCAATTACAGCAACTACAGCTTATCAGCACTAAAGCTACAGCAACTACAGCAACTACAGCTCATCAGTACTGAAGCTACAGTAACTACAGCAACTACAGCTCATCAGTACTAAAGCTACAGCAACTACAGCAACTGCAGCTCATCAGTAATGAGGCTAAAGTAACTACAGCAACTACAGCTCATCGGTACTGAAGCTACAGCAACTACAGTATCTACAGCTCATCAGCACTGAAGCTACATCAACTACAGCTCATCAGTACTGAAGCTACAGTAACTACAGCTCATCAGTACTGAAGCTACAGCAATTACAGCAACTACAACTCATCAGTACTGAAGCTACAGTAACTACAGCTCATTAGTACTAAAGCTACAGCAACTTCAGCTTATCAGTACTGAAGCTAAAGTAACTACAGCAACGACAGCTCATCAGCACTGAAGCTACAGCAAACACAGCTAGTCAGCACTGAAACTACAGCAACTACAGCAACTACAACTTATCCGCACTGAAGCTACAGCAACTACCGCAACTACAGCTCATCAGCACTGAAGCTACAGCAACTACAGCAACTACAGCTCATCAGTACTGAAGCTTCAGCAACTACTGCAACTACAGCTCATCAGTACTGAAACTACAGCAACTAAAACTCATCAGTACTGAAGCTAAAGTAACTACAGCAACTATAGCTCATCAGTACTGAAGCTACAGCAACTACAGCTCATCAGTACTGAAGCTACATCAACTGCAGCTCATCAGTACTGAAGCTACAGTAACTACAGCTCACCAGTACCGAAGCTAGAGCAACTACAGCTCATCAGTACAGAAGCTACAGCAACTACAGCAACTACAGCTCATCAGTACTGAAGCTACAGTAACTACAGCAACTACAGCTCAGCAGTACTGAAGCTACAGCAACTACAGCTCATCAGTACTGAAGCTACAGCAACTACAGGTCATCAGTACTGAAGCTACAGCAATTACAGCAACTACAGCTTATCAGTACTGAAGCTACAGTAACTACAGCAACTACAGCTCATCAGTACTGAGGCTAAAGTAACTACAGTAACTACAGCTCATCAGTACTGAAGCTACAGCAACTACAGCTCATCAGTACTGAAGCTACAGCAATTACAGCAACTACAGCTCATCAGTACTGAAGCTACAGTAGCTACAGCAACTGCAGCTCATCAGTACTGAGGCTAAAGTAACTACAGCAACTACAGCTCATCGCCATCGGTACTGAAGCTACAGTAACTACAGTAACTACAGCTCATCAGCACTAAAGCTACAGCAACTACAGCAACTACAGCTCATCAGTACTGAAGCTACAGTAACTACAGCAACTACAGCTCATCAGTACTAAAGCTACAGCAACTACAGCCACTGCAGCTCATCAGTACTGAAGCTACAGTAGCTACAGCAACTGCAGCTCATCAGTACTGAGGCTAAAGTAACTACAGCAACTACAGCTCATCGGCAGGCCCGGAGTGGCTAATCGGGAGGACTGGGACAATTCCCGGTGGGCCGGTCTGACTTTTGGGCCGCGAGGGCCGGTGTTCAATTATTATTTTTATTTATTTTGTGCTGAAGCTACAGCAATTACAGCAACTACAGCTTATCAGCACTAAAGCTACAGCAACTACAGCAACTACAGCTCATCAGTACTGAAGCTACAGTAACTACAGCAACTACAGCTCATCAGTACTAAAGCTACAGCAACTACAGCAACTGCAGCTCATCAGTAATGAGGCTAAAGTAACTACAGCAACTACAGCTCATCGGTACTGAAGCTACAGCAACTACAGTATCTACAGCTCATCAGCACTGAAGCTACATCAACTACAGCTCATCAGTACTGAAGCTACAGTAACTACAGCTCATCAGTACTGAAGCTACAGCAATTACAGCAACTACAACTCATCAGTACTGAAGCTACAGTAACTACAGCTCATTAGTACTAAAGCTACAGCAACTTCAGCTTATCAGTACTGAAGCTAAAGTAACTACAGCAACGACAGCTCATCAGCACTGAAGCTACAGCAAACACAGCTAGTCAGCACTGAAACTACAGCAACTACAGCAACTACAACTCATCCGCACTGAAGCTACAGCAACTACCGCAACTACAGCTCATCAGCACTGAAGCTACAGCAACTACAGCAACTACAGCTCATCAGTACTGAAGCTTCAGCAACTACTGCAACTACAGCTCATCAGTACTGAAACTACAGCAACTAAAACTCATCAGTACTGAAGCTAAAGTAACTACAGCAACTATAGCTCATCAGTACTGAAGCTACAGCAACTACAGCTCATCAGTACTGAAGCTACATCAACTGCAGCTCATCAGTACTGAAGCTACAGTAACTACAGCTCACCAGTACCGAAGCTAGAGCAACTACAGCTCATCAGTACAGAAGCTACAGCAACTAAAGCAACTACAGCTCATCAGTACTGAAGCTACAGTAACTACAGCAACTACAGCTCAGCAGTACTGAAGCTACAGCAACTACAGCTCATCAGTACTGAAGCTACAGCAACTACAGGTCATCAGTACTGAAGCTACAGCAATTACAGCAACTACAGCTTATCAGTACTGAAGCTACAGTAACTACAGCAACTACAGCTCATCAGTACTGAGGCTAAAGTAACTACAGTAACTACAGCTCATCAGTACTGAAGCTACAGCAACTACAGCTCATCAGTACTGAAGCTACAGCAATTACAGCAACTACAGCTCATCAGTACTGAAGCTACAGTAGCTACAGCAACTGCAGCTCATCAGTACTGAGGCTAAAGTAACTACAGCAACTACAGCTCATCGCCATCGGTACTGAAGCTACAGTAACTACAGTAACTACAGCTCATCAGCACTAAAGCTACAGCAACTACAGCAACTACAGCTCATCAGTACTGAAGCTACAGTAACTACAGCAACTACAGCTCATCAGTACTAAAGCTACAGCAACTACAGCAACTGCAGCTCATCAGTACTGAAGCTAAAGTAACTACAGCGACTACAGCTCATCGGTACTGAAGCTACAGTAACTACAGCTCATCAGCACTGAAGCTACATCAACTACAGCTCATCAGTACTGAAGCTACAGTAACTACAGCTCATCAGTACTGAAGCTACAGCAATTACAGCAACTACAGCTCATCAGTACTGAAGCTACAGTAACTACAGCTCATCAGTACTAAAGCTACAGCAACTTCAGCTTATCAGTACTGAAGCTAAAGTAACTACAGCAACTACAGCTCATCAGTCCTGAAGATACATTAACTACAGCAACTACAGTTCATTAGTACTGAAGCTACAGTAACTACAGCTCATCAGTACTGAAGCTACAACAACTACAGTAACTACAGCTCATTAGTACTAAAGCTACAGCAACTACAGTAGTGAACTCTGCAGAAACCCAATACATTCACTGATACAGAGTGGTCACTTGCCAACCAATCACTGTAGAAATGCTGAGTAAGTTTGTTCATGAAACATGATCTCATCTGAAACAACTTGGTGAGCCCTTTCCTTATGTTCTCAGTAAAAGGGTCATCAGATTTGTGAAAACGTCTAAAGAGGATCTTTTAGCTGGGAACCTTCAGCTCTATTTAGGAGGTGTAAATACTTTTTATAATATACAACCCAATAAACAAGATACTTGTTTAGTGAACATGTGACTTGTGTTTAAAGTGGTGATTGGCTGGTATTCTCAAAATGCCAAGAAAGAAAAGTACACTTTAGCTTTTGTCCATCACACAGACTGACATGAACATTTTGTTACCTTCTGCTGTCTGTCATCAGGTTTGCAGACCCCTCCATTTGGGTGGTGCATGTAGGGCTAACAGAGCAGCCACTCCATGGGGCCCAGTCTCTGGCTGTGGAGCGGATCATATACCACGCTCGCTACAGGCCCAAAGGACTGGACTACGACATTGCACTGATGAAACTGGCCGCATCACTCACTTTCAACGGTATCCTCACTCATTCTAAGTAACATTCAGCTCCGTGTTCACATATTTTATTGCATCAATTTCAACAGCACTCAGTAGAGACTGAAAGGTTCAGTCCCTGACTGGCAGAATCTGAGGTGAGCTTTAACAGGACACATAACCTCTGCCTGTTCTTGTGGAACTGTTCAGTTCAAACTATGGTGGGCAGCCTCCAGGTGTGAATGAGTGTGAGCCCAGCGTTCAGATCGAGGGCTTGTGTTGTTATCACTGAGTAAATGAAAAACAACCATGCCCCCACCACAGCGACTTCCTGGTTGATCCAATAAGGAAGTGCCAAAAACGGCAGTTTGCAGGTTTCATCATAGAGCATTGACCCCATGTTTAACAGGCCGTTTTCATACATCATTAAACCCGTGTAAGGCCTGGTACAAAAAAACATTCTAGTCTGTATGTTTAGCTCATATCTCCATGACAACACTGAGGGGGGTGAATATTTGTAACAGGCTATTTTCTATTTTTATGGAGGTTAAAGTTTATGAATAATTAGGGGCGGGGTCTCTTGATTGACAGCTAGCCTCTGGCCCTCACTTCTCCTCAGAGGTAAACGTCAGCCAGATGGACGCATCTCCCTCCCCCCGACGTCATATATACATGCCCTTTTTTGGTCAGAGGAAATGAGGCGGAGTTAAACTGTGACAAGATGGAGACTCCCTTAGGGGAGGCTGATTGGATCAAGTTGAGAGAACTGACGAAGCTACCTCCATTTTTTATACAGTCTATTAAAACAACACAGGAAGTTCAGTTCTAAGATCATTGTAGTAAATGGATCATCTTCATCATCATTATCATCATCATTATCTCTTATGCACTCAATCATTTTAATGAATAATGAAACATAATGAGTGAAACCATTTTTTCGGCTGTTAAGGAGATCAACCTTCTCAGATAGGATCATTCTATAAAACTACTTTTGTCTACAGAACTAAAGAGGTTAAAATTGCAACAACAAAAAAAGCGACAGGAATAAAATGAGAGTCCCAACTAAACCACCTGTCATTTACTGATCCAACATGTCGGACATTTCAAAATAATCTTCTAGGAATGTGTCAATCACTGGGTCTTCACCAGTGAGGCTGATTGGCCTTCAGCTTTATGAAGCACCCCACTAGATGGAGCTTTCTGTTAAACAAAGGGTTGAAAACACACTGAATTACCGTTCATTGAGCCCTTTTCTTTAAACCAAGAGCTCCATCTAGTGGACTGAAAAAATACAACTAATGCTTCACCAAGCTCCATGAATCCCTAGTCTTGACCGATGCATTGTGTGTTGACGGATGATGCACTACAGCAACAAGAGAGTCAGGGTCAGTCTGTACTGCACAGCATTCTTGTCCCCTGTGCCACCTAATGTGACGATGTCCCACATTTTGATTGGCTCTAGTTTTCAAACCACTGACAAACAGACACTTTTATAAAATCTGTCTTTTGTCCAATGGCTATGAAAAAGGCAGGGAAGGCCATCATCTCAGTGTTAGATTTCAATAAAACTGTGCACACATGGGTCAAGGGCAGGTTAACCTGTCACTGCCTTTGTTATACTACACCTGAAAAAAAGTTTGAGTCACCACAAAGTCACAAGCTTTGCAGAATTAGGCAGAATATGATGGACATGTCACACATAGTCCCTCATTTGGTTTGTTGGGATCGGGTCACCCTGCCTCCCTCCCTCTCAGCTGTCATCATGTAGTCTGACCGCGCATTCACACCAAAAGCGATGGAGGCGATGAAATCGCCCGGAACGTGAGTATTGCGTCGCTTATTCATATTTTTCACATTTTTGATCATCGCGTCTATCGCAGGTAGCAGCTGAGGCGGCTAGCTAACTGAAGCTAACCTGCACTGACGGATTTCTTCTTCTTCTGGATTTCCGGCAGACTAGATGCCTAAAGGCACTTCGCTGCCATCCACAGTTCATGGTTATATCAAATATATTATATCAATAGAAACAGTCTGGTTTCCCCCAAAGACTGCAACAATAGCGGCTTTGGTGAGCCCGTTGAGCCCCTGGATATTTAATGGAGAGCTTCGATGATGCTTACATGCAATCTCAACGCTGATTGGCTGTCGCCGCACAGCTTCATGCGATGTCACTTGAAAAGTTCAAATTTTTCAACTTCAAGCGACACGCCATGAGGCGAAAGACGCTTCATCGCTGCATCTTGTCGCTCTTATCTCTCAGAACGCGTCGCCCCAAGCGACATTGCGTGTCATCGCGTCATTTACATTGATTTTGAACGGCAGCTTGGCGCTTTCATCGCCTCCATCGCTTTTGGTGTGAATGCATGGTTAGTCACAGCTCTCACCCTTTAGTCTTCACCTTTTTTCACTTCTTCACCTTGTAGTTTAAAGGTTGAATATAGAGAATGAGCAGAACAGCGTCATCTAGTGTCTCCAGATCATCGTCGCAACAACAAAGAATAATTCCAGCTGGTTGCCAGGTTGGTCAAACCAGGCCCAATAGCCTACAGGAGACAAGAGTCTGTTTGAGCCCGTTTGAACCCATCCCCTCCAGCAAATCACACCATAAAAACAAGTATTGCAGAGGAGTTTGACTGACAGTTAGCGTTAGCCGTTCCAGCTAAGTACAGATGAAAGTGATGTTAGCGATCAAGGAGAACCATAGCCATTTGGGCGTGTGTTTTAATGGCGTTTCTCTCTTTTCTCTCAGTCCATGGAGTGAATACTTGGCCTATATTGACTCTGGTTTTTGCCCGTCTCCGCTCACTCAGCTGCTGGGAAAAATAACGCCCCCTTCACTGAGGCTCCGAAGCAGCTGCAGGATTGGCAAACTACATTTCACCCAGTGCCAGCCTACAGTAGCTGCACCCAACAACAGACAACCCTGGCAACCAGCAACACCCTACGCTATTGGCTGGTACCATGGAAACAGAACGGGACAGAAAGTCATTGCCAAACCTGTCAAAACATTTAAAAAATATTAATTCCAACTAAATATATATTTTTTTATGGTAAAGCAATACTTTCATTCTGTCCCCCCTTAAAACGCCCGTGGGTGTATTTTTTTTATTTTTTAAATATAGCTTTTAATAAAGATTTTACATATTCAACCTTTAAATGGAGTTATTTGTGTTTGACACTTGTGTGTCTGGGAGATGTAGTTAATTCATATTCTCCTCTGTAGGCTTTGTGGAGCCCATCTGCCTGCCAAACTATGGGGAGGAGTTTGAGGAGGGCACCATGTGCTGGATCTCTGGATGGGGAGCAACTGAGGATGAAGGTGCTTCTGAACATGGAAAATGGATGATTTCTGCTCTATTATTTCATCCACAGCTACATTCTTAATTGAGTGTAATGTAATAACATTTGTGGTCCGGTCTGACTCGTGTTGTAAATGAGTCATGCTTCTTCCAGGAGAGACCAGTGTGGTTCTGCGCTCGGCCACGGTGCCTCTGCTCTCCACTAAGACGTGCAACCAGCCAGAGGTTTACCAGGGCCTCATCTCCTCCTGGATGATCTGTGCAGGATACCTGGATGGAGGAACTGACTCCTGCCAGGTACAGTGCCAGGGTTCACTGTGATTTCAGAGCTTTAACAGTGTCCTTCCTCTTATGCACACATTGTTGTGACCATTACAAAGCTTCTTCCATGGATAGCTGCTAACTGTTACCGAGCTGTCAAACATGTAACAGGCTGCACATATACTTGACTAGTCAGCAGTCTATATGACTCTTTGTTTCATGTTCAATCATTTGATTGTAAACTCTTTATTTGTATCGAAACATACCTCCTATCCGGCTGTTCAGTCAGTGTGACGTAACACCCTTTCAAAATCTCTTCTCATCTTTTTCATTGATAAGAAAGAGGTAAAATGACAATTAGGTTGTTTTTTAAAAACTCAGATCTGTTCAAACAAGGGGAACACGGTACCGCTGCGTTGTAGAAATACGAGGCTTTCACATTGTGAAAGGGTGTTACGTCACAACTTAACAGCCAGATAGTGTTTCTATCTAGCAACGGGTCAACCCCGCCCTTTCTCTGAGCTGAACACTTCTCCCAGTTCCTCAGTAAAAGCTGAGCTTTGTGAACAAGAACTGTTACTCTCAATGTGTTGAATCATATGCTTGTACATAATCTATAATTTTACAGAAAAACTATTTTGACATTTTATGTTCAGCTGATTACTGACAGTTAGAAACGGATCATATAGTCTTTTCCAATCATCTGTTCCTTTCTAGGAAATCAATAGGAAACTATGTGTAGCACTTTAAGTATAGGACCAGAGTCTAGGATCATGTGAGTGGTTGCTCCTAGTGTTAAGAATAACAGACCACAGACCAGTGAGGGAATTTTTACTGCAGGCTTTTTATATATAGCAAATGTCAGAAACACAATTGGTACCAACCACTTTTACACACATACAAGACAGGAATTATTCAATTTCCCCTCAACCATTCAGAATGAAACCAAATCCTCAGGAAAATAAGGTTATGTATCCCCATTTATCTTACTTGGATTTAATCCAACCTATGTGAGATATACTTTTATACCGAGGTTTTTTAGTTCCTGGTTTAACTGGTTCTAATTTGAGTTTACTCAGTCTAAGTTCTCATTTTATCTGAGTTAGTCCTATTTATGAGATTGGTTCTATGTTTCTACTTTCTCTCTGGTTTGCTTAACCCTTTTTATTCAGGGTTTATCTCCCTTTGAATAAATAAAAGAAAACAGTTCAAGAAAACCTATCAAAATACAACTCAATCAAATTTCACAGATTAGTATAACCAATAACTCAGATCTCCTCTGTTTGGTATATGACCAGTCTTTCGGTTAAGTCCTTTATAAGTTCAAATTAAATCCACTTAGTACAGCTGCAAAACCTGTGAGTCTTGTCCTACCGCGATCCCAGTGTTAGAATCCATATCTTTGTCCACACGTGCAGGTGAGTTTTGCAGATTAGGTGATCATCCACTGGACTCCCTCTCTCCTATGGGTGGCTCGCCATCTTCTCTCCAGGCTCTAGGTGTATTCACACACCAGCTATCCCGACTAAAAAACCTGGCCTGCCATACAACAAGGCAATGCACATGTAGAATTTTAGCTTCACATAAATCATGAAATTAAATGAAAATAAAGTACTAGTACTGAAATCCAGACTGCACCCTAAAATGGCGGCTCTGCGCTCGCTTCCACTCCGCCGTGAGGCAGACTTGACCGTGTATGCACTGGGTTTTTTCAGCTCTTAACTACACATTGCACAAAAAAAACACAAAATACATAGCATGACAGTTATTCAGACTGCTTTAGCTTAGCTGCGACTCCGAGTAATATCATCTGCACACTGAACTCATAAGACAAAAGGGATACCTGCTAACACACACACTGAAAAAAATAGCTTTTTCCACTCACCAAATCCTCGTTCAAAAATGAAATAAACAAAATACAGCAACGTGAACAGCAGTTGAGTAGAATATTCTCCCAAAAATGAAAGACCAAGGTGTAAAACCTCAAAAACACTACTTTTCCTCCTGTTTAGTTCCTCTCCTTCTCGTCTTTCCCGCCTGCCGTCTGGAGCTTCTGCTCTTGCTGTAATTATTCTCCCTCCCTCCAGCACGCTCACCTGACTGACTGTTCCCGCTGCACTTTTTAAAGGAGCAGGACACACAAAATAAACGATACATTGAACAGTAAACTGCTTGTATGACATTCTGTTACATTAAACACAATCATTATTTTGTTTGCTTACATTTAGGTTTGATCTTAAGTTCATCAGTTTATTACCTTATTCTCCTGGGTTACATATGGGACCTGTGAAATGTTCCCACAAGTTAGAATATGTGTATGTGTTTCCTCAGGGGGACAGCGGAGGTCCTCTGGCCTGTGAGGACTCGTCTGTATGGAAGCTGGTTGGTGCGACTAGCTGGGGAATTGGCTGCGCTTTGAGGAACAAGCCAGGCGTTTACACTCGCATCACACAGTCACTCAGCTGGATCCACCAACAGATGGAGGTCAGTGCATGACAAAGTGTGGACCTACCACTTTTGAAGGACGAGACCTCGAAAGGGTTGGCCTTTGGAGAACTTAAGACTAGTACTGAACCAGATTCACCATATGGTCAGCATGTCTCTGCAGCACACACAGTTGAGTTTGGGATACTACACACAGGTATATTGAGACAAAGCCAAAGGCATGACACACTAAAGTAGTTCCAGTGTAAACTCGACAGAACCCAGGTGTCATTACTAACGTTAACGATGGCTGAATTCCATTTAGCTGCTTCAGTTTCAGGGTCCTGGGCCTGGGGCTTCAGTATCTCAGACCGGTCTGTAGTGTTGGCGATTTAATTTTTTTCTCTCCAATCACTCAAATACATTTAGACACAGAAATAAGGCTTTACCACCTCTATAAAGGGCTGTCCACACAAGAACTATAAGGATGAGGACGTGAGCATCCACAATGATGAACGATAACGCTCTGTAATCAGCAGCACCAAACTTGCTGCACACTCCAGCTGTGTCTGAGCCCCACAAGTCTCATCTTCTGCATTAGTGCTTCCCTGATGCATCAGATAGCTACCATAAAGAGGCAGATACAGCAGTGAGAAAGCTCTTGATTTGATTCCATTTCTCATTATTCTTATTAGTAAGGATAGGGAAATGAGAACACAGTTGAAAAGTAGCCACTGCTTTGCATCTTTCAGACAAAAAGAGATTTCAATAAGTAGTTTGACTCTTTGTTGCACTTTATTGTATTAGAGTTTTAATTCTTTATTGAACCTTATCAATATATAGAGTTTGAACTCTTTGTGACACCTTACTAGAGTTTGAACGCAAATTAACTGTAAATTCAGATGGATTTTGATGTTGTGGATTCCACCATCCATTTGAGACCGAACGTTTTTTAAAACGTGTATATAGTTCTTCTTCGTGGTATGAACAATCTGTTGTGAGTACAAAGCAGTGAGGATGGGGTCAGTCATCATTTAATATCCTGAGCCTGACCCCGTCACCTCACTCTGCTACAGCTCTCCACTGAGCAGACATTTGGCTTTGTATTGTTAAACTCTTCTCCGAATCCCATCTTACTTAATAGAACCCTGCAGGAAATATGAAGTGGTAGTATTAAGCGTTTCTAGTCTCAGACTACTCAAAGTGCTCTACACGTCATGCCAAATGCACTCATTCTGTGTCTTGTAAACAGTCTTTGAACAAAAGCAGTTTCTTCCGTTAAACCATGACTAATTGTCCACTGCATAGTAACAGCTGTTGTGTGATGTTTGACCAACAGCTGGTTCTCCTCCTTAATGGAATCAGAGTACAGCAGCTGGCTTGGCCCAATGTCAGCTGTCTTTATACAGTAAAAGCTTTGAAATGCTACACACCATAAACTGGGCCTGGATTCGAGTCACTGTAAGAGGAGTTTGTGAGCAAACATGTTGAATGACTTTCTGTATGTAATTTGCACTTATTTCCTCATTAAAATGTACCCATGTCACTCCTGAGTCCCCTGGAAAGTCCCAAGTTCATCAGGATATTTTACTTTTCCAGGCTATCACATAGTGTTTGTGTGTTGTGCATATCCAAGACCAATATAAAATGGTTTTACGTTTCATGGAAATATTCATTTTATTACATTTTACAAATTTCTCCATATTGGCAGTTTTAGAAACTTTTGAAATAAAGTGTTAGAACTATGCTTGGCCATAGAAGTTTGTATGGATGCCCCAACAGGTGGTTTAAAAAGATCCAGATGTAATCAGCTGTTAGACCTGGATCATGTTTCTATGCCTCTGTGTTTAAACTGTCCATTTCTACATTGTCTTTCAGAGAGAAGAGAGCGAGACGGACAACTGGAGCACCTAGTTTTTCCTCACAGGATTCGGTTTGGATGTTTCCACATTTGACAAAAAAGAGAAAATTATAGAGCTAAACTATGACAGCATAATGGCAGAGCCTTTGATCCACACAAATTCTGTTTGGGGGCAAAGCTGATGGAGCAAAGATAGGCACACAGCAGAGAGTTAGGCATCGTTTATTCCAAAATAGAAAGCTCTAAGGCAAAACAGACAAGAGAAAAGTGAAACGCTTCATAAAAAGCAAGACAGACGCAAGTGAGGAACCAAGAGCTCAGTGAGGGCCCACCCAGAGTCACTACACCCTCAGGCTACATGAAATTCACCATTTCAAGTCTCAACTTTACAGGACGGATATGAACCTTTCTGCAACTATTGACAATCGTTGTACAGTACAATATTACAGATATTCAAATGAGAGGCACCCGATTTGTGAAGTAATATCAACATATTGATAAAGAGATTTCAAATCTTTCGCTGCATGTGTGTAACTGGCAGAAGGACCAACAGAGGCTGCGGCACTTAGTCCCAGTCCTACAAGCAGGCAACGAACAAGGAGCTCAACTTTTCAACTGCTCTTTGTTTTCAGCACAGTAGCATGTACATGTACATAAATTAAAGTTTTAATGCGTGCAAAGAGTCCGCTGCTTCTTGTTGATAGAGTTCATATCTCAATGTGGTTACTCAGACCCTTGTGATTGTGTGATTAGCATAGTGTTCTGGATTGTGCATTCAAGAAAGTACACTACTACTGTAAAATGATTAAAAGACAATGTATGGTATACACAATGAGGGTAAAACTGGAGCTGTATTCAAAGAAACCTGAGCACTGCAGTCGAGTTACTGTGAAAGAACTTCAGATAACTGGGATGTTGCAGTACCCAAGGTTGAATTATTAATGATGCTTTACAGAACCACACCAGTGTTCTGCACTTTAGTGTCCTATTGACCAATTTCACCAAGGGTCAGACTTTCTTTTTGTGCTTCTTGGCAAGAATTCTTTAAAAAGAACACATGTAAGGCCTTGTTAGTAGTGTAAGTTTAAAACCAATTTAAATAGCAATTTTCATCAGCATTCAATTCCTTTTTCTGTTTTTTTAGAAAACTTCAAAGAACCCTGGAAAACAGGGTTGCCAGCTTTTAATTATGAATCTGTACATAAATATTCCTTACAAAACAGGAGAACACAAAAATGAAACAAAAAACAATAGTTCCATATGTTTGTATATAAAAATAAGCATCTCTCTTTTCCCCCCTCCCAATCTCTCCACTCGGGCTCTGCTCGGCCTGCAGGGGCCCGTGTGAGAGCCGTGGAGTCGGTCGCAAGAGTGCGCACATCTACTCAAAACACAAGCATGCAAAAAGTGAAGACAAACCCTTACAGATACAACTTTAAATTGTTGGCATCTAAAATGAGAATTCAACTGCGGACAGGGAACAGGGGCCAAGAAAACAATCATAAATCAGTCAACATTTATTAACGGAGCATACAAACTTGCTTAGAGTGTTTAACACTTCTTTTTTCTTCTGTTTGTTTGATTTAATCTTTTTGAGCTTAAATATACAAAAAAGTGCACTGGCATACATCAACTTAATAGTTAAAAAAACGGTTTCTGAAATGAAACTCCTGATGTACACACACACGCAGCATAAAATGCCGTTCAGCAGGGTGGAGGGTTGGAAGAGTGCAGGATCGTTATGTCCTGGAGATTTGTGCTCTATGTAGGGCTGTCCCCAATACCATGTTGGGGCCTTCAAAGCTGCAGTGACCAGCGAGTATTCGAAGCTTCGACAGGGGAGGGATGTTTGGGTGGGAGGGGGCGGCTATAGACCATTTCAGTTTTAAAAACGTTAAGATTCCAAATGCATCCCAGTTTATTTCCTGTTGAATAATAATAATTCTTGTGGAACTGTCTATACTTGCCAGCTGCGAATAGATTCCACCGGGCGCAGCTGCACAGCGCTCCAGCTGTGATGCAGGAGCTAGACAACACTTGGACTGCACAGAGCAGATCAAATAGAGATATGAAATATTCACGAGGATGAATGGATTTTTAACAACTTAAACACAGCCGCAAATCTTTCATCCATGTCATACCTGGACTTTTAACTTTGTCCATTTTAAAACAGACCAATTCAACAACGTAGCCTACTCACTTAGGCTACTAGTGGTAGAAGCACAAACATAAAGGAAAAATGAACAAATCCACTAAATCTGCAGGTCAAACGGAACAAAACGCAGTGCAGCAGCGCCCGGTGGACCACACTTAAGAGGAGCGGGATCAGGTTTGGACCGGTCTTTTAAAAAGTACTCCAGTCACTTCTCCTTCAGATGCTTCTCTATCGTGCTCCATGGACACAAGAGCTCCATTTCTCACTCTTTAATTAAAACTACACAGAAAAAAACCCTGCAGCTTTCGAATACTGATTTGTCAATTACCATGGCAACAGTAGAAGCTTGGAAGCATTCGGGTCAGCCCTAGCTCTATGTAAACCGTGTGTGTGTGTGTGTGTGTGTGTGTGTGTGTGTGTGTGTGTGTGTGTTATGATTCATTACATCTGTATGTAGCCATTTACGCACATCTTGTGTGTATGTGTAGGTCAGAGTGTGAGGGAGTGTGTCCTCTACTGCAATGAGTCGCTGTTGTCCAGGCCCAGCCCGGCCATGTCTGCGTCATCGTCCTCATCTACACTGTCCCCCGACTCGTCTTCACTGTGGCCTCCCAGCATCACCTGCTGTACCGCCAGCGTGGCGCCGTCTGACGTCAGGCTCTGCAGACTCTCCATGTTCATAGTCACCATTGTACCTGAGAATGAGAGGGGACAGTTATGCTATAGTTGCTATGGCGCCGTACTAGGTTGCAGCCTGTAACAGCAACACCTGTACTGCTGCCCGGAGCCAGACCTGAGGTCCTGAAGGAGCTGCGGAGGAGACGCCGTGGCTGCAGAGCTGGAGTGAAATGGAGGGTGAAGAGGAGAAGACACAGACTGGCTGTACCGGCGATCGTCATGGGAAAAGTGAGGTCTCTGTGGAACAAGACGGACGAGCTGGCCGCGCTCATAAAGGCTCAGAGGGAATATCGTGAGTGCAGTGTGTTGTGTTTCACGGAGACATGGCTTCACTCACACATCCCAGACCACAGCGATTCCCGGCTTCTGCACTGTTAGGGCGGACAGGGACGTGACAAGCAGCGGAAAGAAAAAAGGAGGAGAAGGGGAATGCACTGTACGTGAGTGAGAGGTGGTGTAATCCCCGACACGTTCACAAGAAGAAACTTCTCTGTACCCCGGACATTGAACTGTTGACTGTGGGGATGACGCCTTATTATTATCGGTGTGTACGTTCCTCCTTCAGCTGATGCAGCGCTGGCCTGTGACGTCATCCACTCCGCTGTTGCCCAGATACAGACGCTGCATCCTAATGCATTTATTGTCATCACTGGGGATATTAATCACATCTAACTGGATAAAACCCTTCCAACATTTCACCAGTATGTTGACTGCCCCACCAGAGACTGTAACACACTGGATCTGTTGTATGCAAATGCTAAGGATACAGTCATACAGTCCCACAGCCCTCCCCCTCTTGGAAGATCTGACCACAACCTGGTTCTGCTGACCCCTAAGTATATTCCCTTTGTTCAGCGGCAGCCTGTCTACACTAGGAGCGTGAGGAGGTGGACTCAGGAGGTTGCTGACACACTACAGGACTGCTTTGAGTCGAAAGACTGAGATGCACTTGTTGAGCCACATGGAGAGGATCTGGATAGCATGACCGACTGCATCACAGAATACATTAGGTTCTGTGAATACACCACCATGCCAACCCGGACTGTACGCCGCTTCCCTAATAATAAGCCGTGGATCACCAATGACCTGAAAGCGGGCGTTCAGGTCTGGAGACAGGGAAGAACTGAGGAGAGTGCAGCATGAACTCAGGGATATGCTGAGGACCTGTAAAGACGTCTACAGCAGGAAGCTGGAGGCCAAACTCCAGCAGAACAATGTGAGGGATGTGTGGACTGGTATGAAGCAGATCACTGGGTGTAAGGTGAGCGGCAGACAGTCATCAGGCAGCCTGGAGAGGGCAAACGAGCTGAACAGATTCTTCAAAAGATTCAGCTCACAGCCTTCTGTCGTCTCCATGAAACCTCCAGACCCCCACACACCCTCACTAACCCAAATGCTTCCTCCCGTCCCCCCTCAATCCCTTGCTGTGAGCTCTCCTGTGCAGCACCTCTCCTCCTCCTCCACCTCCACCTCTTCCTCCTCCTCCTCCTCCCCCGCCACCTCATCGTCCTCCCATGAAGACACCAGCAGCCTCCCCCGCACTGTGACTGTAGGCCAGGTTAGGAGACAGCTGGAGAGACTCCACCAGCATAAGGCTGCAGGCCCTGACAGTATCAGCACCTGGATGGTGGAGGAGGTACTGTGAGAATCACATTCTTTGATTTCTCTAGTGCTTTTAACACCATTCAGCCACTGCTACTGGGGGAGAAGCTGTAGGTGATGGGATTGGATGACAATGATCTTCTGGATTACTGACTACCTGAAAGTCAGGCCACAGTTTGTCCGTATGGGCAGTGTTCCGTTAGATGTGGTGGTTATTGATACAGGAGCTCCACAGGGGACTGTACTGTCTCCTTTCCTGTTCACCTTATACACCACTGACTTTCAGTACAACACTGGGTCGTGTCACCTTCAAAAGTTTTCTGACGACTCGGCTGTTGTTGGGTGTATAAATGAGGGACAGGAGGAGTACAGGGCACTGGTAGACAACTTTGTGAAGTGGACTGGACAGAATCACATGCGGCTGAACATCAGCAAGACCAGAGAGATGGTGATAGATTTCAGGAAGAAGAGGAAGACGGCTTTCTGGGAAGGGATGTGGAAGCGGTGGAGGATTACAAGTACCTGGGTGTTACCATCAACCACAGACTGGACTGGAGATCTAACACTGAAGCTGTTTACAAGAAGGGGATGAGCAGACTTTACTTCCTGAGTAAGCTGAGATCCTTCAACGTGTGCAGCAAGATGTTGGAGATCTTTTATCAGTCTGTGGTGGCCAGTGTACTTTTCTTTGCTGTAGTTTGTTGGGGAAGCAGCATTGGAGCCAGCGACACCAACAGACTCAACAAACATCATGATCAGGAAGGCTGGCACTGTGACTGGCTGCAAACAGGACACTCTGGAGGCTGTGGTGGAGAGGAGGACACTGAAAAAACTGTTATCCATCATGGATAATCATCTCCACCCTCTCCAACTCACATTGGTCAGACAGCAGAACACCTTCTCCAGAAGGCTGCTTCAGTTTCGATGTCGTAGCAACAGATACAGGAAATCTTTCCTGCCACAATCCATCACTTTTTATAATAACTCTCTCACCTCTGCCTGACAGAGAACTCTGGTCTCTCTGTTTTTTTTTGTATATATTATTATTATTGTTATAGCATATTTTGCATATTTTGTTGTATATATTATTATTGTTTATTGTTTATAGCACACTGTTAACTGTAAACATACACTATGTATATATTGGATTCTATTTATGTTATGTACAAAGTGTATGGATCATTAAAGTAATTCTATTCTATTCTATTACTGGTTAAATGTCTCTTACTAGTGTTAACGCGATTATTTAAAAATTATTAGTAGTAGCATTATTATTAGTTAGCTATCTAGCACTTTTCCCCACTAAATGTTAGTTTGGTGGACGTGAAGGATGGACAAGGAGGAGACTCTAGCAGGGAAGGTAAGAGTTGTTTTGGCCACAGATGTGTATGCTGGAGCACACCTCCATATCAGTTGGACTTCAAAGCAGTCCTTCATTTGTAACAACGATGATCTTCTTTGTCTTTATGAAATATATCAGCGCTTCCCCGCTGTTGCGCTTATGCATCCTTTTAGTTCCAGCTTTAACACTCCTCCTGGGTTCTGATGTGGGACTGACAGGTTTAATAAAACATTTTACAGCAGAGGTTTTTTTCATTTTCATTCAACTACTTATCAAACTGATTCATTTGAACTAGCGCTGGGATTTTACCGCGTTAATTACGATAAATTACATTAAAAAATAACGCAACAAAAAAATTACACAATTAATAGCAATTGTTTTTGCACTCAGTGCAGAAAATTCATTGCATGAGTTCCCGCCAGGCCTGTAATACTGACGCAAAGGATACAACAGGAGAGAAAGGTTGCTGTTGCTGGGTTCAATGGGCAACATTTGAGTTCTAAAGTTCAGTTCAGACCAAAGATTCGCAACCAGATGAAACTTGCAGCATGCAGGTCTGCAACATTCTGAAACCTGTTCATACCAGTGAGACGAGACGGTGTATCATCTCCATAGCAACCAGAGATATTATTATTAAGTTTCTATTTAACTCGTATACAAACTGTACATAGAAGAGACTGCTGCGTACCGTCTGGCATGGTGACTTGCTGCTGGGTGCCTCCCCCTGCGGCGATGGAGTCAGGCCAGAAGCGTTGCAGTGGCCGGTTTTGAGGAGTCTTCTTCTTGGCTTTTGGTGTCTCCGAGGAGCTGGCGTCCAACATGGGCTGCAGGATCCGCCTCCGTGCATTTATAAACCTGGAGGCACAAGACTGTTCAGATCTCTGATGGCACAGGCTGGAATGTTAGTTACACCTCTAAACCTGACAGGCTGCAAGGAAATCATCTCTCCCTTAAACTGGATGGTGTCCATGGAGTCCAATCAGTTATCCAAAACAGCTTTATTTTTCACTTTAAACTTACAGAAAGATTTGGAAAACTACATTGAGTTGCATTTTCTTCAGGATCAAAAGCAGCAAGCAGAACCAGACTTTTTACGACTTTAAAAGAGGTAATCTCATCTCTTCAGGCGTGTTGGAAGACAATCAACTGACTGACCAATTAGTTTCCCACCATGCGTTGAAAAGGAAATGATGTGACAAACGTCTCTGGATGGACAAACATGGGGACTTGGGATTTAGGGTCACACTCACCAGTTGTTGACCTGCAGAAGTGTCAGGTTTGTCTGAGTGGCAATCTGTTTCTTTTCATCCTCTGTTGGGTAAGGGTGCTACAGAAGAGAAATGAGTTGATGTTTCTGTTAAGGATTAAAGAGTTACACAGGCAAAGATGTGATGCACAAAGACTCACCCCGATGTGCTGGAAGAGCCACGAGCGCATGACATTGGTGGCGTGTTTGGGTAGAACACCACGTTTGTTCTTGGTTGAGTTGTCCTCGTGATTAAAGAGGCTCAAGTCCTGGTGAAACTGCAACTGGAGCTGAGCACACACACAGACAGACAGACATTTAGTCACCTTTCTAGTTGTTTGTTTGTTTGTCAACAACAACAAACTTCTGCTCAACCTCAATTCTAAACTTTGAATTAATTGGCAACTATTAACAATAAGCCATTTTAGGAGCCGCTGATTGAAAATATATACACACAACAGCATCACGGTCAAAGAGAGATGTACAACCTGATTGTTTTGGACGCGAATTGTCCCGGGAGAAAGAGCCTGTGTTACCACCTGGCCCTGAGGAGTGACGACTGTAACAGGCTGGTACACCGTGCCACCTGGAAATAAAACAAACAAACAAACACGGACAGAGACAGAGAGAGACTGCATTAAAGTGTCCCACTGGTACATGACGACATCTCATCTGCAGTCAGAACAGTACAGTACCTGAGGAAGGGGTCGTATGCCATGGTGACATACTTGCGACCACCTGGGTGGGGTTAACTGCTGTCACGGTAACATTCCCTTGCTGCAGGGCTGACGCTGGCACCACAATTTGACCCTGGGGACTGATGGTCCCTGAGATAGAGCTGGGGGTCTGCATAACGTAAAGCATGCAACACATGTATGTTTTCCATGTTGATGCCTTTAATTTCAAAGCACACTGGTTTGAACTTGCTAACACTGTGGAGCAGGTTAGAGGAATGACACAGGCTGAAATGCATTAATGCAAAACTACACTGTCAGCATGTATAGACTTTCACTTTAAAGACACCAACAGATCCAGCTATTTATGGTAATTGATTCTTGCACTCAAATGTGTTTAGTGGCGATGCATACAGTCCACCTACAGTGCAGACCGGAGTCTTGGTGGGTGAAAAGCCCTGGACCTGGCCTTGTACAGGGGAGTACGGGCTCCCTGGATCTCCACTCAGCAGTGTCTCGCTGTTCATCTTGGTCTTGAGGCAGGCGATGTAGCGACTGCAGAAGTCCTTACACAGGTCACTCACCTTCTCCAGCTCCAGCAGGTGGATCCGCAGCACCTGGATGGCTTTCACCATCTACAAGTCAGATGTAGAAAAAAGGTTTGTGGCAGTCCACAAAAAGTAAACTGTCTTCTCAAGTCAAATGTTCGTCCATTTGTGTGTCCTTAAAGTGTAACCTAAGACAATAATCAGTCTCACTTCCGTCCATTTTATTATTGTCATTTCTCTTTGATTACTGTTGCTTGCACGTTCTTCTGATTTCATCCATTCAAAACCTTTTTCAAATCATACCAGCTAAAGTATGTATGTATGATAGAAAACAAGTAAGGACAATAATGTATAGAATTAGGGCTGGGCCATAATTAAATGACAATTTATGTCTATATAAATCTTTCGTTGGAATCATATGTCACGATATCATAACACACAATTACGTCATCTAGATTGATAAGCATATACTAACTCAAATTTCTCTAACCAGATATGAAATATTTTGAGGGAATATCATTTGAAGATTGGGATTGTTTTTATTTGACATCACACTATTTGTTTGCATGCATGTAAACACAGTCAGCGTATAGCCTAGTTCCTTTGCAGTTTGAGTTCTTAATAAAATGAGAATGAGAAGTATTAAATTCATACACCATATGGTTATTTCATTTAGACTATTTATTTGTTGAATTACTAGAAAAAACACATCGTTATCGAGATATGAAATGACCTATATCGGAATAGAGGATTTTGGCTATATTGCCAAGCGCTAACCAGAATTATTTATTGTATCACACATTTTATTAATTAAATTACTGCAATCTGAATCTGGATAAGCGGCACAAAAAAATGGGGAAAATCAGCACTTGCCCATATGAGATGATGAGCTTCCTAGCTTCTGTAGATAGCAGTAGTAACAGTGAGGTCTGATGGTGCTCTTGTGCACACAACACTGTCAAAACCATCATACCTTCAGCTTATGAAGTGAAAGGAGCACTTCTAAGTTGTTTGTGACGTAAAACATCAGATTTCCACACAGTGAGAACTAACAAGTGTGCGTCCTGGTCGTAGTTCCATTATAAAAGTCTAGCACGCCTTTGAGCATCTCCCCTGATTGGCTGCTGGTCTCCTTGACTCATAATTCACGATACTGAGTCCACAAGAACGAGACGAGATTTTAACACTGAGTATTTTCTTGACAGACAGGGCTGATTTCAGCAGAGAGCTGTGATGCGTTTTTGCATAGTGCTCGTGTTAGCTGCGGTGTAGCTTACGGTACTCACAGCGAGCCACTGCGAGGCGGGGGTTAGTGCTACAGTTAGTGCTCCACAGAGAGTGAGTTAAGAAGGGCTGTGACGGCTCACCTCACAGAACACATACATTTCCATTTTATTAAATAGTAAAGTAAGAAAGTAATAAAGTAATAATAGTAATTCTTATGCTGTATATGAATAGAATCTTTAATGTCAATGCATATCAGGTATACAATGAAATTGCACTGCTTCTTTGGCCAGTGCATAAAAAATATTAAAAGAAAACAGTAAAACAGCAATGAATTAATATTGAAGAATTAAAAAGGGGAGATAGCAATGTATACCTATCATTTACATATCTTAGGCTCCATTCACACTGCAATTCCAAGTGACCTGAATCTGAAATTTTTGAATGAGCATTAGGCTACTTTTAAATGTGCTACTGAATCTGATTTTTTAAAAATCGGTTGCCGTTGCCATGTTCGCTTCCGTAAACACCGTTGTGGCGTGATGTCATTAATGATGGAGTGTGAGCCAAACAAAAAAAATCAGATTTGAGCAATAAATGGGAATTGTGCATTAAGACCTGCAGTTAAGACCTGCAGTGTGAACGTAGCAATAGTGCACACATACTGTATGAGTTCAGGGACCTGATGGCCTAGGGAAAGAAAATGTTTCTGAGGGGCCGTCCACACAAACAGGTATTTTTGAAATTGTGTGTTTCTCTGCACAGTTTGGCCTTTGGTTACGTGTGGATACATGTAACCAACCGTGGATACATGCAGTGGGGAACCTTCAGGGCCTTCTACGCCTTCAGAGAAGGCCTAAATAAATAAGAAATAATAATAAATTCAATAATAATAATAATGATGTATTCAATAAAAAAAATATATATATTTTTTTTTATTTCTATCGCATTTAATTTAATACAATATATTAATACATTTTCTCTCATCTTTGTTCTAAAATTAAGCTTTCTGTCAAGTTCATGTCCTGAAAACCTGTTATCCAATCATAATCGTCTGTCTCTATTAAGGCCAGGTTAGCTGGCTCATTCATTGGTTAGGACTTCACGAATCCCGGGGAAGGCCAAGCTATATGTTTTGGTGTGGTGAGTGACGGGCAAATCGACCAATCACGGTTTGATTTCAAGAGGGCGGGAATTAAACAAAAGATCGAAGGCCTTCATGAAGTCCAAGCAGCGAATCTATGCAGAGTGGTGAGAGCGGTTGATTTAAATGGCGGAAGACGAGAGTGACGTTGTGGCTAGCTTGATAGCATCGCCCTTTTCAAGGCGGGCCTTCACAGAAAAACTTGAAATAATAAAAAACGGAAGACTAACTCCAGAGCTGGAATTAAAAGAAAAGGTTAAGAAAGTGGAAAGGCATTTCAAGACCGAAAATTATCAGCGGTATCCATGGATGACTGGCTGTAAGGAAACAAACAGGCTGTACTGCTGGAGTTGTTTACTTTTTACAACTGACAAGTCATCCACCTGGGTCAGCGGCGGATTTGTCAGCCTTACAAATCTGACAAAGTCAGCCCATCGACATCAAGATTCTGCGGCACACCTGCAAGCGATGGTCAATTTGAAAACTTTTGGGGACACAAGAATTGATCTTCAGCTAGATGAGCAGCGCTGGAATCATACAACGGCCCACAACAACAAGGTCAGGCAGAACAGAGAAATCCTGAAACGTCTCATCAATGTCGTCACATTTCTTGGAAAGCAAGAGCTGGCATTTCGAGGACATGATGAGAGTAAAGATTCTGAATTTGACTCCATCTATGAGGACACTGTGCGCGAAGTCGAGGTTCCCAGCGGACGCAGGGCACGGAGAGTCGGAGATGTGCGCGCAGCGTACCAGCGGCTGCACAGTGAAATCCTGGACAACATCCTCACTCAGCTGCGGAACAGGTTCAAGGATCATGAAAAACTCATGTTCCTTGCCCTTCTGGACCCCAAGAAGTTTACCTCACACAGAGAAAACTTCCCCAGCTCTGAGTTCCAGAGCCTCACGGAAAGCTACGGGCTGCATTTTGACCTCCCCAGGCTCAAGACTGAACTGACGGTCATGTACAACATGGCAAACTTTGAGGCAAGGAGCCCAGCAGACCTGCTGTACTTTCTGACTCTTAAAGAGCTGACTGAGAGCATGCCGCAGCTGTATCACCTCACCTGCCTGGTGCTGACCATCCCCGTGTCCACCTCCTCCGTGGAGCGGTCTTTCTCGGCGACGAATGGACTTCGTGTTTATTTAAGGTAGGCCTCTGTTATAATACACCTTGATTATTATTTCATGGGATTAAGATTACTGGCCAAGTGGACATTTGGGAATTTGTATTTATTGCGGAGGTTGTCCCAGCGCAAATTGCCTTGAATTCAGTATGTGATCAATCAATCAATCAATCAATCAATCAATCAATGTATCAAACGTATCATAAGTGTGTGGTTGGATTTTTCAGAGGGTTTTTATTCTCTTCATGTTCACTTGTCTGTCCCTTTCCCTGTGGAGAATTAAGGAGGTATAGTAGTAAAAATTGTGACTTCAATTTATTTGACATTGGTATTCATTGCGCTATGCGTAATTGCGCATGGAGAGGCATTTGCACTTCATTGCAACTTTAAAAAATAGTCTTTGTATTACAAGCTTTGTGTAACTTTTGAAATTGTATTGTAGATTGATAATGCTAATGAATTTATGTGTGAATGATTTGTCATGCGCCGTGATTTCATAGCGCTGTCCAAGGTGATGAAATGAGCCTCTGTGTCCGCAGCGTCACGGGGTGACATTCTGGGTGACCTTTTATATTTCCAGATTTTCCGAAGTTAATGTTGAGAATGTTTCTTGTTGCGGAGAATGTTATTGACGTTATGGTCTATTTGTTTACATCCTTGTCATCGTTAATTAAATTTGTACTTGTAAAACCCTTTTAATTCGTTGTACTGTTGCTTTTTTCCGCGATGATTTTTTTTCTTCTCGGCGGTGAGGTGAAGGCCCAGCTGTAGTGCTCACGGTTCGCCACTGCGTAATTGCGCATTGAGAGGCATTTGCACTTCATTGCAACTTTAAAAAATAGTCTTTGTATTACAAGCTTTGTGTAACTTTTGAAATTGTATTGTAGATTGATAATGCTAATGAATTTATGTGTGAATGATTTGTCATGCGCCGTGATTTCATAGCGCTGTCCAAGGTGATGAAATGAGCCTCTGTGTCCGCAGCGTCACGGGGTGACATTCTGGGTGACCTTTTATATTTCCAGATTTTCCGAAGTTAATGTTGAGAATGTTTCTTGTTGCGGAGAATGTTATTGACGTTATGGTCTATTTGTTTACATCCTTGTCATCGTTAATTAAATTTGCACTTGTAAAACCCTTTTAATTCGTTGTACTGTTGCTTTTTTCCGCGATGATTTTTTTTCTTCTCGGCGGTGAGGTGAAGGCCCAGCTGTAGTGCTCACGGTTCGCCACTGGATACATGTAACCACAGTTGTGGGCTCCTGAGGCCAGCTTTTTATAACCGGAGTCCAGGGTGAACTTTTTGGAAAAGACTGATTTTAGCAGTCATGTGTGGACAGGAAAACTGAGGAAAACCACGATTTCTTGTCAACATTGTTTGACATCACACTGTGCGACGTTAAACAGTCAGTTGTATCCATGGCCATAAAAACATCTGTGTTCGTGTGGACTAGGCCTGAGTCTATTAGTCCTGCTCTTGAGGCACCTTCTGCCAGAGGGCAGTAGGTTGAACAGGTGGTGTCCTGACTGTGAGGGGTCTGCAGTGATCGCCCAAGCTCTCTTGAGACACCACATGCTGGCGATGTCTTCTAGTGAGGGTACTGCCAGTGATGTGTTGTGCTGTCTTTATGGCCCTCTGCAGGTTCTTTCTATCTACCACAGTCAAGGTGGCATACCAACCAAGGACGCTCTCAATGGTGCTGCGGTAAAAAGCCACTAACTAGTTTCTCCTCCAGATAATTCTAAGTGGAGTCACTGTCTGGCCTTTACCAACGCGGATGCGTTTGCAGTCCAGGAGAGGTCCGCGGCTATGTGTGTCCAAACGAATTTGAAGGAAGACATCTGCTGAACACAGTCCCTGTTGATGCTCAGTGGGGCTGGTTCCCCCTTGTGTTTCCTAAAGTTTGAGGGGAGACCGGTCTTGATGTAGCGCAGGAAAGAGCTACCTACTATTGAGGTTAAGGCAATAGGTCTGTAGTCATTGGGGCCCTTTGGAGCAGGAGTCTTTGGGGTAGGGAAGATGGTAGCCTGTAAGAGTGAGAGGTTGAACAACCTGGTCAGGACTCCCACTAGCTGGTTAGCACAGGCGCAGAGTACTTGCCTGAGTACACCATCTAGACCGGCTGCTTTCCTGGTGTTCAGCACCTGCCTCACCTGGTGTTCTTTGAGTGGGAGTGTGCTGTGACTCGAGGTCTGTGGTGGCTGTGCAGCTGTATATGGAGCCTCAGCTACAAAGCGGGAAAATAAAGTGATCCTCAGCCAGCCATGGGTCAGCGGTGGTAGTGATGGGCGTGGAGCCTTTGTGGTTGGTTATGCTCTGTAGCCCCTGCCACACCAGCCGCGGGTTGTTGTTGGTGAGATGGTCCCCCACTTTCCTCTTAGGAGCTGCCTTATCAGTTTTGATGCCTTCTGCAATTCTGCCCTCACTGTTCTGTTCTTTGTCACCTGAATTGAAGGTAGAGTTCCAGATTCTCGGGAGTGTCTGGACGTCCAAGGTCATCCATGGATTTTGGTTGGGGTAAATCCGAATGCACTTCTCCACAGCCCCAGAGTTTTTCTTAGTGGCAGATTTCTTCCTGGGGGGGGTGTATACAGGGACCAGGAGCAGTGAGTTGTGAACCTATGAACCACATCTACATTGGCTGATCTGCTCAGTCTGTATGTGTCTGTGTCACTACAGGCTTCACTCGCTGTGCTGGGTGGAGAAATAAATTTAAAGAATCAGTTAAACACAAAGTTTGTGTGACAGATTGTTTGTGTCTTATCTGTCACTCTGTTGCCGTTTATCCACTTACATATGGATATCGGGAGACACCTTTTCACCTCGACGAGAAATACCGTCACATTTTAATATCGTGAGAACTTGTGGGACGATAGCTCGTCACACTCCTATAATTCACATCATTAATATTTAGTAGGGATGTCCGATAATATTGGCCCAACGATATTATCGGCCGATATTGAGTTAAAAAATGTAATATCGGGAATTATCGGTATCGGGTTTTTACAACCGATATTAGTTCTGTAGGCTTCAGCATTTCCGAGTGTACCTGAATACAACACGGGCAGTTTACAGGCGCGTGCTTGATGACGTATAACAACAACAACACGCTTCACTCGTAGGTTGCTAACCGTGGCTAACAAGCTTCAGCTCTCCCGGTGCATGAGATGTCCGTGGTTTGGAAGTATTTCCAAGTGTCATCTACTAACAGTAAATGTACGCTTTGCAATGACTGCAAGGCGTTAGTTATGAGAGGAGGAAACAAGGCGTCTTCCTTTAAAACATCAAATTTGATTACCCACCTCAAGAAGATTCATGGGGAGTGATAAGCTACATCTGTGCAGCAAAGTGATGGAAAGAAGCAACAGCCGACACCGAGAAAAAAACTTTTTCTATCGTTCAAGATGCCGGATTCACCAAACGTGTGGAGTTCCTCGAGCCCCGTTATGTCTGTATAACGCCCAGTCGCAAGTATTTCTCAGACCAGTGCTTACCCGAATTGCACAGCATTGTTGACTGTCACGTCGAGAAGGTAATTTCTGGTGCTGTATCCGTTAGATCCAATACAGGTTAGCATGTTGAGCTTAACTGCTAATTTATTGATTGTATTATTTGCCAAGTTACGGCCGGTTACTCAGTCTGGAAAAAGAGGACTATGTTTGTTTACTACTCTGGACTGAAGCTATGCATCTTCCTTGTTGTGATGTTGTCTGTAGTGTTGTTTGAGGCAAAATATTCTCTCTAAAAACACAAACAAATAAATGGCACTTTTTTCAATAACTTATTTTGTACAGACTGTGTTTACATTTGAAAAGCCATGTTGCATTTATGTATGCATCCAGTGGGGCATCACATAAAATTAGGCATAATGTGTTAATTCCATAATAGGTGATATGTGATGAATTTTGGTGTAAAAAGGCTGCATATATATCGGTATCGGGTGATATCGGTATCGGAAATTAAGAGTTGGACAATATCGGAATATCGGATATCGGCAGAAAAGCCAATATCGAGCATCCCTAATATTTAGGGCAACCTGGATACTGCTGCATGTATACTCCCTATTTAGCACTGCTGACTATCTTCAGCCAAGTGACGTAACCTAACAAAAATACAAACAGTGGCAGCGAAAACCTCAACTTTCTCAAGTCTTGTCTTCTGGAGAAAAAGAGGTTGTGTCTTCATCCACCTGTCTTACACAGTGTTAGTGACAGTGAAAGACTAGGAATGGTGAGGACGATGATATAGCAAAACTCCTTTCAGAAATAGCTCTTTGTGTGCACAGCGCCTGCACAACTGGAAAGCAGTAATAAATAACCAGGTTACTGGTACTTATAATTTATATGGGAATTTGAATAATATGATTTGAATATGATCATAACCAGGATAAGCCTCAAACGGGTTATTCATGTCCATGTAAACACACTCAATGTTGCATCTAAGCATTCTGAGAAGGCACTGGGTTCTTATTACTAGGAAGAAGCAGCAGCAGCGAACAGGACAGCATCTCACTGTGCTGTTGAGGTTAAAGGTCATTGACTAGTGAGTGTGTGAGTGAATGAGGGCTCAATTTTGCATTTCTTTGTGAAATACCTCATGTCCTTTTTTCGGTTTTGTCAAATACATCAGAACTAAAAGTGTTTCAGTCATCTTGTAAGTCCAACTTAATGGGTCCAAAGGGTACTGGAATTGCCACCACTCAAATTTAACTGCAGATACGGTGGGACTCAAACTATTATGCTGTCACTACAACCACTCTAAATATACAGTAGTTCTCTAATAAAATTGTTGAAAGGCTGTACTGTGGGTGATTTATGGGACAGAGCAGTGTGTAACAGTGAAAACATCCTCCTTGACCAAAATAGAGATGGAAAACAAATCAAACATAATAGATATACTGCAACTAGAGAATTTCACCCTGACATGCAGAGGTATCTCACCAGGTTGTCAAGCTCAGGGTCCTCGCTGAAGAAGGGTTTGCCCTCCTTCTCCTGACAGCGGACAAAGTTCTCGATGTCCACGTCAAAGCTGGCTGAGGTGATGCAATCGGAGCTCAGCGTGGACTGTTCACACTTCTCAAACAGCAGGGCCAAGAGCGGGAACAGGGGATGCCTGGGAAGGTGTGCCCACACATACAAGTTTGTTTTTTTAAAGAACATATGATATTTTCTCTGCAGTGATAGGACAGGGCTTCAAACTGCAAAAATCAAACAAACAAACCAAAGGCATTACGTGTATATGAAAACAATTGCTCACAGATACACTAGAATGTCAACATCAAGTGAAGGCCAACCACTGTATGACCTTACTGTTAGATCAATAATACATAAAAGGCACTGTACGCGACATTTAGAACATTAATGTCGCAATGAACAAATATTTTCTATGTGTGACTATAGTTTAAGTAATAGCTGTAAGAGTAATGTTGCAGAGAGCAGAGAATAAAGTCTGTGTTCAGAGTTTCTCTGGTTGTTTTCATAGATGGGTCGGCAGCACGTGCCTGTGAGTGCATCTCACTGCAACACCTTTAATAATACTAGATCTTAGACCCATCCCTTAATTTGATAAATTATTAGTCTACCAACTCTCATATGACTTTGTCAACTATTCGATTAGTTGATTTAAACACAGATCTGTAAAACTCAGTCCCTTCACAAAGAATTGGTCGACTAAAGCAGGGTTTTAAAATCCATGCACGAGGAGAATCAACACAGATTTTCTTCTCTTTAATCTCAAATATGCACATCATACAAGATTTGAAAGTGGCACACCACACACTACAGGATATTAATTAAGATTATGGCGCCAGAGGAATCAGTGTTCCACCTCACATGATTCTGTAACATGATCTCATGGAGAAGCAGATGTAAACAACATGGAGACCATCAAAGGGCGAAAACTTGATGGTTCACAGTGACAAAAAAGAAAAGCACAAGACTAAATGAGCCTGGATGACAAAATGGTTGGGGAGACGCAATCGACATGGGCCGTCTGTTCTTCAGAGAAAAGTGGAGGTGAGATTTTAAAAATCAGTTTTAATATCTGTCAACAAAGGTCTGCTAGCCGTCAGCCACAGGGGCAATAATGGTAAGCGTTGCTTGGTAACACCATCAGCCGCTCCAGAACTTTCTCTCATTTGTCCAGTGTTGTTTATTTCTTGCAGTTTTCTGAGGACTCCCTCGAAAAAGAGATGCTGCACTGGACAATCGTCCAATAAAGAAATCTGAAACTTAACAGACAGTACAGATTTCTCCACTGATTGTTGGGAGAGGTCAATCTGGGTTTAATCGGCCCAAAACTTCTGTAGTCTGAGCCCTAACTAAGAGGGGGCAGCCCTGCTTTCCGGCAAGTCCATGTGAAGTGTAATACAGTCTTTCTCATTTCAAATGCCAGAGAGCAATATTAAAGAGGAATTTAGGTATTTTTCAACCTGGACCCTATTCCCCATGTATTTGTGTCTAAAGCCCTATTCTGACAGGATAAGTTTTAGGTGGGGACGTGGGGTAAGATAATTTTTACCAGAGGTTTAGTCCTGTCCGAATAATCCATGTCAGTAATTATTCTGGAGAATGTTGAGCATGGAGGCACTTGAAGAAGCACTCATCACTTTTTTAGATAATCGGTTCCGTCCTCTAGTTTCGACAGTGAGGTGACGTAGTACGTGAATAAAGTAATCCCTCACACCTCGCCATCTCTATTACAGGTGCCCTGAGGTAAGACAATTTTATCCCAAGTCCCCACAATGAACTAATCCGCTCTGAATAGGGCTTAAGTGACAGGAATAACCAATTTTGAAATTTGTCCACTATTGAGAGAGAGCGCTGCAGCCTGGCCGCTGTGAACCAGGCTACAAGTGCACACCGCCAATATATGTTCACTAACAGACTCAGACTGTTATCAGAAGTGTCTGACTAATTTATGGAAAGATTGAGTAGGTGCCGTTATCCTGCCATGTACAAGCACGTTTAGTAGATGTATATTGTGGGTGCACACTGGCCCCATTCGATATCATTGAAACCTAGTTTGTGGGTGCAGGGCTTCAGTCAATGCTTGAATTTCAAAAATTGTTGTCACTTATACACAAAAACATGGGGCAATAGAGTCCACGTTGAAAAATAGTGAAATTCCCCTTTAAAGTCACATGAACAAAGGGGAGGACTTCTTATAGACACCATGTGCCATTTCATAGTGATGGATTAGTTTCTGGCCAATCTGAAAGTGATCGAGACAGGGAAAGAAAAGAACTCAGATTAAGGAATAGAGGGGTGGTGTCGTTAACTAGAATCAGCTCTACCTATATATGGAGGCTTTGTCCGCGTCCATGGGTGTCTGTGGCTCTGTGGGTGCCGGGCTGGGCGCCTCTGCCAAAGTCCCCTCAATAAACTTCTGATCAGAATCTCCGTCTACCTTTACCACACCGTGCATCTGCAGAAAAGGAGAAAAGAAAGTGAGAGAAAGACAGCGACAGAAATAGAAAGAGAGACTAACAGAAGAGATGAAGAGAAATGTGGAGAATGAGAGACATAAAGACATCATGTGAAGACCAAGAGTAGCCGGAGGGCAACGCTTGCTTGAAAATGAACCCTTTGTAAAGTCATGAGGACATGGTGTTCACACCAGACTGAAATGTATTTCTTTTTTTAAAGAAGAATGAAGACTTGTTTATTGTGATCCACAAGGCAGACGTAGGTATAGTCATGATTGTTGGTCCTGTACCAGTCACAGCCAATCACCAGCACTCTTTGATTAAAGTTATCCCATAAGATCAGATATTCCTTTATTAGTCCCACAAAGGGGAAATTCCCATATTACAGCATCAAAGTGGACAGCAAACATAGAAGCATCAATACGAAACAATAAATTATAGAAAAATATAGCACAATAAAAACACAGAGAAGTATGGAATATAGGAATAACAGGGACAATATATACACATTTTTAAATGTTTAAATTCACACTAAGGCACAGTAGAAAATATTCAGAGTTCATTTTTGTTGCACTTAAAATACTTTTGACTTGGAAATGACTGTTCTGCATCTCCTGTTAACAGATGCAGCTACACTTGTCTGCATTCTTCCATGCCCTCAGGTCTCTTGATATTGCTCTCTAAGCACACAGTTGCTCAACTACATCCAGACAGTGTTGGGTTACAATTGCAATGCATACCTAAACACTACATATCAAGTGATCCAACTGCAACAGACAATATAATCCAAAACATCAGCTCATGTAAAGAAAAGAACATACTAAAATGTGACTGTGGCCTCTACAACACTCCACTTGAGGCACATTCATTGATTAGGAGCCAAGTTACCCCTCCTTTACTTTCACGGTTTCACACCCAGAATCCAGGAGCTAACCCCATCCCCAACCACCTGACTGAGACCAACAATGAATGAGATTGAGCACAAAAATTACTAAAAATAACTTGTTCGGGGTGGAAAACTTCTCATTAATCATATATCATTTTCAGCCCTCGACACCCCCAAATTTGGCACTTGAATAATGATGTTTTGTTAGCAATTTAACTTATGCTCAGACAGAAATAGAGGGCAGAGAAGGAGCTTGGTACTGCATCAGTATCTGTCATAGTGTGAAGTCAACAGATTACTAAAACTGATGTTCTAGTGTTACGTGCATCTTTCCCTTTGTTTGGCAACCCATGCGGACTTATCACCACTAAAAATAACTAGAGGATGCATGGGTAAAGAGTGCAGAGTACTGAAAGTTGTAGCCTGAAACATGTATGTTTTATGACAAACAATGTCCTTTTTCGCTGTTGAGGTTGATTAGCTTTGGAAACAGGTAAAAGGGCATGCAATCCAGCCAGTTAGGGCAGGTAGTGTAAGCCACAAAGTCCAAACCAAATGTCTCCCTCTCACCCACCTGCTGCTCTCCCTTTGGGTACTTGTCTATGGAAACCGACTGGGCTGCCATCACGTTCACTGCAGATGCTGCAAACACTGGGGCATTATAGAGCGCAGGGACATGTGGCCAACCTACACAACACACACAGTTCCAGTTAGACCACCTGTAAAAGATGCCTGGAGTGTAGGCACAGAATCTTAATGTAACCGTCATCACGTTCGTAATCAAAAGTATCATTAGCTTTTTAAAATTGGGCTGGTGTAATTATTGGAGATATCTTAACTAGCTTATGTTTTATTATCTTGGGTAAGCATTAAACACAGACACCTATGATTCAATAGTTCCACCAAAATAAGAAAAGATGAAAAGTGTATTATTTGAAGGACATGTAGGTAAAAAGCATAAGTCATCAAAACTTTAAAACTCATATTTAAAATGTTCTATTCTGGGCAAAACGAGAATATGGGGGCTCAGGGAAAAAAAACACTAAGAAATGAAGTTAACGTTTATATATCTATCCATATATATATCGTCAACATTCATAGGCATGTCTGGCCAAACCACTCTTTAAAAAAACAAGAGGACATTAATATACCGACCCCGTGGTGCGGTGTTATAATAGCGATCTTATGATAGCGTTTCACTGCAACTGCCGTTAACACACCCACCACGATGGGTGAAGTTAGCCCTTAGCCCTGCGTTAGCTGCATACTGTTTGTGGCGGCAATGTGAGATCAAAGTTTTAAAAAAGGCTTTTGGGCCAACACTAGCCAACTATCCTCGAGCTACAGTAACGTTAGTGATATTCAGACAAAGCAACTCGGTGGTGCAAAGCCTTGTTTTACCACAGTATTTATGAGCTAGCCTTTAGCATTAGCTCGCGAACCCAATCTGAACTCAACAGAGCAACCGTGTGGCCGAGCTACTGCGAACGTTAGTAATGTAGAGAACTGTTCACTTTAAAGTGTTTCTCATGCTGGTGCGGCGAGGCCAAATGCGAAGCGCCATATTTAGCCTGGGACATCACTGCCAAAAAAAAACAAGCTAACCTAGCTAGCCAGGTACAAAAAAAGACCCCGTTGCGGATTGATACGAAGCGAGTAATTTGCCCATATAAAAACCGCTTCAGGAGCTTTAGCATTTTTGAATTAACATTTCAAATAAATATGCATTTCTTGTCATCGCTATACAGTAATTCGACAGCAATTATATTAAGAAGCACTGGTCGCACACCAGGCTAGCCCGGTTGATCCTCAAATCCTTCCCACATCAGTCAATCAATCAAGCGGGGACAGCTGCCCTCTCCTTTCCCTCCCCTCCCGTCACTACTGTCGGGCCTTGTTTCTAGCTCTCGCCCTTTGCTTTTCCACAATCCTCCTCTGCCCCCAAAACGCCGACATATTTTTTTACCCCCCCCTCCCTTGTATACAGATTTTTTTTATTCTTCCCGGAGCCCTGCCGCTTCTGCTTCCCCTCAAAAAACATCCTCCACTGCCCTGACTAGGTCCGCGCTCCTCGCCCCGGGGCATTTTTGCGTGCGGCCCAGATTGTTTGATTGATAGGGAACGGAAAAAGAGGGATTTTGAGTGACAGCTTACCTGAGTGCCAATCTTCGTCACACTGACAAGCGGCTGCAGCAATCGGGACCCGCAGTTGTCGCGTTGCGTCATCACGTATGGGCACGTAGGGGCGCTCGGCTCATAACTATTTATGAGATGGGCGGAGACATGACGTCCTGCTGCCTGTCCCTCTGTGCCCTCCTGCTTTCTCTGCTTGGCAAACGCTACTCATGCCCCCGTTTAACCAACACGTTTTCTACGTATATCTCCAGCTTTGCACTCCTGTATGAATATTCGCTCATCATATAGACACAATAATACACAAACACAACAGGTGCTGATTGTTTACTCCTTAAATAATGCATATAACTTAGATAATTGGGACATAATGTGCAAGCAGGCAGGCTACGGGAGTGAAAACTGTAATAATAGAAACACAGATAAACCACTTGCACACTCAGCTCTATTCAAATGACCCCCTAAGGCAGAAAAGCAGCGTTTGATCTGTGCCTCTCCCTTTATATGCCTATTCCTTTTATTAAGACACAACAGAATCACACCAGATAAAACCAGACTTCATTTCTCATTAGTGTACTTTAATAATATAATATTTTAACAGCAGAATTTCCATCAGATTTGACAGATGAGGGAATGATCATGGTAACTCTAGTGTCTGATGGAGGAGGGCTGTGGGAGACGAAACTTGGCCATCTCTACATCCAGGTCTGCAAATGTGTAGGGGTTGTAGTTGTGGTGCTGGAGGTTTTTATAGGTGCTGTTGTCAAAAGGCTCATCGGGCTCTGGTGGTGCCCCTGCTGCAGCCTCTGCAGAAGGACAGGAAGAAACAGAAAGGCATGTAAAGCGGAGTCTGGTACAAAGGCGAAAAATCTTCCTGCTGGTCATGCATTGAAAAAAAAATAGCACAATGTTAGCCAAATGCAAAACTGGGTCTACTCCTGTGTCCTCACTGTTACTGGTCTGGATCCAGACATGTCTGATAAGCTATAGAGTGACAACCAAACGGTGTCTTTCTTTGTAAATATTTGAAAAGATTTTGGAAGGTACAGCACATTTACATAATCACCCGTGCTGACAAGGTGGTTTATTGTGGGGCATTTCCTATGGCAGTGGGCCACATTACCCCCAACAGTGTGGAGACATACTGGTGTGAAAAGCCTCAAGGAGGTTTGTGAGAGGAAAGTATGTGAAGGCAAACATGCTTGCAGGCAATAAAATCAGCTCATACTGGAGAAATAATGATACTGGCAAAGGCACGCATGTAATGAATTTTAGGAAGACACAATGTCAAAATCATAGTGTGCTGGAAACAAGGCTTTGATACTTTTGATTAAATAGAGATGCTAAATGTGTCGGGAAACCCCCTGAGCATGCTGTGACAATAAGGTTATAAACATGTGAGACAGTGAAACGATTTTTTTACCCATCCACAATCACTGAGAAACACATTTAAGACACATTGACCTTGTTTTCATTAATCAATACTGTGCTTATCCCAAAGACTTTCAGGTGAACAGATTCACAAACACAAGAAGAAAGAAATTAACAAGTGGTGAAACGATTGACCACAGTGAGGAGGGAGTTGTTCCAGGAAGCACAATTACCCAGTTCGTCAGAAGTGGATCAAAGGGCTGTAATGGCAGGAGTGTTTAGATCATAATCTGTGACATCCATTTGTAAACATTGGTTGGAAGGTGCTAATCAGTATGACACACAGTACTCATATCATGACTATGATCAAATTATTTTTTTAAATCATCTTGGTAACTGTAATCCTGCTTCCTGAAATACTTCTGCTGACTCCAACCACTCCCAGCTCCTACTCGTCCAGCTGCTGTCAGAGACAGGAGGTCTTCACTGGAACACAATGTGCACTCTAACATTACTGTTAGCAATAACATTACCTGGCACAATGGATCCAAACAATGGCATTATTACCTTAACTCAGAAAACATGTGACCCATTTTTTATACAGACAGACATTATAAACGATAAGAATGAGCGATATATCAAAAATAATTAAATATGAGAGAAATAATCTAGGATAGAAGATGGATTTGGCAACTGCAGAGAGGCTAAACAAGAGGGTTATTTTAAATAAAAATAATGGGTAGATTCCTCAGTCACCAAAAGAGGGGAAGAAAACAGAAACCTGAGCAGAATTAATGACACAGTATGCAACTAGCAACATCTCCTTGATCATACATTGACAGCAACAGCATAGTTGTGTGGGTGAGTCAAAGACAGACAAGTCTAAGCTTCGATTAGCAGAATGCAAGCAAGGGAAACCTTATAAATATTTATAAATATAATCATAATAATAATAATAAAAATGCATTAGGAAAAGGAATGCACCAAAACCCTTGAAAGCAAGGTTAAAGTACATGTGCACTACATCCACCTCATGCAAAACAAAGTGAAAACCAAGGCAATGGGAGGTTAGATGTAATGGAACAGGAGTCAAACAAGAGGCTAAAAGAAACAGGGATGATATTTAAAAAACTGTGAAAGCAACAGCAACTACTGTATGTGAGGGAGTGGACACCTGGTTAACCCTATTACAGTACACAGAATGTGTTATGAACACTAGAGAGAAAAGTATGGTCATCTATAGGGGCTCAAAGATCCACAGAGAGGAAAGGGAGAGATGTGGAGAATAGGGTGGTGTAGTGTGTACCCTCAGATGGTTCAGCTGGGGCATCCGCCTGCAGCTCCTCTCCTGCAGCTTCCGGTACGACTGGTGCAGGGTCCACCAGCTCCTCGGTGCTGTCCACAGCAGCAGAAACTTCAGCTGGAGCCTCAGCAGGGGCAGCTTCAGCCTCAACAGGGGCAGCCTCAGCCTCAGCTATAACTGGTGCAGGATCCATCAGCTCCTCTGTTCTCTCCACAGGAGCAGAAACTTCAGCAGCAGCCACTTCAACGGGGGAAGCTTCAGATTCTACAGCCTCTGTAGCAGCTTCTACAGGGGCAGCGTCAGTAACTTCTGCAGGGGCTTCATTGGAGGCAGGCTCTGTGGTTTCTACAGGAGCATCAGTTGGGACTTCATCTGGAGTTGCAGCCTCAATCACAGCTTCAGCTGGAGTTTCTACTTGGGCATCAGGGATGGCAGGAGATGCAACATCTTCTAATACTTCTGGAGTGGGTTCCACTGCAGCTTCAGCTGAAACCTCTGGGCTGGTCACAGGAGCCAGGTCTACTAACTCCTCAGAGCAAACACTAGGTGTGTCAACAGAGGCCTGAGCTGCTTCTGCAGGCACTGCTGCTGCTGGAACAGCCTCCTGCACAGCTTCAATGGCACAAGCCAGAGTAGCTTCAGGTTCTGGTGGAACTTCCTTCTTAGCTTCATCAGTGTCTTCCTTCACTTCTGATGTGATCTCCTGAACTTGAGCTTCCTCTTTCACAGTGGATTCTGACACTTCTGGTGGCAAGGTCTTGGTTTCAGTCTTCACTTCTGACTTCTCGTCCTCAGAGTCTGAGTCCGACTCCGAGTCACTGGATGATGAGGAGGATGAGCCCTCAGCTGCTGCGTCAGCAGGCTCAGAGGAGGCTGCTGCGCCTGGCACTGCATCTTCTGTGATGGAGGCTGCGACTGGAGTGTCTTCTGGTGCTGAGGTTTTACTGCTTGCATCAACCAAGGGCTCAGTAGCTGGGGGAGCTGCGTCAACTACAGGTGGAGCTGTGTCAGCAATAACCTGAGCAACATCCGGCTCAGCAGCTGGAGCCTCTGTTGCCTCTGGCTGTCCTACAGCTGGTTCACTGGCAGCAGTGGCAGGCGCTGCAGTGGCAGGCGCTGCAGCTGTCTGTGCAGTGGCAGTGGGGCTGGCCAATGCTTCAGTTACACCTAGAAACTGTGTTGGGAACACTCCAGGCTCTGAAAGTCTAACTGGGAAGGCAACTGCTGTCTTGTGGGCTAGCAAGGATGCTCTCTCATCTGGAGCCTCTGCTGTTGAAGAAAATGGTAAATGGGACAAAAGTGGTTAAATAAAATAAACATTGGCATGACTTCCAATGGGAATTAACGTGTTCCCTATAACAATGCAATTATGATGATATTGATTGGTGTTATATGCTTGAAATGTCTCAGGCAGTATTAATCTCAACTAAACATAGACAAATACAGTTAAATATCTCTAAGAGGTTTAAAATATTCCAGACTGCCTCTCTCAATTGCCAAAGATGTAAAACCTGTGATGACGATTTACTTCATATGCTTTGAAAATGCTCTTCTCTGGAAGAATCTTGGAAATACGTTGTTAGTATAACTTGATCTTATAGAAAAACTGGGTCTGGATCTTGGAAGACATACAAGAACATAATGTGAACCATTATAAGAAATATTATTCATGGGTACAGCTGGGAAAAGTGTATTATCCAAACTGGAAATATGAACTTGGTCCTTCGCAGAGGCTATGGTTCCATTGATGACACCTGAAAAGAAAAGTGTGAGCAGGAACCCAGCAAGATGTGAAAAACATGTGAATAATCTTATTGGCTACTTCATGTTGTCATATACACTTTATTAATATACAATTCATACCTTATTTGATGAATTTCACTGTATTTAATAATTTTGAATGAGGGAGAAATGTCTACCATACCTGGACTGTGGGTGGGGGTGTACAGGGTTCTTTGTTTGTTTCCCTGACTGACTTTCTCTTGGGCATATGTTTATGGAGATAATAGCTATTTTTTCCAATAAAATCTTTGAAAAAGAGAAAGCGCCCTTAAACTTTAACTTGCACCCATTTTTGATTTCCTGATATTTCCCAAATAGAAAAATAGAGAAATTAAAATGATTAAACTTACTATTAACCTTTTTTTTTCTTACTGGACACTCACAATTACACACAATCCATTACAAACTTCATATGAGCAGTAAATGATTCTGGATGGAATGACTGGAAGAGAAAGCATATTTTAGACCACATGGAACATTTCCTGAAGTGTAAAAAAATCAGCATAACTTATTCATGAAGCATATATCCACAAATACTGAGGTATGGAACATTACAGACAAAAAGAAAACAAATGAGAAAAACGGAATTTATCTACAACAGCAACCAGCCAGCGAACCCTTGAGCCCTAAAAGTGAGGCTTTAGAAAGTGAACAGAATCAAAGGGCCTTACTCTTGCCTGTAGCCTTTGTCTTGTCGGCTGGCTCTGAAAGCTCTTCAGCCCGAGTGCAGAACCAAACCGCCGAGCGACTCCTCAGAACGCCCCAGCTCTCCAACTGGAGACACTGCAGAGGACACAGACACACTTCTAAATGAGTGCCAAACATACACGGACAGCCGCATTCAACAAGGAAATTGCAGCAAAAGCGCGCGCACACACACACACACACACACACACACACACACACACACACACACACACACACACACACACACACACACACACACACACACACACACACACACACACACACACACACACACACACACACACACACACACACACACACACACACACACACACACACACACACACACACACACACACACACACACACACACACACACACACACACACACACACACACACACACACACACGTTGTTCAATGCTCCTGTGGCACTAAAGGTTGGGTGATGATACCCTATTATGATCTATACGCTGGAGCAGTAGTGTGCATAGACTTTTTGAAGGGCAGGGGTGAAAAGGAAAAAAAGGGCACATGAAGTGTGACTTTGCCCCTGAAGAGGGCCCTTTAACACAGGTTTTGGCTCCTAGAGGACACCTTGGCACGCATTTAGCAGTCTAATTTTGATCTCCACTGTATACAATGAGAATATTTACATGTCTGCATTTTAATATATCTTCCTTTAATATATTTGATGAATGACTAGATATTCTTCCAATAGGAGGATGAATGCACTTATTAAGTTATTATATATCCCAAGACTCTGCTAAATGAATTATATGTCTTGGTGTATTGTCATTAAGGAGGACAATGTTGCAAATCAATAACCAGAAATGTTTTGGGCAATACTGCATGTTTAAATTACTTTTAATACATGTAATGAAGTCATTTTATTACTTAGATATTTAATTTGCAAGATTAGCCAAAAACAGACAATCCTGACTGGTTGTTTTAACCATAACCATTTTTTCCCAAGAAATGAACTATATCCACACGATTATATAAAATCACATATGCCATATCGGGTGATCGCCTACTGCTAGATGGTGCTAACGATATCAATTAAACGTAAGGGTTCAAATTCAAAAACCATGTCAAATACCATTACAGAGCAAACACAGAGACTTAGTCAGCCAGAACGTTTTTTTCGCAGGTGGAACCCATAAACGGGTCTCGGGGTCAGTGCGAAGGAGACACCCGCACAAAGGGAACTATTTCACGGCTACTGTGTCGGATAAAGTGTGTCCTGTCCTCCGTAGAACTGTGCTATCTAAACACGCTACATGTAAAACGTTTGACAGCCAATTCACGGACTATTACCTTGAGGGAACCCAGTCGCCCTAACCGCAGTAAGGAGGTCGCCATTTCGTGTTGCTAGTTTTATGCCCCCGACCGGAAACTGTGAGGTGAACACAACAGTTCCGCTATACTGCATATGCTACTGATCTTTGAACAAAACCAACGGTTTCTCTGTCTGTCTGTCAGTCCGACCGTAACATGTTCCTTATAATAAGACGCCATCGTCAAAACTATCACTACTGTGTTCATCACTAGAGAATACATCACTCTATTTTTCATTTCCGTTTGTACCACCTTATTTTTTAATTCACATGCATTTTTATCAATTCATTTGACTTCCCCCCATACAGTACGAGAGCACGGCCTGTTCTCTAGCTGACACTGAACGACTGAACGGAACTCCGAGCACCGGTAGAGTCAGATGTCCGTGTATTTGAGCATCTGTTTAAAGCGATATTCGTCACGAAAGGTAAGAAGTTAGACTTTAGTTTATATCATTAAATTGTCTTTTCACATTACATCATTTATGTCTGTAGATAAACCAGACATTTGGATAGAACTCCAGAGTTACACACTCCAGTGTATTCCAGTTTTCCCTTTAACTTTTGTTTTTAGTTTTACAGCAACGGCATCCAAATATAGCGAATATTGGTGTTATTGCACATTGCATTCAAACACCCAGGCTACACATAATATAGGCATAGCCTATTATATGATCACCTACCGTGTTCTGACAGAAGACTCGCGGTGAAGGCTTTCAGTCACAGGCTGTGCTACACATATTTAAATCCGCTAGATGGCGCCATTCATTCACTTGGATCACCCACGATGAACGCACCACAGGTGTGGGGCCGTACTCAGCACCCCTGCCGTCAAATGCAGCCCTCGCATTATAGGTGATATACAGCCATGTTTCCGATTTAAAAATAAATAAAACATGGTTGTATAATGGCTACTTTAATTGTACTTTTAATTGCAGGCAGTCCACTTGTATCAGTAAATGATCTGATATCAGATAACCATACTGATCTACTCTGTCTGACTGAAACTTGGCTGTCATGAAGAATGTGTTAGCCTAAATGAATCCACTCCTCCCAGTCATATTAATACTCATATTTCTCGAGGCAGTGGTCGAGGAGGAGGCGTTGCAGCTATTTAGGACTCAGGCCCATTAATCAACCCTAAACCTAAACTAAATTATAATTCATTTGAAAGTCTTTTTCTTTGCCTTTCACATTCAACCTGGAAAACTGTGCAGCCAATTATAATTGTTATATTGTACCGTGCTCCTGGTCCGTACTCTGAATTACTATCTAAATTCTCAGAGTTTCTGTCAAATTTAGTCCTTAAATCTGATAAAGTAATCATTGTAGGAGATTTTAATATTCACGTGGACGTTGATAATAATAGCCTTAGTACTGCGTTTATCTCTCTATTAGACTCGACCGGTTTTAGTCAGAGTGTACATAAACCTACTCACTGTTTTAATCACACCCTCGACCTTGTTTTGGCTTATGGTGTGGAAATCAATGACTTAATAGTCTCTCCACAGAATACTATTTTATCAGACCATTATTTAATAACTTTTTAATTCATATTACAGGACTACTCACCTCTAGGCAAAAGTTTCTACACTAGATGTTTATCTGACGGTGCTGTAACTAAATTTAAGGAAGCGATTATATCTGCATTTTATTTAATGCCTTATCCTAATATTCCAGATTCCTGCACTCACGTTTGTCTCTCTGAAATTGATCACCTTGTTGACAGTGTTTCAGGCTCACTACAAACAACACTCGATTCTGTTGCTCCTTTAAAAAAGAAAATAATGAAACAGAAGAAGTTAGCTCCATGGTATAACTTACAAACCCGTGAATTTAAACAAGTATCACGAAAATTGGAAAGTAAATGACGCTCTACTAAATTGGAGGAATCTCACTTAGTTTGGCAAGAAAGTCTAAAAACATAGAGGAAGGCCCTTCGTAATGCTAGAGCAGCCTATTACTCATCGTTAATAGAGGAGAATAAGAACAATCCTAGATTTCTTTTCAGCACTGTAGCCAGGCTGACAGAGAGCCACAGCTCTATTGAGCCATGTATTCCTATAACCCTCAGTAGTAACGACTTCATGACCTTCTTTAATGACAAAATTATAACTATTAGAGACAAAATCAATAATTTTTCTTCAAACCCAGGAACCTTAGAAACAACTGTACGACCTGATATATTTTTGGACTGCTTTTCTACAGTTGACCATAACAAATTAACCTCTACTATTTCAGCATCAAAGCCCTCTACTTGTCTCCTAGAATCTATTCCAACTAGGTTACTTAAAGAAGTGTTAACTTTAGTTGGCACTCCTGTATTAGATATGATTATGTTGGAATAAATGTGCATAAAGTAATCTCATATTTACTCAAATTGCCTTTACATATAGTCTTACCTTACTTGGTGTGTGTGTATAGCCAATTCGTGCTGAGTGGATGCAGGTCAAGGAAATCAGATAAGCGTGACTGTTGAGGAGTCACCAAAAGGGGGGGTCTGTGAAAACACAGACCCTGCTCAACTGATTAATGACAAGACATGTTTTAAGGCTTCTTTTGAGTTGTAAAGTCATAAAGACTTGAATTGTCCATATGTCTTGAGTTGCAGCTATGTGACCCTCACCTTAAGAATGGTAATTCATTGTAAACATTGTAACCACCAAAAGCCAATAAAATCAAGGGGTCCGGCAGAGATTTCCTCAGATCGGTAGGAGATTTGTAACTGAGCAGATCTCTGTCCGTTCTCCTTGCAAGTAAAATAACTCTTGTCTTTCTCTCTTTTGTTAAGTTTTGGGTGTTTTAGGTTGCTTAAACCTGACATTTATTTGGTCCTTCGAGCCAGATTTGAACCAGCGACCTAAGGATTCCAGCGGGTGTGGGGGACTCCAGGAAAGACCGTGGCCACGGCAGACTCCACAGAGTGAGTCTTTTAAGATCCTTTTCCAGGACTGGAAATCAGCTCACCCGCTGGGATCCGACGGCTGACGGTAATCCGTGAAGGGGAAAGACAACAGTGGTGCCACAGTGGTGAGTGAAGTTTCATTTAAAAAGAGGACGAATGACTGAGGATCATTGTGTGTATAAAGCCCTGACAATTCTAGACACTATCAGGTAAAAGCAATCACTTAAATCCCGTAGAGGCAACGGAGGTCCGCAAAAAAATTAAAATAAAATAAAAATAAAATAAAAAATGATAATAAATGAAAAATTAAAAACTCAGTGTAAAGGACGGCGGGGTCGTGTGATGCTAAACCCACTGGGAGACAGAGACCCGAAAGCTCTGTGTAAAAGGACAAGTGGGGTCCGGACGTCTTAAAAGTTCAGAAGAAAAAAAACGGTAAAATTGTGTGAATGAAAGTGTGATTGTGAGTGTAATTGGAGATCAAAATACCACTAGGTATTTTACCTCATGCAAAACAGTAGGAATACAAGTAGTGAACCTATTGTGGATGCAAAGGCAAGAATTCTCCACTCGAAAGAGTTGAAGTGAGAGTTACCACAAAAGGTAGTTTAAACGCTACCCTACTGACTAATACCAGTTTTTAGAACACCCTATGTGTTAACAGGACTGGACCAAAATCTCAAAAATGGGAAAAGGGGGAAGCAAAATCGAACTAAAAGATGAACTGTTAATTAAAGATTGGAATTTTATAGAAAAACAGGATCCTGATAAAATTAAATAAATAAATGTATAAAACAGTAAAAATTTGAAGGCCGGCCAAACACACAAAAAAAAACTGCACTACAAGATGCAATTAAAAAAAACAAAGACCAAAAAGAATCCCATAAAGATGAAACAAGAAGGGTATGAGGATACGGAGTATTGAATGAAGGCTGTGGAAAAAAGAAAAAGTAAAAGACAGATACTTGAAAGTGTAGAGAAAGCTAAAGCAAAAGATGTGCTGTTTTATAGGAAGGAGGATGATGAGACAGGGCCAGTGACAGGAAGAAAGGAGAGACATAGGGATGAGGAAAGTGAAGAAAAAGGAGCTGCTGCAAAGCCAATGGTTGCTGCAGGGCCAAAGGTCGTAGTGCAAGGATTATGTTGGTATTTTCTTTCAGGACAGGAAGAGGAGATTTACTACCAAGAGGTTTCAGAGAGAGCAGAACAGACAGGGACACAGGGGAAGTGCTGTTAAATGATCAGGACCTGCTCTATATGCATAGTATAAAACCAGAGGTCATTTTGTATGTGAACGGTAAACCTTTTACCTTTTTATGTGACATAGGTGCCTGCCGGACTACCTGCAGATAACTAATAGATAGATGAATAGATAGATAAATAAATCGTCATCGTAGCAGCGGTAAAAAACAATCAGGAGTAACATAAATTAAAAAAATTATAATAATAAAGAATGAATAAAATACAATATAAAATACAAAATATAAACTATAATAAGAGTACTGTATCGCAGATACATACTATATTAAAATATACTATGTGGTTACCAGGGTTTAAAACAAATCAAACAAGTGTCACTGTGAGATCTGCCAGTGGAAAGCTGACTCAGGTGCCAGAGACAGAACCCATGTGGATAAGAGACCCAGATCCATCTGGACTGTCTTGTCAGCTGTCCATCTTAATGTTTCCAGAATGTCCAGTCAACCTTTTGGGCAGAGACACTTGTTGTTGTTAGGACTAGCACGAATACCTACACCTGGACCAGATAGAGAATACGAAGCTAAACTAGGGAAAGACACTCCTGCTAAAATCACTGTAACTTATTTGTATGGAGATTCAGAAAGTACAGCAGTCTGGTGAAAATTCCAAGCTGTATCGGATGTGGACCCCACCTCACATCTCCCTGTATAAAAGTAAAAAATCAACAATGGAAAGATTTGGGTAAAATAGTGCAAATGGGGGAGAGTGCAACAGACGGGGTTGCCACATCAGTGAACACGTGGTACAGCTAAAATACAGGTATGACCAGAAAAGCATTGTTTTGGACAGTTCAAGTACAGGGAGGTACTCATCTGGACCAAAGAGCTCAGTGAAACATTATGTTAGTGGAAAATGAGGAAGAACTGCTAAAAAGTTTTCCAGATGAATTATGGTCTAAAGGACCAACTGATGTGGGACAAGTAAAAGGAGCATTACCAGTGCAAATAAGACCTAAAACTGAGTACAGACCATTTGTGAGACAATATCCATTAAAACAGGATGCACAAGAGGGAATAAAACCTGTAATTGAGGATTTAATTGCTGCAGGAGTAATGATTATATGCGAAGACTCCCCCTGCAACACTCCTATTTTTCCAGTAAAAAAGCAAGCACCATCTGAAGGATGGCGCATGGTGCAAGATTTACAAGCAGTAAATAATGCTGTAATTCAAAGAGCTCGTGTGTTCCTGACCCTCATACGCTGCTAAATACTTTAAGACCAGATGCAAAAGTGTTCACTGTAGTAGATATCAGTAACGCATTCTTTTCGGTGCCAGTAGAAAGAAAAAAAAGAAAAAGAAAGGTCAATTCTGGTTCGCCTTCACCTTTGGGGGGAAAAGATACACATATACCAGACTTTCCCAAGACTGAGGGTCCAACTATTTACTCACAAGTGATGAGTGCAAGTATGGCTAAATTCCAACCTCCAGGGGAAAGCCAAATGCTCCTGTATGTAAATGATATTTTACTAGCCTCCCCTGATATGGAGACATGTAAAAAGACACTATAGCACTCCTAAAATATTTAGCTGAAGAAGGTCACAAATCAAGTAAAAAACAAGCTTCAGATGTGCAAAGAGCAGATAAAATACTTGGGACACAATCTTAGTGCAGGAGGACGAATAATAGTGGAAGACAGAAGAAACTGCAATCATCCAAGCTCCCAAACTAGTGACTAAAAAAATAGATGATGTCATTTTTAGGATTGACAAATTATTGTAGAACTTGGGTGCCTAACTAAGCAGAAATAGCAGCACCCTTGAGTAAATTAATGTATGAAGAAGATCTAAAAATGACATCCCCATTATGCTGGAATGCAGAGGCTGAAGAAGCATTCTGCAAAATAAAACAAGTTTTGGTATCTAGCACAGCACTAGCATTACCAGATTATGGGAAACCTTTTGTTCAAATGGTAGATTGCAAAGGATATTTTGTGACCTCTGTATTAGCTCAACAACATGGAGACAAATTGAAACCTATAGCATATTTTTCATCTAAACTAGACAGTGTAGCATGTGCATTGCCTCACTGTGTAAGAGCAGTCATAGCAGCCTCCGCGGCTGTAGAAACAAGTGCTACAATAGTTTTGTTTCATCCACTGGTTTTGAAAGCACCACATGCTACTACTACAAACAAATATGACATTCCTGTCACCGGCTAGACATCTGTCTTGCATGTCTACTTTGCTGTCACAACCCCATCTGACCATTGAAAGATGTACAACTCTGAATCCTGCTACGTTGTTACCCCTCCCAGAGGATGGTATACGACATGATTGCCAGGAACTAGCAAAACAGACAGCTAAAAGCAGAGCCGGTCTGAGAGACCAACCATTACAAAAAGGAGAAGTGATATTTGTAGATGGTTCTTCTAAAAAGAATGAACTACATAAAACCCTGACAGGAGATGCAGTTGTAACTCACACGACGGTGCTAAAAGCAGAACAACTGCCATCACATTATTCAGCACAGGCTGCTGAATAAATAGCCCTAATTGAAGCATGTAAATTAATGAAAAAAAAAAGAAGTAACTATCTATACTGATAGTCAATATGCATATGCTACAGTTCATACTTTTGCACAATATTGGAAGAACAGAGGCATGATAACCTCAACAGGGAAACTAGTAACACATGTTGAACTTTTAACAAATCTATTGCAAGCAGTGCAACTTCCAAAAGCATAAGCAATATGTAAATGTGCAGCACATACGTTTGGCACAGAGTGTTTCCCTAGGAAATGCATTTGCAGACGAAACAGCAAAAGCAGCAGCAACAGGTCACACAACTGTGTTGACAGTGCAAGAATGCACAACTCTAGATCAAACTACCTTAAAAGAAATGCAAGAACAAAGTCCACAAACTGAAAGAGAAGTTTGGATAAAAAATGGAGCAAAATTACAAGACAACATATTCAAATGACCAGACAGCAAACCTATCCTACCAAGAAACTTGTATAAATGGGCAGCAATATTGAGCCATGGGTTAACACATGTCTCAACAGGAGGGATAGATACACCAACCTATGGATTCAACTCTTATTCAAAATTTTTTTTCTGTAGAACATGTCTGACGTGTGCCAGGCCCAATCCACAAGGTAATCTAAGTCCGCGTAGAGGAACGTTTCCTACACCTAAATATCCATTCCAAATAATCCACATGGATTTTATAGAATTAAACCAAAGTGAAGGAAAAAGTGGGAAAAAGTAGTCCATTCATAATAGATGCATTTTCTAAATGGATTGAACTTTTTCCAACCAAACATCCAGATGCTTTGACAGTGGCAAAGGCACTCTGTAAAGACATCATCCCTAGGTACAGGATACCTGAGAAAATCTATAGTGATAATGGAACTCATGTTGTAAACCAGATAGTAAAAAATATAATATAATATAATGTTTCATATTGATCTGAAGAATCATTGTGCTTACCAACCACAAAGTGCTGGAATAGTAGAAAGAATGAACGGAACTATTAAAAATAGATTAAAGAAGTGCATTGAAGAAAAGACATGGACGCAATGTTTAGATTTAGTAAAATTATACATAAATATCACCTTATGAAATGTTCTTTGAAAAACCATATAGACTACCCCAATTTAAAAAAAATAATAGGAAACGGATGATGAGGCTAAATTAGCTGATTAGATGGGGTCCATGTTGGAAAAACAAAAACAGAAACAAACTAATGAAAAACCTTTCTGTCCCTCAGCAGGAACTCCACCTAGTGGAACTGGGAGACTGGGTGTTAATAAGAATCATAAAAAAGAAACATTGGTATTCACCTAAGTGTGAAGGGTCGTATCACGTATTGCTGACAAACCCCACAGCAGTAAAGATAGCAGAATGATTAACATGGATCCATTTAATACACTGCAAAAGGATCATTTTGGTTAAAGACTCCGTTAGGGGGAGTGAGCAAAATCTGATAATAGGGTGGATTCAGACGCATAGAGGCTGGATAGACCCGAAAGTCAGTGAAGCGTTTATAAGACACCAAACCAAGTAGAGGAGATACATTTAGCCAAAATGATCCAAAGATGGTTAGGAGATGCCATTTATTGCTGAGTGACATCTATCGGTTTAATAATAATGATCCTTTGTTCCTAATAAGTCTATGCATGTATAAATGTAGTGAACAAGGAGTTTTTGCATTTGAAGAACCTACAGTAGCGTATACTCCAGATGAATGGTTCCAGGCAGCAACAGGGGTATCTGGACATAATAACAATTGGTTATTAATGGTTGAACAAGCTGCTAACATGTCTAAACAGAATTGTGTAGCATGTATGAGTCCTAGACCCCTCTTACAAATATTCCCAGCTATAATTATCTAAATATGTGTAGCTGATATAATGAATAACACAAATCCTAGGGAAAATTGTAGATACTGGGATTCTATTTTCCCGATCACTGCGATCAACCTTAAGAAAGTAATGTTTTCTAAAAAAGTAGCACCAGGCAACTTTACATGTATAAACATGACAGAAGGAGAAAAACGACTAGGCAATCTCTCAAAAGAATGGTGTCAAGTAATTGTGCCCGTAGATGGACAATATAAACCTGTGTCACAAAGCGACATCTGATGGTGCAGTGGTGACAAGAGATTGTTTAATAATTTACCGAGAGATGTGACGGGATACTGTGCTCTCATAACATTGCTCTTGCCAATATCTATTCATCCTATGTCTGCTGCAGATTTAGCAGCTACTCGATCCAACGAAATACCTGAACAGTGGCAACGTGTGAAAAGATCTGCAAAATGGATATATGTAAGAGATCCAACATACATTGATGCTATAGGAGTTCCACGAGGGGTGCCAGATGAATATAAAATAGCTAACCAGATATCTTCAGGTTTTGAATGTATTTTTTGCTTGTGGTGTACAGTTAACAAGAACGTTGACCGAATCAATTACATCCACTACAATGTGCAAAAGCTAGGTAATTGGACACAAAGTGGGTTCGAAGCAGTTCATGATCAATTAGCTGCAACTTCCCTCATGGCATTCCAAAACAGAATAGCCCTGGACATGCTATTGGCCGAGAAAGGAGGGGTATGTGCAATGTTCGGTGAACAGTGCTGCACTTAAATCCCTAACAACACTGCTGCTGATGGCAGCCTCACCAAGGCAATAGCAGGGCTCCGTACTCTCAACAGTAAGATGAAGGAGCATTCTGGAGTCTGTACCACTATGTGGGACTCCTGGATAGATGCTTTTGGGAAGTATAGAACTTTGGTGTCCTCTATCCTAGTCTCAATAGCAGTTTTTGCTGCAATTTTAACCTTGTGTGGATGCGGTTGTGTTTCCTGTATGTGTGCTTTGCTTAACTGTCTCATTACTACAGCTATTTCACCCATGAAGAACAAAATGGAGCAGCTGTATCCTTTGCTTGGCAGCGATCCCCAAAGTGATGATGAAAGCAAAGATGACGACAACCAGGAAACTCCTTTTGATTTGACGAAACTGTATCCTGATCCATCCAACTATGACTCTGACATGTATTAAGAAACTTCCGACTGTAAATGTATTTTGTGCTCATGAAAATGATCTTACAGCTGAAAATCAAACACGTGGCTGACTGAAAGTGATATGAGAATTTGAGCAAATATGTGATAAACAGGAGGGAAATGTTGGATTAAATGTGCATAAAGTAATCTCATATTTACTCAAATTGCCTTTACATATAGTCTTACCTTACTTGGTGTGTGTGTATTGCCAATTCGTGCTAAGTGGATGCAGGTCAAGGAAATCAGATAAGCGTGACTGTTGAGGAGTCACCAAAAGGGGGGGTCTGTGAAAACACAGACCCTGCTCAACTGATTAATGACAAGACATGTTTTAAGGCTTCTTTAGAGTTGTAAAGTCATAAAGACAATGAATTGTCCATATGTCTTGAGTTGCAGATGTGTGACCCTCACCTTAAGAATGGTAATTCATTGTAAACATTGTAACCACCAAAAGCCAATAAAATCAAGGGGTCCGGCAGAGATTTCCTCAGATCGGTAGGAGATTTGTAACTGAGCAGATCTCTGTCCGTTCTCCTTGCGAGTAAAATAACTCTTGTCTTTCCCTCTTTTGTTAAGTTTTGGGTGTTTTAGGTTGCTTAAACCTGACAGATTAACATGTCTTTATCAGCAAGTTATGTACCACAGTCTTTTAAAGTAGCTGTAATTAAACCTCTTCTTAAAAAGCCCAGTCTTGATCCTGAGGTACTAGCCAACTATGAACCTATATCTAACCTTCCTTTTCTCTCTAAGATCCTCCAGAAATTAGTCGCCAATCAGCTGTGTGACTTTTTACATAATAATGAGTTATTTGAGGACTTCCAGTCAGGATTTAGAGTAAATCATAGTACTGAGACAGCACTGGTAAAAATTACTAACGACCTTCTAATAGCTTCAGACAAAGGACTTGTCTCTGTACTTGTTTTACTAGATCTTATTGTGGCCTTCGACACTATTGACGACCACATCCTGCTACAGAGACTGGAGCATCTAATTGGCATTCAAGGAACCGCATTAAGCTGGTTTAAGTCTTATTTATCAGATAGATCTCGGTTTGTAGATGTTAATGACAAATCCTCCATGCACACTAAAGTCAGTCAAGGAGTTCCACAGGGTTCTGTCCTTGGACCGATTCTATTCACCTTATATATGCTCCCCATAGGAAATATTATAAGGAAGCGCTCCATACATTTTCATTGTTATGCTGATGATACACACTTGTATTTGTCGATCAAACCGTAAGAAACCGATCAGTTAGATAAACTTCAAATGTGCATTAAGGAAATAAAAAGCTGGATGACCTACAATTTTCTGATGTTAAACTCAGATAAAACTGAAGTTATTGTACTTGGCCCCAAAGGCCACCGAAACTCAATAGCTAAAGTTATTGTTACTCTGGTTGATGTTGTGTTGTCCTCCAGCACCACAGTAAGGAATCTGGGTGTTATTTTTGACCAGGATATGTCCTTTGATTCTCATATAAAACTAACAACAAGGAGTGCGTATTTTCACCTGCGTAATATTGCGAAATACTAGGAACATTGTGTCTCAGAAAGATGCAGAAAAACTAGTCCATGCATTTGTTACTTCTAGGCTGGACTACTGCAACTCCTTATTATGAGGCTGCTCCAATAAGTCTGTAAAGAGTCTCCAGTTGGTCCAAAATGCTGCAGCTCGTGTACTAACTAAAACAAATTGAAGAGAACATATTTCTCCTGTATTAGCTTCTTTGCACTGGCTACCTGTAAAATCTAGAATAGAATTTAAAATCCTTCTCCTTACCTACAAAGCTCTTATTGGTCAGGCTCCGTTGTATCTTAAAGAGCTCATAGTACCGTATTACCCGACTAGATCGCTGCGCTCTGAGAATGCAGGGCTACTTGTCGTTCCTTGAGTCTCCAAAAGTAGAATGGGAGGCAGAGCCTTAACCTACCAAGCTCCTCTCCTGTGGAACAAACTCCAAAGTGTTATTTAAGAGTAAACTTCAAACTTTCCTCTCTTATAAAGCCCGTACGAGCCCTTAGCCATGTTGTTATTTTTAAGCTGATTTTGTTCTGCTTAATGATGCTGCTATAGGCCTAGTCTGCCGGGGGATAATCCTTTTCCTGATACCCTGAGCTTCTCTCCACTCTGTTTGTATCATTCATGTCTCATCAATGCATGTTACTAATTCAACTTCTTCCCAGTAGTTGTTTGTGCTTTGTCGTCTCTCAGTTCTCTGCTGATCGTGGTGGTGCCTGCTGCCGTGGTCCTGCATGACGCTTCCTGCTACTATTATAACTATTAGTCATATACAGTATACTATCACTAGTCTTATAAACTATGGAATTTGTAGCAATAAAAACACCATCGGTGGTATGTCTCGCTGTATCGTAGCTGCTATTACCATTACTCATCATTGATCATATTTACCACCATAATTATCATTTCCATATTCACCTTAGCTGTGCTTGTTTCTACTATTCTGCTATATTAACTGCCATAACATATAAGTCATATTCTCATGACTATAGATATTATTATAGTTACTGTTACTTTTGTGGTTGCTTGCATCTCTGGAAGTGTGGCTGTCTCTCTGTCTGTCTTTGTCCCTCTCTCTGTCCATCTGTCTGTCTTTTCTCTCTCCTTTTCTTCCTCCCCAACCGGTGTAGACAGATGTCCGTCCTTCACAGAGCTGGGTCTGTCCCACGTTCCTGTCTGTTATAGGGAAGGTTTTCGTTGCTACCGTACTCTATGGGGTAATTGTTGGGTCTATGTAAATCATAAATAGGTCATAGAGTGTGGTCTATACCTACTCTATAGTGTCCTGAGATAACCTTTGTTATGATTTGGCACCATAAATAAAATTGAACTGAAATCAGGCATACAAACAGGAACAGACGTGTATGCAGTCATTTATTAGAACAGTCTTCTTTTAACCGCGTACGGAGACATTTGATAACTTTTGTACATCCTGAAATTATATGAAGTCACGCAAACAGAGCTTCATCTGAATCGTGGTACACTTGTTCATAATAGATCTGACTCCTGCTGACGTATACTTCCGAATGCCCAGACATATATAGTGCTCCTGTCTCGGGTTTGTTGGCAGAGGTCTAGCTCAGTGGTACATCTGTCACAATGTCAGTACGCCTACTCTAATCGGTCCTTCGGCCGCAAGTTCAACCACGGGCGCTGTCCCCTGTCTTTTACTCGCCTCTGCTTTAAGAATCAGATCTTACCGTACATTCACACTAAAAGCGATGGAGGCGATTAAATCACCCGGTCAGCGTGTATCGCGTTGCTTGCTCACATTTGTCACACTTTTGATCATCGCGTCTATCGCAGGTAGCAGCTGAGGCGGCTAGCTAACTGAAGCTAACCTCCGGCTCAGCCTACCCTGCTGTTGTCCTAAATGGAAGCCCCCTGGATATTTAATGGAGAACTTCGATGACGCTTACCGCAATCTCAACGCTGATTAGCTGTCGCCGCACAGCTTCATGCGATGTCGCTTGAAAAGTTAAAATTTTTCAACTTCAAGCGACACACGATGAGGCGATACTATGGCGTGTCATCGCGTCATTTACATTGATTTTGAACGGCAGCTTGACGCTTTCATTGCAAGTTCATTTCAATTAACTTACTGTGTGTGTGTGTGTGTGTATAGACTTAAGTGTCAATTGCTACACAGTGATAAAATGTTCTATTGTGACATTTTCGCACTTTCACAGACAGCGTAAGAAACACATGCAAACAACAAATGTGAACTGGAATTTGTTTTATTCACATTCAGCTCAAACATGGATCAATCTACACAAAGCTTATTTTCACAGCTCTAAGTTTACTTTGCCTACCAAAAATGTACATCTAATGCTCCATCTTCCATTCCCTTAAACATGAAGCCACTTAATCAGCTCTATTCTATCATACAAAGCTAGATTGCAATGGTTTTATTGTAACATTGACATTAAGCAGACGGTTTACACTCAGATGTACAGGGAAAAAGCAACATTAGAAAAATTCAAGTGCTGATGTTCACTTCTGGGAAACTTCATCAAACTTGGGCTCTGAAAAACACAAAGTACAGATATTAACTAAGTGCATGTTTGAGCATGTGCTTATATTTACATTTTCTAAACCTCATCAAAGCATCCAGACAACAATCTCTGAGGCAATTTATCAGTAAAACACCACCATGAGCTATCAAATCAATAAGGGTTATTTCCCTGGGAGAATTAGAGATCAATGTATTTTGTTTAAGGACTGTGCAAGAACAACACTCATGTAAGTTTATTGCATATCACACTGTGTGAGATGGGTCTAATAAAATCCTGGTTCCAGTCTGTGTCAGACTATAGTATCAATGTGAAGTGGTCACATTGTTCAGTTAATGCGAGGTGAATTTTAGCACTAGTGTCAATAGAAAATAAGCGTATGAGAGCAGACGCACATCGTCAGTTCATGAAAAAGGAGCAAAAGACTGAGCAAGTTGAGGCCATAGTGCCGACACATGGCAAACAACTTTGCAGATCACTGTTGATTAATAACCAATAACATATTTTTCTGTTGCTATTTAGGGCCCGTCCACCAGGAGATGTATTTTCCTGTAACTGCACAACTTTAGTCTGGTTTAGTCGCCCATCCACAGCAGCCGGCGTTATCGGAGACTGAAAACAGGATCTTTAGAAACCGGGTCTAAGAGTGGAAAGATTTGAAAACGCCCCCCATGGCGTTGTCATCTGGACGGTGAAAGCTCATACTTTGTTAAACAATAGCGCATCGCCCCACCTCCGACCTTTAATCCTGCGACGTCACATACCAACAACAGTGCTGCTGCGTGAGAGGAGAGACACAGACCCATAGACTGTTTACTGAACTGGACTCTGAGCCACATGCATGGGAATGAATTAGGCCGAGCACAGATTTCTCCCTTTTCCCTGATGCTCTGAATAAGGAGCTAAACTGATCTCTAGTCTCTTTTTTTCAATCAAGTTTTAAGTAGGTGTGAAAAGTCTCTAAATCTAGTGAGAAAGCGGCGCCTGTGAGTGCTTTGGGATGGGGAAGGGGCTCCCAGCAGCACCCTCTGCTCTTTGAGGACACTAACTGCAGAGTGATTGGTGCATCAGAGTTTAAAACAGCACAAAAGTCTCCACTAACACCAGAAACAGTGGACAGATTTCTCTCTAGGATGGAGGAGGATTTGGGAAGTCTCCAGATTTGGAGAGAAACTCTCCGGTGTTAGGATTCTCCACAGCGTCTCCCCATCTCTTCTTCTCCTTGTTGGTGTATTTCTGTGGAAGTTACAGCGCCACACCCAGGCCTGGCATGTGTAATACAGCGTTTTTAGCCAGTTTCACTGGTTTTGTGTGGACGCAGATATTTCTTGAGTCGAGGCTGTGTGATGGAAAACTTTTTAAGAAGGACAGAGATAAAGGAGGTCGTTTTCGAACGTGTGGACCTACCCTTGGTTTAAAACCCTTCAGTATGAAAGAAGACTTTGTTCAGGTGTCAACAGCAGGGAGTATACCACACACACCAATAAGAGTAGTGCTGTTCAGAGTGCAACAGAGTTTGAATGGTTGCCCAGTAGTTGATTAACTTGACTCACCTGTGAATTTGAACTCTGGAAAAGATGTGAGGTCTCCACCACCATAGAATCTCTGAAGCTTTGCTACCTCCTCAGCCAAGGCCTTTTCATACTCGGAACCTGCATCGACTAGCCCCCCAGTAGTCCTACAGGAGGACAAAGATCAGGATTTAGCACCAAGCTCCATTTAATTTTCTCACAGATGTAATGCTCATGGCCATGGCATTCTTGGTTAAGTCAATACAAATCAGCACATTCAGATTTTTTTTTTTTTAAACTTTGGATGGAACACAAAGCAAATGCAGACTCATGCTTCATTTGTTTACAGGTCTTTTACAAGAGTTTTGTAAAGGGACATACACACACACACGCACAACTATATTTAGTCTGAATGAATTTATTTTTTAAAATGACGTTGTGTTTCCATGGTAGCAGCCAATAGCGTTGGGCGTTGCTGGTTGCCAGGGTGGTCTGTTGTTGGGTGCTACTGTAGGCTGACACTGGGTGAAATGGAGTTTACTAATCCTGCAGCTGCTTCAGAGCCTCAGTGAAGGGGACGTTATTTGTCCCAGCAGCTGAGTGAGCGGAGACGGGCAAAAACCAGAGTCAATATAGGCCAAGCATTCCCCTCCATGGACTGAGAGAAACGCCATTAAAACGCACGCCCAAATGGCTACGGTTCTCCTTAATCGCTAACATTGCTTTCACCTTTACTTAGCTGGAACGGCTAACGCTAACTGTCAGTCAAACTTGTTTTTTGGTATGATTTGCCGGAGGGGATGGGTTCAGACAGGCTCAAAGGTGGAGGACTACAAATACTTGGGAGTGGTGATCGACAACAGACTGGACTGGAAATCTAACACAGAGGCTGTGTACAAGAAGGGGATTTGCAGACTATTTCCTGAGGAAGCTGAGATCCTTCAACGTGTGCAGCAAGATGTTGGAGATCTACCATTTTCTTTGCTGCTGTGTGTTGGGGCGGCAGCATCAGAGCCAGTGACACCAACAGACTTCTTAAAATCATCAAGAAGGCTGGCTCTGCACTTGGTCTCAGACTGGCGTCTTTTCAGTCCGTGGTGGAGTGGAGAACGCTGAACAAACTGTGATCCATCATAGACAATGATCAACACCCTCTCCATCACTCAGGGGTCAGACACAGGAAATCTTTCCTGCCACATGCATCACACTGTACAATAACAGTAGAACAGAACAATCAGAAGCAACTTATGTTTTTCTCATAATCTGTCCACTGCACTTTAGATTATTATATGTTTACATTTGCACTACAATTAGTCCGCTTATTTATACATTTTATTTTTAGGTACCTTTATATTGTATTTTTATATTACTGCTTTGATGTGTCTTTTTGTAATGCTGCAATTTTCCAGCTTGGGATCAATAAAGTATTTCTATTCTACATATTCAACTTTTAAGCTACCAGATGTGGTCCAGCTCAACAGGTTCTTGTTTTGAACATGCCACTACAGTTTAAAACTCTGACACTTCTGGATAAGCTGAACCTGTACAGAGTAACAGCCCAATCAAGCTGAGAGAAGTGGGATGAAATCATAGCCTGCTTTGTGGAGATAATGAGACTTACTGGCTTTTTGTGGAGTACTCGCGTATAGAGTCCAAGAAGAGCTTCTGAATCGGGTCTATTTGAGCTGAGAGTCACAGGGAGAAAAAAACAAATTAATTTCTCTTCACAGAAGTATACTCAGAAACCAGGATCATGTGTTTGGATATCATCTGTCCATTTGGTAAGAACAAACAAATAACAACCAATCCGATTTTAAGTGTAACCCTCATGCATATAAGAGCACCTGGGAGTAGACAGAGTAGCCAGCTACAGGGGTCAGAAAGGAAGGAACATGTGAAAGGTCAGGTCAGTTGACAGGGTAAAGGTTACTGTGATAGGTCATGCCAGGCAACATACTTACAGAACTGCTGGCAACAGTCAAACAAACATTTATCAGTCAAGTCCAAAGGACCAATTTAAACTTTGTCTCCACACACAGTAACCAGGGAGCAATCTCACCAAGTGCTTTTACCATGAAAGAAAGTTAACTTTTACGCATTATCCATTAACAAAATACACCCAGCAACAGGATCACACATATTACTTTTAACATGCAATTCCCAAATAAGTGAGAGAAGTGTAAGGGACGGAGGAGGAGAGAAGTTTAAGGAAAAAATATATATATAGATAATAATAATGTGAAGGCTGCAACATTCTCCTTCACCAGTGGAAACAGTACCTTCAACATTTAGCTTTAGTGTTTGACAATCACAAATACAAAAATCCAGCAGAACAGATCCATTAAACCACAACGCAAAACAAGGAGACAGTGCTCATTATTATTTTTTATCATGTTGGGACTTGTTAGATGAAACCAGGTATCTTAAAACCAAAGAAAACATCTGCAGTTAGGAGAAAAAAAAGCAATGAGTAAAAAAGGCAGCAAGGACGGATCATAGTGACTTATGCAGGAAGATGGAAAGAAGTTCTAGAAAACTAACAAAATGAGTGCAGTAAGCAGGCAGACATTAGTAAGTGTTAAACAAAAACTTGAATAAAAAGGTGTTCGGAAATAAACCATGTCAAAAAGCTCAAGGCAAAATGCTGTGTAGTTAAGGCATGTGTCAAAAACAAGATGACTGAAGCAGCACAAACATATTAGACAATGAGTAGAACTACAGCTACATGACAGATGAACCAGCCACATGGGGCAGGGGTGCAATATGGCATTAAGACGGGAAGATATTGTTTGAGAGTTATGGGCTAAAATGGACCAAGTATCAATAAGGACTATTATAAACAACCTGTGCAGGGCTACAACAAAAAAAGTGTGTTTGTGATGTCAGGTATCTTTATGGTTTATCCTTATGCTCATCACAAACGGCTGCTGTTTATTCAAATAAATGGAGATGAAAATGCTGGTAGACTGCAGGGTCCACAGAGGAAAAGAGAAGGATTGTGGGGGTGGGGGAGGTTGTAGTGTGTACCCTCAAATGGTTCAACTGGTTCAGCTGGGGCATCCGCCTGCAGCTCCTCTCCTGCAGCTTCAGCTACGACTGGTGCAGGGTCCACCAGCTCCTCGGTGCTGTCAACAGGAGCAGAAACTTCAGCTGGAGCCTCAGCAGGGGCAGCTTCAGCCAAAGGCTCGGCAGCAGCTTCACCAGCTTCAACAGGGGCAGCCTCCGCTTCAACAGGGGCAGCCTCCGCTTCAACAGGGGCAGCCTCCGCTTCAACAGGGGCAGCCTCCGCTTCAACAGGGGAAGCCTCCGCTTCAACAGGGGAAGCCTCCGCTTCAACAGGGGAAGCCTCCGCTTCAACAGGGGAAGCCTCCGCTTCAACAGGGGAAGCCTCCGCTTCAACAGGGGAAGCCTCCGCTTCAACAGGGGAAGCCTCCGCTTCAACAGGGGAAGCCTCCGCTTCAACAGGGGAAGCCTCCGCTTCAACAGGGGAAGCCTCCGCTTCAGCCAAAGGCTCGGCAGCAGCTTCTACAGTGGCAGCTTCAGCAGCTGCAGGCTCTGGGGTCGCCTCTACAGGGGCAGCTTCAGCTTCGACATGAGCAGCTTCAGCCACAGGCTCTGCAGCAGCAACTTCTACAGGGGCTTCAGCAGGGACAACTTCAGGGGCAGCTTCAACAACTGGTGCAGCTTCTGCAGCAGGAGCTTCTTGAGCAGCTTCAACAGGAACTTCTGCAGCAGGTCTGGCAACAGGTTCTGCTGGAGCAGCTTCAGGGGTTGGTGGTGCTGCTTCAACAGCAGGGGCTTCAGCAGCAGCAGCTTCTACTGGAGTTTCAGCTGCAGGGGCAGCAGCTTCAGCTATAGATGCTGCAGCTTCAGTAACAGCTTCAACCACAGGTACAGCTTCAGCAACTGCTTCTGCAACAGCCTCAACAATAGTTGCAGCTTCTGTGACAGCTTCAACCACAGGTGTGGCTTCGACTGTTGATGCAGATTCAGAGACTGCTTCAACTACGGGAGTAGCTTCAACCACAGGGGCAGCAGCTCCAGTCACAGAGGTATTTGCCAAAGCCTCAGGTGCAGCAGCAGCAGCAGCTGCTGAAGAAAGGTCTTTCTTGGGGAAGTCATATGCCTTGTGCTGGACAAGTTTCTCTATATCGAAGTACGTTTTAGCCTGGTCTTTGTCTAGGACAAATGAGGAGGGCAAGCAGACAAGATGCATTATTTTTTTTTAAAAAGACATGTATATGAATAACAAAATGTCCACTATAAAACCACATTTAACAAAATGCTAACATTTTACACAGAAAATCAAAAGATATAGTGGAAGGTGGAATCTGGTACACAGTGTGGGTTTACAGAAAAAATGAATTAAAGTTATAATCAGTAAGAATTGAGATACCTTCTTTCTAGTGGCCCCTTTAGAAATAAGATGTAATTGCAGGCAAGCCTGTTCTTTCAGAGCCCATCATCTTGTAATGTTCATGTTCACAATGTGTGTTATTTTTGTTTTTTTGTAAACTTTATTGAAACTCACCTCACCTATTGAAATTCACCTCTCTACTTCTGGACCGTCCCCTAAAGGTTATCCTCTTAAATCCACCTGGGAACCTGGCATGTATTCTCATGTATGTAATGCTGGAGGTTTGATAGCCAGATGGAATAGTTCTGATGACTGGTTGAGTAAGTGTCATCACCGAGCCCTGAGGCTGACTCTGGGGATATGGAACATCACCTCTCTTTGGGGGAAGGAGCTGGAGCATGTGCGGGAAGTGGGGGGGGGGGGGACTGACTGTTTGTCCATATGCGCCACATAGCAGTTCGGAGTATTCGGCCTTCTTGGAGACCCTGAATCCTGCATGGGGCTCCAGTAGGGGACTCCATAGTTTTGTTGTGAGACTTCAATGCAATGATGAAGAGACCTGGAAAGGCTCGATTGGGAGGAACGGCCTCCGAGTGGTCGTCTGTTATTAGACTTCTGTGCTAGTCATGGCATGTCTATAACAAACATGCTCAAACATAAGGATGCTCATAAATGTACATGGCACCAGAGCACCCTAGGCCAAAGGTCGATGATCGATTTTGTAATCTACTTGTCTGCTCTGAGGCCACATGTTTTGGACACTCGGGTAAAGAGAGGGGTGGAGCTGTCGACCGATCACCATCTGGTAATGATTTGGATCAGAGGATGGGGAAGATTCTGGACAGACCTGGTTTGCCCAAACGGGTAGTGCAGGTGAACTGGTAACATATGGGAGCTATGGCCTCAAGGTCTTAGGTGCCTCAAGGGGAGGTAACCCTCATCAATATTCCTGGTGGAAGTCACTGAGGTAGTCAAAGTACTGACAAAGAACTGCAAAGTAGCAAAACTCCAGGGATTGATGAGATTCATCCAGAAATGCTGAAAGCTTTGGGTGAGGAGGGCCTGTCTTGGTTAACACGTCTCTTCAACATTGCGTGGAAGTCTAGGACAGTACCAAAGGAGTGGCAGACTGGGGTGGAGGTCCCTCTGTTCAAAAAGGGGGACCAGAGGGTGTGTGCCAATTACAGGGGTATCGCACTACTTGGCCTCCCTCCCTAGCCTATCTCTGTACATTCAAAGCGAGAACTGTGTCCAGATTCTCTGTAGTAAGTCAGGGCTGCGTTTTGTCACCCATCCTGTTTGTGATTTTCATGGACAGGATATTGTGGCGTAGTCGTGGTGGGGAGTGGTTGCAGTTCAGTGTGCTGTGGATCTCATCTCTGCTTTTTGCAGACGATGTGGTCTCGATGGCATCATCGATCAGTGACCTTTAGCACTCACTGGATCGGTTTCCCAGCAGTGTGAAACGGCTGGGATGAGGATCAGCACCTCTAAATCTGAGGCCATGGCTCTCAGCAGGAAACCGGTGGATTGCTTACTCCAGGTAGGGAATGAGTCCTTACCACAAGTGAAGGAGTTCAAGCACCTCGAGGTCTTGCTCGCAAATGAGGGGACGATGGAGTGTGAGTTTGGGTGGAGAATCGGAGCAGCAGGGGCGGTATTGCAATCACTTCACCACACTGTTGTGACAAAAAGAGAGCTGAGCCTGAAGACAAAGCTCTCAATCGACTGGTCAATCGTCAATCTTACCCTCAGCTATGGTCATGACTGAAAGAACGAGGTTGCGGGTACAAGCAGCCGAAATGGGTTGGGAGGGTGGCTGGAGTCTGCCTTAGAGATAGGTTGTGAAGCTCAGCAAACCGTGAGGAACTGGGAAGAGCCGCTTTGAGTCGAAAGGAGCCAGTTGAGGTGGTACAGGCATCTGCCCCCTGGGGCATGTCCAGCTGGGAGCAGGCCTCAGGGAAGACCCAGGACCAGGTGGAGAGATTATATCACCACACTTTGAGCCTATCAATACTTCGCTATTTCAAAATCTTGCCCCGGGGCAAATTTAGAACAGGGTTTCAGTACCCATCCCTAGATTGATAGTAAGTGAAAAATTAGTTCATAAAGAGGTTCAACTGTCCAAGATTACAGTCCCTTGGTGTGTCTTAATTTCTTATGAATGCTGGATTGAGATTAGAGTCTGTAGTTTAGACTAGTAATAGAGCGATTAATGACATTTTGACATAATCAGCAGTGGCAGATGCCTTTGCACACAAAGCCGATTAAAAATCAAAGTCAGTGCTCCCCTTGGGTCATCGTCACCATTCTATTGACAGACATCAGATTTGTCATTTGGGATGGCAAATCCACATTACATCGGAATGTTTTGAAGATTTTCATGTTAAAAAAAGAAAAAGTGCTGCAATACGAAACACAGCTGGCTCTAGTAGCAAAAGGTTAAATAGGCTTTTTATTTATTTACACACCTGCTGACAAAGCAAGCAGCTGCTGCATGTTACTACAGTATATGTGTTTTTACCATGACATGAGCCATGTGGGTTGGAATCTCACTCCTCCTGACCTTTCCTGTAACATGTTGAACGCTAAAACGCACCTTTATACTGGTCAATGTTACATGGTTTCTACAGCACCACCACTAACTTGGAAATACTTAATGTAGTAGAGCTTGAAAACTGCTCTGTAATGCAGTTAAAGGGCAGTAGAAGAACACCACTTGAGATTGTTGAATGTAAAGTCCAATACAAATAAAATGTATTATTAACACATCTCCATCAGTATCAAGATAAGCCATGTTGGATTCAGGTCAACTAAAGCCCAGTTCAGAACAATGATGCGCAATGCAACAAAACTGTTTTAGAACGTTGCAGCGGTGTGAACTGACCCTTCTCGTCTGGACTCAAACCGGCTGATGCTGTCACCAGCGATTCAACTTGTCAAATCACCAGAAGCTGGTTTTAGAACACGTCACCTGTTTCAACAGCCAATTAAGTCTTAGCAAAGTCTGCTGGTCAAGTCACCTACAAACTGTCACCTTGTTGAAAAAGGCAGACAGACAGACAGACAGACAGACAGACAGACAGACAGACAGACAGACAGACAGACAGACAGACAGACAGACAGACAGACAGACAGACAGACAGACAGACAGACAGACAGACAGACAGACAGACAGACAGACAGACAGACAGACAGACAGACAGACAGACAGACAGACAGACAGACAGACAGACAGACAGAGTCATAATCCAGAACAAAGCAGTGAATCAGGGACATAAAATGGTATTTTCACCATTTCATCACAACTAGAAATGCAGCTGTAGCAAGTATCTCACTATCTCTGTCATTTACTGTATATTTTATGATGCTACAAATTATATCAAAAAGCCTGAAAAGTTGGAGGCTAGAAAAGAATACAGAGAGTCGTTGCTATGGAGATGATTGACTCGTCTCACTCACTCACTCACTCACTTGCTCGCTCACTGCTGTGAACTGAAAGGTTTCAGAACGTTGCAGACCTGCATGATGCAAGTTGCAACTTGTCTCGTTGTCTGAACTGGGCTTAATGTTTTTTCATGGTTCACTAATGCAGTCAAGACGCTGCTTTATATTTGTAACAGTGTGTCCGTGTTCTAGTGAGAAATTGACAAAACCATGCCTTGAATCGCCAGTGATGTGCAGGCACTCTATGTCTATGAGGTTTTTCAAGAGTACTGTTTTGGTAAATGTATTTAAATCTGAACAGAGCTTCGTCACAGAGCTTCATCCCAGCGCTGATAAAGGCTCAGACACATGTTGTGACAGTAGAAATGTCTCTGAAACCTACCGGAGTTGGTCTTTTTCGACGACTTCTTGGAACCCCCGGACTTTGAGCTAAAGGCTACCGCTGCAGGTGCTCTACTCAGATTACTCCAGCTCTTAGCCTGCAAACACTGACAACACACGTACGCATGATTACATTCAAAGATTTTCTTACCTCAAAACAAAAACAAAAAAAAGAGCAGTGACTGAGCATTGTCAAAATGCACAATTTGCCTACACAGGTGAACACCACACACACAACGAAATGACCATTATAACAATTATGTGTGGTGTGAGAACATTGTAAAAAAATTGCCCTACAATAACTGTTGCCTCACAAGTATCAAGTAGTATCAAAGTATCAATATTGTGTAAAATATGTTAGCCTAAATAAGAAATACAGAGATTATTATTATTATTATCCTCTTCAGTTTGTCAGATAATCAGTAATCCTCTTACTGAAACAGATATGGCTATTACAGGTTTTTTTGATTGCTTTGACACAGTAGTCGACTCAAAATACATTCTTCAAAACTGTTAACGCAAAGGCCTAAACCGTGGCACCAACGGTCAAAATGACTCATTTTGCCTGCAAAAGGCTCTTACTCCGCCAAAACAATTAAAATATGGACCAAAAGCAAATTTTGCACTCAAAAAACCCAACTTGCACACAAGTGCATAAGCGCTTCCAATCAGTCATTAGACAAGGGGCATCAAAATACAACATTCAGCTCTCAATGTGAATCAGTGCTGCATTACTGGTCAGCAGCTTACATATCAGTGCCAATTTGCTTTCTTGCAAAAAGTAGATCCAGAATCATATACAATGATTTTTCAAATTTTATTGAATGCAGTATTCATTCTTTTTTTTTTTTTAGATTGTGGCTAAGAAATGAAATATTCAAACAGAAACCACAGATATAGTATACAAATCCATCACTGTGTAAGACATAAGGAAAATGAAAATAAAAATTCTGTACAATAAAGAAAAAAATCTCTTCTAGTCAATTCTCTCTTGACGAATGGGCCACATGGCCTCATCTACATCGCACTCAATATTTTCTCTTGCGATGCACCTAGGGAAAAATCTTCTTGCTTGCCTGATCAAGCCTTGGCATGCATCTGCATCTATATCTTGGGCAGCAGCGGTCATTGCATCGATCAAGGGCATCTGGTCATAGGGGCGCTGTTGTACTGTCACTTACTTCAGTAAGAAATGCTGCTATACTATACTGTCACTTTATACCACCACTACATCACTTATTTTGTGGTACTGTAACTTACTGCGGCTTCACTTTACACTGTCTCTTTATATCACCACTACATCACTTTATTTATTTATTTAATGGTACTGTAACTATCTGCTGCTACACTTACTGTGCTTTAGGACATGCTGCTACATTTCACTGTGGTTCTGTAACTTACTTCAGTACGAAATGCTGCTACACTCCACTGTGCCATACTGTCACTTAGTTCTGTAGGAAATGCTGCTACACTTTTAACATTTTTAACACTTACAACTTATCGCTCCTCCTCACTTATTTAGTTTGTACTTATTTAATTTCAATCTGCTGCTAAACTGCACAGTGCGTATTGTTGTATATTGTATACACCTACGCTTAACCACGATGTCTGTTGCACTCTGTCACACTTAGTTCATTGCTTGATTTATTTTACGTTAGCTTTATTTTGATTAGATTTATGTTAGCTTATTGTTACTCTGACCCTTTCCCACCTTTGTATTGAAACTGTTGCAAAATAATTTCCCTCTGGATAAATAAAGCTTCTTGAATCTTGAATCGTAAACCTTCCATCTCCATGCACTGAAGAATTCCTCTATAGGATTTAAAAATGGAGAGTATTGAGGAAGCCTGCGTACTGATTGCAAATTGAAAAGTTTTGTGAAGCAGTGTCAAACAGGTGCTTCAGTGATTTCATACTGGTCAAGAAGTGTCTAAGAGATTGGGACATATATGTTCTGTTTGGTTACCACAGCTAAAGCAGTGGAGTTTGGACTGCTTGAATGACATCTGCGTTAACTGATTTGCAAAAGGGTGCGGGAAGTGTGTCAAAACAATGACAATGGGTTAACTCATTTGCAAGAGGTGTCTTTTGCTCTGCTGAGAGAGTGATGATGAAGACAGAGGTTACCAGTTTCTTCAACCAGGTCAAAGCAATCAAAAAAAAACTGTAAATGTAGTTAAACTAGTATAATATGTAACATAGCCTGCCTTCATAAAATCTTATATGATGAAAGATTTTGGAGATTAATAAAATAATTTGAACTGTTCTCAAATCAGTTCAAATCTTCCCTTACACTGAATGGTATGACCTTAAACCTCACTTAGACCAGGTCTGCTCTGCAGCAGGTTTAACTTATCCCTCAGATATGATCACCTCTGGGGGCATTAGGTGATGACTACAAGACACCCGAGCTGCATTTAAGAGACTACAGGATTTTTTACAGACAACACAAACCTTAAACTGCTACTAAGCTAAGAAGTAACATCCCCCAGGTGTCCGGGATTTTTGTTCTAAAATAGACTGTACTCCATTCTAATTGGCTCAAGATGGACTGTGCACTTTTCCCCACTTTTAAAAACAGCCTTTACATTCTGACTTTGCTGATGTCTTAATTTTTGCAGAGTCTTGGCTTCCCATATGTTCTCTTCATCATATGAAACATCCAAGATCTCTGCCAGGTTCTGGTCATGTTTTTGTAGTTTTGAATAGTTGTCAATACAGATCAATAAGAGAATTACACTTCTTAGATGGCCCATTTGAATGTTCTAGCTACATGTCTTACTCAAATATTAAAAAGACCACCTCCAATGAAAATCAAGTGTATAAACTTTGTTGACATGCCCATGCAGTGTTTTTAAATATGCGGAGTGAAAGGAGCAGTCAACACCATGGCTGAGCATATCTGCCTTGAAACTGCAGGGATTCATAAATCACATACCTAAGGAACCAATCCTGTTAACTTGTGGCTGGGGAATTCAATAGCATACCCTTATAGATGACAGTAACACATGAGGCCACGCCCCTATTCCGGTGAAAAACTACCGGCTTTGACTTGCGGTAAATACAAATTCCGCCGTGATCTGTCCCAATTTCACTTTACCGGCCTGGAAACCTCCTGGAATGACTAACATTAGTCAGACGGAGAGCTACATTACGTCGTTGCCGAGCGATGATCTGCGTTACATGGATAAAATCAAAGAGTTAGTGAATGTTTGTACAGTTTACTGGAGGAAAAGTGGGTAAAGGAGGCCGGTCAGTGTCCAGAGGTGACAGACACACACATTCCTACCTCATTGAATCACCAGGTAATACAGAAATATGACAACAATCCCTTTCTCTGTCCTTAATATACTGTTGTTTTAGTTTAGCTCTGTGAAACAAGACAAACAGCCAAGGCTTTGTCTACCTTAGACACACACCGCTGCCTTTCACTGTCACACACACACACACACACACTCACACTCACTCTACTGTAATCATTGACTCTGTCGTGGTGAATGCTCACTAACCTTGCACAAAGATGCACATACAACCTAAGTTCTTGAGAACATTTAAACTTCCGAGTTGAGTAGTAGAGCTTCAGCAGCCAGGCCTGCGTGTCTGCTTTTAGCCTGCTCCACTGAGACGTGCACTTAAACAACTAACAGTCTGCAATAACTACCTCTAGTTTGTGCTTCATCATTCACAAATGCACCAAATCGTGCTTTTATTGTAAACACGAACAACAACACACATTTGCAGTACTATGAAACAGCGTCCATAGCTTCGGGGAGGGACAAAATAACGTTGTTCTAATTGAGCTAACCGCAACCACGAAGACGACACAGACCAGTGATAACTCAGTCCAAACAATGACAGTGTAATGACACAGTAGGTCCGATATTGACCCGACAGTTAACAAATACATGCATGTTGTTAACGCTGGGAAGTATATTACCTTGAGAGTGCACAGTCGTCCTATTCTCAGCAAGGAGGCCGCCATCTTTCCGTCCAGCTAGCCTGTGCTGGACATACACCATGGCATGAACACATACACGATAATTCAAGAGAAGAACCAAGACGGTAGAATAGCTTCAACTTCACTTAGTTAGATTTATATTTGAAAATAGTAAACAACCAGCTGTGATAAACTATCCAGCTTTGCCTCAGTGAGCTCCAACGCAGCCTGAAATGCAAGTTACTTCTCAGATAGTCGTGGTTTTGTTGTTACCTTTTGATAAATGTAGGTTTTTTTTGCTTCTCTCTGGTGGCCAGTGGTCCAGCGAAAGCAGCTCACAGCAGCATGGACCCAGACACGGGGTAGCCCTCACGGTTAGCGCTTTTTATGTAACACATGGATGGAACAGTCGACGCCCCCTTCCTGGCTAAAGCCCTGCATATGTTGTCTGTTATGAATGTGTCCCTTTATTGTCACAGTATGTGTGCGATTAGCTGTTATGTGGTTAATACTCTGCACTGTTGTTCTATCTACTGTGATTGTGTGGACGCTGGACTGTACAGATATGTGCGGTCTGCTTCCTCTCTTCTCATGCTAAATGTAATTATATTTGAGTGGTTTATCGTGATCAATGGCAGCTATAGGATCGCAACTTGCTTTACCCGAACACTGTGTTCCCATGTAGAAAGCTAAATGGATGTACTTGGTGTATGAAAGCCTTTGTTTCCTCATGAACAGGTTCATCAGTGTACATTCTGTACCTTTTCAAGGGGGCGTGTGTTGTGTGTGGCTGGTGACGTGATCTGCGCGCGACAAAATAGGGCTCTCAGCGTGTCGCATGATTCCCTCACCAGCCATGAGTGCTGTCGGTTTCTGTGGAGAGTGGTTCATCTTCACCGGCGACAAGAAACTCGTAGCAATTGACACCAAACAGTCCAGGTTTGAATCCCTTTAATGAATGTAATATAATTGGCCTGTGGCTCAGGTGCTCTATACTGGCTAACACTTAGAGCTAGCTGGCCGTCACTGGTCACCCTACACAGGCTGGACAGACTGGGAGAGCATGGAGAAATGTCTGGCTTCATTTCAGTTCCTACCATACAGTCTGTGGTTCCTACACAGTATGGAATTTAATTAGTCATTTGCAGGTCTGGGAAAATGTTAGTGTTTCCAGACTTTTATCTCACTTTCTAGAACAAAATAAAATGTATGAATACATACAAATCAAGACAGGCTTACTACCGCAACGTAGCCTACCCGATTTATTTCTATTTCTCATTATTTAATTTATTTACAGTAGGTTTACTCCATCTAAAGCCAATGAAGCACAGACTCATGTTTTCTTTTGATGTTCCTGGTTAATTATCCATCTTTACCGTTCATGTCTGTAGTGTTACAGGTTCAGTTATTCATTTAATTCTCCATCTCTACTGTTCCTTTCTCTAGTGTTACAGGTTCAGTTATTATTTGAATTATCCATCTCTACTGTTCCTGTTTGTAGTGTTACAGGTTCAGTTATTCATTTAATTCTCCATCCCTACTGTTCCTATCCGTAGTGATACAGGTTCAGTTATTTTAATTATCCATCTCTACTGTTCCTGTCTGTAGAATTACAGGTTCAGTTAATAATTTAATTCTCCATCTCTACTGTTCCTGTCTGTAGTCTTACAGGTTCAGTTATTCCTTTAATTATCTATCTCTACTGTTCCTGTCTGTAGAATTACAGGTTCACAGTTATTCATTTCACTCTTTTAGAATTTAGCTTTAATAAAATGCTCGGTTGATGACACTTGATGACAATGCGTATGTAAAAATGTCTTGTAATTACTATGGCAACATAATGGCATACATAGTCAGAATTTAAAATACATGTTAAAAGTTGGATTTTAAAACCATTTATTGACACAATAAGCATCTAACAAGTGGTATTCAGATGAGTAATATTGACTGAGAAATATAAATATTGTCTGGAAATTTGAGTCTGGAAAAATTTGGAATTTTAAAATGGAAAATCTGTAGGAACCCTGTAATTTCCAGGTTTTTATAAGTAATGAAATTGCATTTACGTTTGGAAACGTTAGTGAAGAGCTTGTGGCGGCTCTGTGACAGAATTTGGCCTTCATCTTATCAACATCATCGTACGTTTGAAGCTGTCTTCACTACAAATTGATATGGTCATAGTTGCAAGGGATTAAAAGAGCATTTGTAATATCAGCCACCTGAAAAAGCTTTGGGGCTAGATTTTTACTATCATTCAAGTTGAGAACGTACTTGTGTGTGACTGAACTGTTCTGAGAGCTAGTATGGTTTGAAGGCTCCTCTGAAGGGCTGTGTAGTTTGAAAATGTCAGCATTTACCTAGAGAAATATAAACATACAAAGAAGACAGTTGTTCTTAGATGTAAAATGTCTAACACAAGTAGCTGAATAAAACAATTATATTTTATTTATAGTGCCAAATCATAACAAAAGCTATCTCAAAACACTTATAGTACCACTACCTACTGTATATACACTATCTTTAATAACAATAATGTACACACTGGAGATCAAAATTATAGAACAAATTATTAATACTTGTTCAGAATTTGATAGAACATCCTCTGTGTGTATACCTCTGCTGCACTAGCATGTTTTTTTTTTAAATAACCAAGGCACTTCAACAAAACCTTTATTTAGTGAGAAAAAAACAGTGATTAAAATTAAATTAGAGAATAGCAACCATTGTGTCAGAAGAGAAGATTTCAACAATATTTTCTTCTATGGGATTAAAAAATGAACAGGAAGTGTAGAGGCCACAGCTTTGAATGACTTCAGCACATCTGCACCCACAGGACATCACTAGTTTCTCACACTGCTCTGGTTTGATCTTGGTCCATTCTTCTTCAGTCTCTTCCACATTTCAGTAACTGGAGTGGGTTTCTGAGACATTACTTTGTCACCAAGGATTTTCCAGAGATTCTCTATGGGGTTTAGATCTGGACTCTGGGCTGGACATTTCATTGTTTCAATATTCTTGCTTCGAGGAACTGCTTCACCTGTCTTACAGTGTGACAGGGGACATTGTCTTGTATGAAAAGTGCAGCTGATTGGGAGAGTGAAGGTATTGCATGTTGTTGAAGGAGGTTCACATAAACATTTGCATTCACCCTGCCATGTAGCTGTACAAGAGGCCCAACTCCTGCTGCAGAAACCAAACCATGACACTTCCTCCTCCAAATGGAACTAACTTCTTGACCCACTTTGGTCCTGTGCCCGACAGAATGTTTCCATCAGACCCAAATAAACTGAACGTCCTCTCATCACTGAAGTCACTCTGGACAAGTTGCTCCTCAGCAAAGACAAGTCTAGCCTTTTGATTCTTTCTGCTGATGAGAGGTTTGGTCACTGCAGAGTGGGCTTTCAGTGCTAAAAGTCTTAAACGGTGAGACACTGTGCAGAGACAGATCCTTGTCCTGTTCAGAACTGAACTGGAGACCAACTCCAGCTGCAGAGTTGAACTGATTCCCCAATGAGAGTCTTCTCATAAACCTGTTCTCTCGTGCACTTGTTTTCCGTGGACGACCGGCCTTTTTGAGGGACTTAAATGAATCTGTGTCCTTGTAAAGGTTCAGTATTCTTGAAATCACAGACTGTGAACGCCCAACCTCTCTCTGATGGCTGAGAGGATCATCCCCTTGGCCTTCATCTGGACACATTCTGGACTCCGTTTTCACCTGTCTGTTTCCAGAAAAATGTTTGTTTACACTAACGCGTGGAAATATGCTGTCAAGAGCATGCCAAGCCTGTAGGTGTCAGTGTACAGAGAAGCTCAAGCCCACTTTAGTCAATGATCCGTGATCACCACAGCTAAATGAAAATGTAAACATAGGTCGTACCTATGACGCAGATGCAAGTTCTGCAAGTAAACTGTCATCAAGTGCCACATTAACACCAATACCTGAGAGGTATAACAATATAAGTAATAATATATCCTTAATTCCTCTACTTAATGGAAATGTCATTTTGAGTGAATTGGCACTTGTAAAAATCCAGGTAAAATGAACTCAGCCTATATAAGATGAATGATTACAAGTACAAAGTGATTTTGAAGTGACACTTTGCAGGAACTCATCCAAATGTACATTTTGTTGCAGAGACTCATTTGTGTTTGACTGCAGCACTGCTGAGAAGAAGCCAAAGAATAAGAAGGATGATAACAACAGGTGAGAGAGTGCATAATTCTAGGGGGCTGTTGCACAAAACCGAGATAAGGGATTGAGCCGGGATTTTCCAGTTATCCTGGCTTACTTTATCCATTATCCGGTTCCCCAAAAGCAGAGGCACTTATGTTACCATGGAGATTTATTCTGTGCTGTGAGCCTGCTCCACACCAGGCTCACAGCCAGGCTTGATTCATCCTCCTGCTTTATCTGTTCAGTCAGCTATCACTCCGATCACAAATCAAACAGGTTGCTGTCAGAAGTTTGATAGACTATGATTAAATAGAAAGAATATGTTTAAATGTTGGGATGATTATACATGACAGATAAAGTTGCAAATGAGGTTTCAATGACGTCAAACCTCATTCGCGTTTTCCTGTAACCGCAACTATAGTATCATTTTTGCCGACCATCCACGCACAGCCAACGTTATCGGAGCTTGTCTGAAACTCCATACTTTGTTAAAGGATGGCGTCATGGCCCCACCTCCGACCTCTAACGCCCGCGGCGTCACATACCAACATCAGTGCTGCTGCGTGAGAGGAGAGAGACGGAGCCATAGACTGTTTACTGAACTGGACTCTGAGTCACATGCATGGGAATGAATTAGGCCGAGCACAGATTTCTCCCTTTTCCCTGATGCTCGGAGCTAAACTGCTCTCTAGTCTCTTTTTCTAAATCCAGTTCTAAGAAGGTGTGAAAAGTCTCTAAATCTAGTGAGAAAGCGGCGCCTGTGAGTGCCTTGGGATGGGGAAGGGGCTCACAGCAGCACCCTCTGCTCGTTGAGGACACTAACTGCAGAGTTATTGGTGCATCAGAGTCCAAAACAGCACAAAAGTTTCCACTAACACCAGAAACATACTTCTCTCTAGGATGGAGGAGGATTTGGGAAGTCTCCAGATTGGGAGAGAAACTCTCCGGGGTTTGGATTCTCCACAGCGTCTCCCCATCTCTTCTTCTCCTTGTTGGTGTATTTCTGTGGCAGTTACAGCGCCACACCCAGGCCTGGCATGTGTACTACAGCGTTTTTAGCCGGTTTCACTGGTTTCCTGTGGACGCAGATATTTCTTGGGCAGAGTCTGTGTGGACAGAAAACTTTTTAAGAAGGCGGAGAAAAAGAAGGTCGTTTTCGATCGTGTGGACGTACACTAAATCATGCACGTCACTTGCAATGGGGGTAAAAAAACAAAACAACTTTTAATTAGGGGGTGCAGTCAGGTTGGGCCCCATTAGGGAGGTCTGTCAATGCAAATTTTGTGATTGTCACTGCTGTAGTTAAAGTTTGTCAACCATTAGTAGGCCCCCTACTTGCCTGGGGCCCCAAGCAGTTGCCTGTGGCAAGGAGCGCCTCTGCCCTAATGGGTCCCATTGATGTCTGATCTGTCTTTCATAATGGCGTGTCCGTTTTTGAATAATGTGATTGACAACAAAGAAGAGAGGCAGAGATTTCAGTCACATTCAGTATGTTTGCTATTGTCTGCTTCCCCTTTTCTCATTGTTTAATAATGGTGGCCGTATTTCCTTTTGTACACATGATACATGCTTCACCTTGTCATAAGTTTCCATGAGAGTTTGCTGTCCGGACGTCAAGTAGAACGCTGCATGTGTCTTTTCCATGTCTGCATCAGTGAATCTGTGGTCGACCTAGGGATCTTCTTTTGCAACTAATTAAGCCAGAATGATCTGACTAGACTTGGTCAAGGCTGACTTTTTCATTATCCCAGATTTCTAAATTCTGCATTTGTTCAAGTCAAGTAAAGTCTGTATGTTTTGCAAAGAAGGCAACCTGATGTATTTTTGTGAGGTTTCCTTTGATGAAGTCTACTCTAGAAGTTAAAACATGCTACACTGTTGCGCCCAAATACACTGAAATGCATACAAAAAGGAATGAAGACAGAAAAAGGTGGAATTGTATTTTCAACAGCTGTAGATTGTCTCCTCTGTCATCAGTGATGGCTGTGCCTCAGAGGAAACGGGAAGTGACAAAGTACTCGCCTTCACCGTGTCTCCATCTGGAAAGCTGGTGGCGCTGACTGATGACACCAAGAGACTGGTCCTGTTTCACTGTGAGCCTTCATGGCAGTGTGTCAGCATCAGGTACAACTGAAACTCTGTCCTCCAGTCACAGCAGCTTCATGTGCTGTACAAGTTGTGCACTGACAGGTGTGTGTGTGTGTGTGTGTGTGTGTGTGTGTGTGTGTGTGTGTGTGTGTGTGTGTGTGTGTGTGTGTGTGTGTGTGTGTGTGTGTGTGTGTGTGTGTGTGTGTGTGTGTGTGTGTGTGTGTGTGTGTGTGTGTGTGTGTGTGTGTGTGTGTGTGTGTGTGTGTGTGTGTGTGTGTGTGTGTGTGTGTGTGTGTGTGTGTGTGTGTGTGTGTTCCACAGGTGGGTGGTGAGGAGGTGCACCTCCCTGTTGTTCAGCCAGGCGGAGGACGAGCTGCTGGTGGCAGACAAATCAGGAGATGTGTACTCCTTCTCAGTGGTGGAGCCGCAGAGAGACGGCGAGCTGAAGATGGGCCACCTGTCCATGCTGCTAGCTTTAGTAAGGAACACCAAGCCACTGCAACGTGGGGCAAACAAAACCATCCCAACTGTAGTCTGGGGAAGTGATAACAATATGTGCTTTAAAGATATAATCTGTAAGATTTTCATCTAGTGAACTGTCTGTTAAATTTAGGGCTGCAGCTATCGATTATTTTAGTAATGGAGTATTCTATCGATTATTCCATGGATTAAGCGAGTAATCGGACACAAAATGGTTATTATAGCGCAATGCTATATACAACAGAGAAAATAAGACGGGTCTCTTAAAATTGACAAGTTACGGGTTTCCTTTTTAAAATAACATTTTTATTTGTTAGATTGCACATTCTGGGCTAAAACTCTGACTTGCAAAAACAAATAATATTTATATTTAAAAACACTAAATCAGGTAGTAAGCCATAACCTATTAATTATAAATAATACATAAACATTTCCTTTTAGGTTGTGCAACTTTACATTTAGAACAATAGGTTCCTCAGGCATAACAGAAGCCTGTCCTCTTGAAAGGCTTTGGGCTATTTTATTTTATGCATCATTGTAAGTTATTTGTGTGTATTCAATTAAGTTTGATTGCAGTGAATAGAGCAACCGTCAGCATAGTAAGTGAATGCACTTGCCAACACATTGATTTACATGGTTAACTATGGAAGTAAATCGCTCAACGGATTTTGAAATTAAAAAGCCCTTGAATTTCTAGCTCTGAATATTTACGCATTGAAATTATGTATCAGAATGTTTTGACTCTCAAATTAACTTTATTTGTTTCTTCAATGTTCACAAATTTAATGTTAAGAATTTCTGTACAGACTCTTTTTTTCCCCCAATATTTTTATTGTCAATTTTCAAAGTAACGAACAATATACATACAGTAGTAAATAAATAAATACTTGACCAACCATGACATGTTGAACCAAAGTGTCCGAGTTGAATGTCCACTTTAATGTGTGTCAAATATATCAGAGTAGGTACTCTTCAAATACACATGGTAATAATAATAACAATTAAAAAAAGATAATGAATTAAAAAAAAAAGGATAAATAAATAAACAAAATGGAATTCTTTTTTTATAAAAATAAAAACTTGACGGAAACCATAGCATATCAAAACAGATTACACACAAAGAGGCTTAGTAAAACATTGGAGTTGAGTGTCCATTTGAGTGCATCAAATATAGGTACTCTTCAGGGGGTTTAACTGCAGTTCCAAGTACTCCAGGATAGGTCTCCATATACCATGGAATTTCTGTGAGTTGCCAGATATCTCGTATCTCAGTTTTTCAATATGGAGAAGTCCTACCAGCTCCCTCAGCCAGGCTTCAAATTTAGGTGGTGAGTCAGATTTCCACATTTTCAAAATGCATCTCTTTGCTATGACCATACCATAAGCCACCTTCTCCATGCTAAGTAAAGCGGTTTCAGGATCAGGGTCCAGGTTTACTTTAAGTGCATGGGAGTACCATCTGAAAATTGAACACCAGAAATTCTGAATCTCAGGGCATAGCCAAAATTGGTGTGCAAGTGTGCTGTCTGATATCTTGCAAATTTCACACAGAGGAGAAGTTTGGGGGACGATTTTATGCAGCTTAACCTTTGAATAGTGTAACCTGTGAATTACCTTGAATTGAATCAGCTGTAACCTAGCGTTAACTGAGCAATGGTGACTGTCATTTAAAGCTTGTTACCATATTTCGTCTTGAATGGTGATGTTAAGATCAGCCTCCCACATCTGTTTAAATTCAACAGCAGTTGTGCAAGTTTGTGAGAGAAAATACAAACCCGTTTTGAAATCAAACCTTTCACTTCTGGTGGGCCAAGTAAGAGCTTAAAAATAGTACTTTCTTCTGGCAAATAGTCAGATGATGAAATATGTTGTCTTATGTAATGACGCAAATGTAAATACCTAAAGAAGTTTGATTTTGGCATGTCATATTGTTTTTGTAAAAATTCAAGTGAACATAGGCGGCTGTGGCTTGGTGGCAGAGTGGGTCGTCCTCTGTTCGAGAGATTGGTGTTTGGATCCCCATCTCCCCCCGGTCCACATGTCGAAGTGTCCTTGGGCAAGACACTGAACCCCGAATTGCTCCCCGTGCTGCGCATTGGTGTGTAAATGTGGTGTGAATGGTTAGATCAGATTAGATGGTATGTAGATGTCCACTGCCATCAGTGTGAATGTCTGTGTGAATGGGTGAATGTGACAAACACTGTGAAGCGCCTTGAGTAGTCAGAAGACTAGAAAGGCGCTATATAAGTACAAGTCCATTTACCATTACCATTTACATAGATGTTAATTGCAGAGAGATATTTTATGGACCCCATTCCTTTCCTACTCCACTCCTTAAAAACTGTATCTGTGATTAAAGAAAGAAGGGCATGGTTAGGCCATATAGGGTCGTGCACTTTGCATGTGATGACTTTGGGAAATCACAAAATTTTCTGATAGATATTGTGTAATGCTCTCACTTGCAAGTGGCTCTTGGCCTTGGTAGTGAAAAGAGAATTGCCCTGAGGGAGGTTTTTTGGCGTAGACTTTGTTCTATTGCTAACCAGGATGGTATCTCAGTCTGTGGATCAGGGTTATCAGCCAGTTGTCAGTAGGCTCTGCTGTTAGCGGTCTAGTAATAATGTGGAAAACATGGTAGGCCAAGGCCTCAAAATTCCATTGGCTTTTGAAGATGTTGTTTGTGAAGAGATTCTGTGTGCCTTTATATCCCAAAATAAATGGTAAAGTCACAGAGTCAATCATTTTAAAGAAGGACAACGGGATGAAAATTGGAATATTCTGAAACAAATAAAGGAACCTTGCAGAGGGACCATTTTAATTGCATTTATACGCCCTATTAATGACAGAGGCAATGTTCTCCATTTTTCAATATTCTTTTTCAGGGTGTCTAACCTCTCCATGAAGTTATATTTAAAAAGTAACTCTGTTTTTTTAGTGAGTTTAACACCTAGGTATTTAACCCAGTTCTTTGAAATGTTAAACTGAGTTGAGGTCACAAATGCAGGGTCTAAATCAGCTGTGAGCGACAAAAGGTCACTTTTTCGCCAGTTTATAGTGTATCCTGAAACCTACCAAACTCATCTATCAGATTGAGCAAATACGGGACAGATTGTTCAGGGTCTGTCAAAAATATACCAATGTCACCCAGAGTGATATTTTGTGGCTAATACCATCAGTAATGACAGGCTTAATAAAATAATTTTCCCTTATACTGACAGTGGCTCAATGGCTAGCACGAAAAGTAATTTTGAAAGGGGACACCCTTGACGGGTGCCTCTCTCAAGCGGGAAGGGATGTGATCTTTCCTCATTCGTGACCACAGAGGCAGCTGGATTAAGGTAGGCCATCCGTGTCCAGGAAACAAAAGTGTCCCCCAAACCAAATAATTCCATCACTCCAAACAGGTATCCCCACTCCACTTGGTCAGATGCCTTTCCGGCGTCTAAACATAAAATGACCTGCTTTGAACCTGTAGCAAACTTGTAATACATGATATTTATTAGCCGTCTTGTATTGAAAAAAGAATATCTGTTTGGAATAAACCCCGTCTGGTCTCTATGAATAAGGGATTCAATATACTGGTTTAGTCTGTTGGCCAATATTTTGGTAAAAAACTTAAAATCCACATTGAGCATAGAAATTGGACGGTAAGAGTTGGGGTTTGTGTCATCTCTATCCGGTTTAAGTATCAGAGCAATGTCCGCGTTATATAGTGTTGGTGGGAGTCTTCCTATTTCAGCAGACTGGGACAGCATCCTGAGCAGGAGTGGGGATATCTGCCAAGAATTTTTTTTAAAGAACTCTGGTCCAAAACCGCCCAGCCCGGGGGCTTTCCCATTAGTAAAAGATTTGATAGTCCGTCATTTTGTTTATAGTTATTGTCGCATTCAAAGCCTCTTGTGAAGCATCATCTAATTTAGGAAGAACATTTTTAAGCCAAGAATCCACATCGCCATTTGCCTTGTAGAGGTCTTGATAAATCTTCACGAAATGCTTATTTATTGATTTTGGGTTGGTGAGTATATCTGCAGTACCAGATCTAATTCTAAGTATAGCCCTGCTATTTTGTTGCCCCCTTAGGTGACGGGCTAGCAGCGTGTGTGGCTTGTCTCCAGACTCTAATCTTCACTTTGAATCAGAAACTAACCAGTGTAGCTTGAAAGCATGGTGGAATCATAGATTATTACGTTTATATATCTATATTATGTGGCAGAATTAGCAAAATAGCCAATCAACTAGCAGTCACTCTTATCACAGCTCTTCTTGCTCGACAACATACACCCGATCTAGAATCTAGAATCCATTGCTTTTCCCTGGGCTTCCGGATGTTAACACCGAATTTTATATATTGAATTTTGCACCTGAATTTGGCCTGTTAAATTTTTGAACGTTGAATTTTATACATTGTATTTTGTGAATTTGGTATATTAAAATTTTTAACATTGACCTTTTTAATGTTGTATGAAAGCACTTGTTGCCTCTCTGCTGAGTATTCCAATCTGTGTGTCTGTGGAGACCTTCCCTCTCATGTTAAATCTTAAAGAATATGACTTTAAAGATTCACATTCAAACTGAAATAGTCCCAATGATTTTTATCCCAAGATCCTTATTGATGTTTCCAAAGTGTTCAGCCACATCCTGTGTCTCCTCAGTGGATTTATTGAAGATGCTCGGCTTGAAACAAACTAGTTTGTACAACCTGTACAAGTCCAATGTGATTACAGCTGTTCTGATCGGCCACATTTAGAGAGGCAAGGTAAAAAGCCTGCCATCATAAACCCTTTTCAGATATGGAATACACATCATTGCAGGCCTAGAGACTGACTCTCTTCCCAGTGGCTTGCAGACCAGTAGGACCCTTCTCTCAGTCCTCTGTCTGTTTCTACACAGGATGCATTCAGGCATAGTATTGGGTGTAGGTCTCCCCCTCAGAACCTAATGCACAATCACTGTAGTTCTGTGTGGAAAAAAGGAAGAAAATAGACTTGAAGCTTAAAAATAGGCTAAGGGCCCGTCCACACAGAGACGCGTTTTCCTGTAACTGCACAACTTTAGTATTGTTTTGGCCGACTATCCACAGCAGCCGGCGTTATCAGAGCCTGAAAACAGGATCTTTTAAAACCGGGTCCCAGAGTGGGAAGATTTGAAAACGCCACCAATGGCGTTGTGGTCTGGATGGTGAAACCTCAGGCTTTGTTAAACGATGTCGTCATCGCCCCACCTCTGACCTCTAACCCCTGCAGCGTCACATAACAACAACAATGCTGCTGCGTGAGAGGAGAGAGACAGACCTATAGACTGTTTACTGAACTGGACTCTGAGCCACATGCATGGGAATGAATTAGGCCGAGCACAGATTTCTCCCTTTCCTCTGAATAAGGAGCTAAACTGCTCTCTAGTCTCTTTTTTAAAATGCAGTTCTAAGAAGGTGTGAAAAGTCTCAAAATCTAGTAAGAAAGTGGCGGCTGTGAGTGCTTTGGGACGGGGAAGGGGCTCACAGCAGCACCCTCTGCTCGCTGAGGGCTTTCAACTTTCAAGCTATTAAATACTGTCTACCTCTAATGTTCAAGTACTGCTCCATTTCAAACCACATTTTGAAAGACCGCAGCGACCCTGGCTGCTTCTTCATCTTTCTGTCCCCTCATAGAGGGTTGGAAGTTGATAAGACCTTACTGATAGCAGCGTCAGTATGGATTTTGCTCATCACTCTGATTCTTCATTGATTTCTCTTCCACTTGCTGTGTGGAAAAAAAAGTCGGCCTTTACAGTTTTTCAGCTTATGAAAGTGTTTTATTACTGCATTCTGAATGCAGTGTAGATAAGAGAATATTTGCACAGCTTCCATTTCTGTTAAGGTTTTCAGTCTTACTGGAGCTCAGGGGCATGCTCTTTACCGACCACCTGACCAATGTAACAAAAGAAAAAACATGAGTCACCCATATCCGGTCCGTTCAGGATGGGGTTGGTTTTTTCTTCTCCTGGCAACAGCACCAGTGTACTCATGACACATATATCCTCGCATGGCCTTTGGCTCACTGTGGGCACTTGATAATGTACTATTGACTCATGTGAATGTGATTGCCGTCTGCTGTCTTTCAGAGCATGTCGACAGACGACAAGTACATCATCACAGCCGACCGTGATGAGAAGATTAGAGTGAGCCACCTCAGGTCTCCATACAACATCCAGTCCTTCTGCCTGGGACATCAACAGTGAGTAACTCAACCTAAAGGGATGCCTATAAAAAATTATTATCGATATAAAAAATAAATAAAACACTGTACATTTAGTTAAAGGTTGAATATGTAGAATGAGCAGAACAGCTCCATGTAGTGTCTAAAGATCGTCGTCGGAACAACTAAAAATAATTCCAACACTCAGGTTGCCAGGTTGGTCAGACCCGGCCCAATAGCTACAGGGGACCGGCGTCTGTTTGAGCCTGTTTGACTGACCGTTACCGTAAGCTGTTAGCATTAGCCGTTCCAGCTAAGTAAAGATGAAAGTGATGTTAGCAATCAAGGAGAAACGTAGCCATTTGGGTGTGCGTTTTAATGCCGTTGAACTCCTTTCTCTCAGTCCATGGAGTGACTGCTTGGCCTATATTGACTGGTTTTTGCCCGTCTCTGCTCACTCAGCTGCTGGGACAAATAACGCCCCCTTCACTAAGGCTCACTGAGGAACGGGACAGAGAGGTCATTGTCAAACCCGTCAAAATTCTTTTAAAATATTAATTCAGACTATCTCATCTCATCTTCATCTGCTTATCTGGGGTCGAGTCGCGGGGCAGCAGCTTTAGCAGGAGACCCCAAACTTCCCTTTCCTGGGCCACATTAACCAGCTCTAACTGGGGTGATCCCGAGGCGTACCCAGGCCAGCGTGGAGATATAATCTCTCCACCTAGTCCTGGGTCTTCCCCGAGGCCTCCTCCCAGCTGGACATGCCTGGAACACCTCCCAAGGGAGGCGCCCAGGGGGCATCCTTACTAGATGCCCGAACCACCTCAACTGGCTCCTTTCAACGCAAAGGAGCAGCGGCTCTACTCCGAGTTCCTCACGGATGGCTGAACTTCTCACCCTATCTCTAAGGGAGACTCCAGCCACCCTCCTGAGAAAACCCATTTTGGCCGCTTGTACCCGCGACCTTGTTCTTTCGGTCATGACCCAGCTTTCGTGACCATAGGGGAGGGTAGGAACGAAGATTGACCGGTAGATCAAGAGCTTTGCCTTTCGGCTTAGCTCTCTTTTTCGTCACAACGGTTTGGTAGAGTGACTGCAACACCGCCCCTGCTGCTCCGGGATCCTTGCGAGAATGAAGAGCTGGTCCGTTGTTCCATGTCCAGGACGAAATCCACATTGTTCCTCTTCAATCTGAGATTCGACTATAGGACGAACCCTCCTTTCCAGCACCTTGGAGTAGACTTTACCAGGAAGGCTGAGTAGTGTGATACCCCTGTAATTGGCATACACTCTCTGTTCCCCCTTTTTAAACAGAGGAACCCCCACCCCAGTCTGCCAGTCCCTTGGCACTGTCCCAGACTTCCACGCAATGTTGAAGAGACGTGTCAACCAAGACAGCCCCTTCAAACCCAGAGCTTTCAGCATTTCTGGACGAATCTCATCAATCCCTGGGGCTTTGCCACTTTTAAATATAGCTTTTAATAAAGATTCTACATATTCAACCTTTAAGTTTGATTTGATCAGTAATGTTTTTTGTCCCGCTCACTCTCAGGTTTGTCAGTTCTCTGCTGGTCCCAGTGGGTCATCCACACTGGTTGCTGTCTGGATCAGGGGTGTGTGTGCATTTCTCAAAGTAACATTAACACACATGCACATAATAATAATAACTTTATTTGTACAGCACCTTTAAAAACAGCGGTCTACAAAGTGAAATCCAGTAGGGTAAAACATAACCAGATTTGCACACAAAGGAAAATATTGTTAGTTTAAGGTGCTTTCAAATAAAGACACTAAAAAGATGATCACAGGAAGGCAAGTCTATAAAAATTAGTTTTAAGAAGTGATTTAAAAGAGGATACTGAATCAGCGAGCCTCCGCAGGCAGGCCGTTCCAAAGCTGAGGCGCTCTGACAGAGTCGGCACGGTCACCTCTGGTTGTGAGCCTTGGCCTTGGAACAGTTAAGAGAGACCTGCCTGATCAGTAAAATCTTAAAATAAATTCTAAAAAGTAGAAGGAGCCAGTGGAGTGAAGCCAGGATCAGAGTAATGTGATGTCGTCAACATACATGTTGTTGAGGGTGGAAGTCCTACTTATCAACAAATACTTAAATCTAATTAATTAATTAAGGACGCATTAAGAGTCCGTTTGAAATTAAACTTTTCATGAAACACGAACCAGAAAATAAACTACTTTACTGTGGGGCACACGTTTGTATATAATGCCGGAAAGATCTCCTGTGCATGAAACTTAATATCATAATATCAAAGCTAACCCAGAGGTTCCATCAGGGACAGTTCAATAAAAACCAGTTTGCACTTAAATTTCAGTGTAATGTGAAGTGTGTTTGTGTTTGTCAGGACGGGACCATGAAGCTGTGGGAGTATGAGTCCGGCCGTAAACTGCAGAGCTGGGACCTCGCTGAGCTGGAAGAGACACCGAGCTCTGAGGCTGACAAACAGAAGGTAACCACGGTAACCGCAGCATGGCTGACCCTACAGGACAATAAGGCTGTGACCTGATGACTTTGTTGGATACTTTTGCCTTTCACTAAACTATCTTCACAGCTTTTGAATGCATGGTCATGAACAGGTTCAGACGATGAACCTGACTTTGTTGATTCCTGAACACACCATGAGGTTGACTTGAAATTTGATATGCACAACCATGTTCCCTTCAGGATAAATTCTAATGATTTCGGAGATTCTCTGACTCTTTGGATTATGACCAAAGCACTACTTTGTGTCTCGTGATAGTTAGCAAATGTTCGTATATAGCTCAAAGAACCACCATGCCTAGGTACAGCCACTCAGAGCTGCTGTATGAAACTCTTCTTTGTGTGTCTGTGTATGGTTTTTCTCTGACCAGTGTTGCAGAGGGACAGTGAAATGGGTCACGCACACAACGTACTGTAACTCTAAGCTTCTTTGTCTTTGTATCTATGTCTATGTGGACAGCTACAACATTTGCTTCAGTTTTTGTACAAAACGAGGACTTTTCCTTTAGAGAGGGATCACCTCAGTCAGTATGGAGAGGAGCAATGATGATAGTGACCAGTAGCTGTGTGAGAATTCTATGAGGATAGAAAAATAATCATTTGTTTGTCAGTAGGACCTGACCAAGACGAATACAAAGGCTGGTTCAGGTTTTTATATCAGAATCAGAATCAGGTTTATTGCCAGACAATTTTCATTGCAAGGAATTTGACTTGATTTGACAGTGCCTACATAAATATAAACATGAACACAAGCAAACTAAAAATATGGCATTGAATTATATACATGAAATATAAGTGACTGTATTTGTATGACCAGTGCAGGTTGTAATGTGCAAGTTAAAGTGTCCAGTGAAAAAGGGTGGGGGGGGGGGGGGGGGGGGGGTGTTAATATAACACCTGTGATTTGGGTACGTTAATGTAACGTGTGAGTTCCAGATGTAACGAATGACAGTTAAGTGTCTTTAACAGAATTCCAGAGCCTGACGGCAGAGGGGAAGAAACTGTTCTTGTGGCGGGAGGTTTTGGTCCTGATGGACCGCAGCCTCCGGCCAGAGGGGAGAGGTTCAAACAGGTAGTGTCCAGGGTGGGAGGGATCAACAGCTATCCTCCCTGCTCTCCTCAGGGTCCTGGAAGAGTAGAGTTCTGGGAGAGAAGGGAGGTTGCAGCCAATCACCTTTTCTGCAGAACGTATGATACGCTGCAGTCTGCGCCTGTCCTTGGCAGAGGCAGCAGCGTACCAGACAGTGATGGAGGAGGTGAGGATGGACTCGATGATGGCAGTGTAGAAGTGGACCAGCATTTTCCGTGGTAGATTGAACTTCTTCAGCTGCCTCAGGAAGTACGTTCTCTGCTGAGCCTTCTTGATGAGGGAGCTGATGTTTGGCTCCCACCTGAGGTCCTGGGAGATGATGGTTCCCAGGAAGCGGAAGGACTCCACAGTGTCCACTGGAGAGTCACACAGGATGATGGGGGAGGGTGGGGCTGTGCTCTTCCTGAAGTCTATAGTCATCTCCACTGTTTTTGAAGCATTTAGCTCCAGGTTGTTCTCCCTGCACCAAGTCGCCAGTTGGTCGATCTCCCATCTGTAGGCAAACTCATCCCCACCAGAGATGAGTCCAATGAGGGTGGTGTCATCCGCGAACTTAATTAGCTTGACGGACTGGTGACTGGAGGTGCAGTTGTTAGTGTACAGGGAGAAGAGCAGGGGAGAAAGAACACAGCCCTGCGGAGAGCCGGTGCTGATCGTCCTGGAGTCCGAGGTGAGGCTTCCCAGCCTCACGTGCTGCTTCCTGTCAGTCAGGAAGTCGGTGATCCACCTGCAGGTGGAGTCTGGCACGTTGAGTTGAGAAAGCTTGTCCTGCAGACGAGCCCGGATGAGCTGTGGTGGTAGGAGGTTTACAGTCTCTATTGTGGTGGTGGGGGGAGAAGGGCTGATGGGCTGGAGCTGGTGGGTAGTGTGGTGTGGTGTGAGTACTGTCCAGGTGATCTTCAAAGCGACAGTAGAAGTCGTTGAGGTTGTTGGCAAGTCGTTGATCGTTAGCAGCAGGGGGGGCTCTTGGCTTGTAGTTGGTAATCTGCCTGAGCCCCCTCCAGACGGAGGCAGAGTCGTTAGAGGAGAACTGATGTTGTAGCTTCTTGGAGTACAGCTGTTTAGCATCCCTCACCGCCCTGCTAAACCTGTACTTGGCCTATTTGTACTCTGCTCTGTTGCCACTTTTGAAAGCCCTTTCCTTGTCAGACCTCAACTGTCGCAGTCTGGGTGTGAACCAGGGCTTGTCATTGTTATAAGTCACCCTGGTGCGTGTTGGTACACAGCAGTCCTCACAGAAGCTGATGTATGAGGTCACAGCTTCTGTGTACTCATCCAGACTGGTGGAAGCAGTCCTGAAAACATCCCAGTCAGTACAGTCCAGACACGCCTTTAAGTCCTCTGCAGCTTCACTGGTCCACTTTTTTGATGTCCTCACCACAGGTTTAGAGAGTTTTAGTCTTTGTCTGTAGGCAGGAATCAGGTGGACCATGTTGTGGTCAGAATGTCCCAGTGCAGCGCGGGTGACGGCGTGATAGGCGTTACTGACTGTTGCGTAACAGTGATCCAGACTGTTCCCCTCCCTGGTTGCACATTTAATAAACTGTCTGTATTTGGGCAATTCGTGACTGAGGTTACCTTTGTTAAAATCCCCGAGGACAATAACTAAGGAGTCCGGGTTGGTCCGCTCCACTTCCAGTATCTGGTCGGCGAGCGCGCGCTGTGCGTCCTGCACGTTGGCCTCCGGTGGAATGTAAACACCGACCAGAATGAAGGAAGCGAACTCACGTGGGGAGTAGAATGGTTTGCAGTTAATAATAAAAGTTTCCAGGAGGGGAGAACAGTGCCGTTGTATCACCGTTACGTCGTTGCACCAGCCGCTGTTGATGTAGAAACAAATACCTCCACCCTTTGTTTTGCCAGAGAGCCGCGTGTCACGGTCCGCTTGGTGAAGCTGGAATCCATCCAGCTGTAGCGCAGAGTCCGGGATGTTCTCACACAGCCATGACTCGGTGAAGCACAAAACAGAGGATGAATTAAAGTCCTTGTCTCTCCTCAACAGGAGCTGAAGTTCGTCCATTTTATTGCCCAGTGAGCGCACCTTAGAGAGAAATATTCCAGGTAGCGGCGTGCGTCTTCCCCTCTGGCGAAGGCGCACGAGCGCACCGGCTCGTTTCCCCCTGCGACGGCGTAAAGTTGTAAAAGCGAGGGCACCTTGGACTAAAAAGTTCACAAGAACCGATGTGGGAGCCAGAAATTCGGGAAACAAATCCCGCGGAGTTGTTACCCGAATGTTCATGAGCTGTTCTCTGGTGAAAGACAGCCGTGAATCCAGACAAAAAACACTGTTTACAAACAAAACAAGGCAAAACAAAGTGCACCAACAAATCGAGGCAGCCATCCGCGGCACCATATTTATCTTTTATATGATCCAAGGTTTCCACCATAGTTATATAAGTTTATAAAAATATGTAGACCATCATGCAAAACAAAACTCAGTGAAACTCAAATACATAATATTAATGTTATCTCAGTTTGTAATTGAATTGAACATGCAACACTAGTAGAGATCAGTGTCAGTGAGTGTTCCCCCTCCTAGATGTCTCCAGACTTTCTTAAACAGTTAATTCATGGCAACATCAGCTGTGCTCTGACCAAGGTCTGGTGTCAGAGAGTTTCCTCTTAAATAAAGTTTCTCTTACATAGTAATTAGCAGTACACAGATATAGTCAGAACTCTGCGATAACTCCACAAATGTCTGTCTTTGTTGTATTTCCCAGAAGCCAACTGTGTGCCGTATCACCAGCTCTCCTGATGCTCACCATGTAGCTGTGCAGTGTGAAAGGTGAGTGTGTCCTTTGACTCTGCAGGTCGAGGGAACTGACAGGACTGCAGCTCTCAGTTGGGCTCAGAAATCGACCACAAACCTCGTCATTTTTTTGTAGGGCTTTGTTGTTTCCCGTGTTTCCTTTCTGCATGGTTCACTGTATAAAGTGCAAATGAAGAAAGAGTTCAATCAGATTGGTCTGACAGCATGAAAGTATTGGCAGGACTGTATGTTGTGGCACCACGTGCACGCACATGTGCAACTTGAACCAAGTGCATGAGATCCATGCAAAACATTCCTCTATAGCCAATGCACGGTGCGCTGGCCAATACACTTTGGTGTTAAAAGTTAGTTTAGGAATTGTGTAGGAATACAGCTGAAGATTATTTTCTATTAGTCTGTTGATTTTTTAAATGATTCATTGTTTAATCTCTAAAATCAAAATCTGTCAAAAATGACATCTTCAAATGTCCTACTTCTTCAGATCAACAGAGATAAAAATTTAGCGGGCATTCAGATGAGATCATTAGATGGTGAAAAACGCAAGTCGCTCAGTCCCTCCGTCTCTTTTCTTTCTCCGTAAAATTAAACCGCCGACTTGCCGTAGCTGCTTGAGGCTGTGTGAATGCAGTGTGGCAGTGGAACAGAGACAAGCAGCAAATCATCACATTGGAGAAACTGGAAATAAAGACTGTTTGAGCACTTGATAAATAACAACGTATTTCAACTAATCATGTCAGCACTAAACATCCACACTGTCCTTTTTTACTAAAAGACCACACAAAGGTTTTCTGCATGTGTAATGGCAAAGAAAAGTGGCACCACTGTAAAGTACGTTTGGTCTCAAGCAACATGTATAGATATATACAGTAGATGTAAGAAAACGGGTAAAGCGACTCCAAACGCTGTAATACACATGCCAGGCCTGGATGTGGCAATGTAACTGCCACAGAAATACGCCAACAATAGAAAAATTTTCACACTCTGGGACCCGGTTTCTAAACATCCTGTTTTCAGGCTCTGATAACGCCGGCTGCTGTGGATGGTTGACCAAAATGATACTAAAGTTGTGCGGTTCCAGGAAAACGCGTCTCCGTGTGGACGGGCCCTTTTATTGTATATGATTATCAGCCAATCTTTCTTAAGTGATATACTCTCTTTGCAGAAAGGAGATAATAATCTATCCAAAGGAGTTATGCCAAAAAATTTCCCACTGATTTCCCATAACTGAGCTTATTGTTGAGCTGAAAACCTCAAGCTATTTAATATTTCCAGTTAATATTCACATACAGGTTTTTTCAGTGTCTTCTCATCAACCAATGCTCTTCAGTCATGCACAACACTCATCAAAATGTTTGTCCACCGACTTGTTTCTTGCAACAATGGTGATTGACCAAGTGACCCACTAATGAAAGCACTTGTTGCCTTTCTGCTGAGTGTTCTAATGACTGTATCTGTAGAGACATTCCCTCTCTTAATGTAAATAATCCTCCATGTTAGTGACTCTGCTGACAGCATAACAATTTTCAGCATAATAGTTGGTGACGATCTGGGCCGACAGACCAACCGCTGTGTTCGCTTGAGTCAGGCTTGAAGTGAGGACAGAAGTGTGTGTGTGTGTGTGTGTGTGTGTGTGTGTGTGTGTGTGTGTGTGTGTGTGTGTGTGTGTGTGTGTGTGTGTGTGTGTGTGTGTGTGTGTGTGTGTGTGTGTGTGTGTGTGTGTGTGTGTGTGTGTGTGTGTGTGTGTGTGTGTGTGTGTGTGTGTGTGTGTGTGTGTGTGTGTGTGTGTGTGTGTGTGTGTGTGTGTGTGTGTGTGTGTGTGTGTGTGTGTGTGTGAGAAGGGAACATACAGCATAGGGGACGGACTGGAGGTAGAGAGGTGAATGCGTTGCAATAAAGTTTACAAAAGAGCAAAAAATAAAATATAATTGTCAACACACATAGTAACTGTGAACCAGCTCTGAAAGAACAGGGTCACCAACAATAACCGCCACAGAGGCCGCTAGAAACGAAATATCTCAAATTTTATGGAGTACTACTTTAATGTGTCCCAGTGTCTTGGTACATGCTGTTGATATAAGTGTTGTCTATACTGGTATAGGTGATTTGTTGTCAGACCCTACAATTGAGTAAGTGACCACCTGACTGAACAGGTCACCACCACATAAAGAATGTGTAAGCAGTCAAAAGTTCATCACATGTTTGCAATCATCTACTCAGTAACTAGTAAAGGAGTCAGGAGATGAAAGAGGTACAAACTACATCAATCCCCTCTGAAATGAGGAGGAAAATCCTAAGAGAAATCATCTCGAGTTAAAACAGAACTGAGAACATGTCCTGGATCACTTTTTACCTCTGGCATGATATCAGTTCTGTTAAGGGATGTGATCACAGTATGACAGGAAAATAAGTGAAAAAGCAAAAACAGGCAAATGAAAACCATGTAGAAGTGGATTTCTGGGACAGAGGCTAAAAGAGCCCACCACTGTGGCCCAGGTCCGACTCTGACCTGCAGCCCACACCTACATTACTTTCACAGATCGTCTGTGTCATTCTGATTTGAGGATTTACTGACAGTTTCAGCAAATCTGAAACAAAACACATTTTTTACATAAAGTTCCGACTTCAGCTTTAACATTTTTATTTAATGAAGTGCCAAACCTTTTTCTAGAGTTGCTGTGAAGAGGAACCCTCTCAGGAAGCTGCCTTTAACTTTGACATGACAGTGACACCTCAGCTGGCGTAAAGCTATTTTTTCTTCTGATCGTTAAATGTATTTTTGGACCTACAGAGGCACAAGGTCACTGTGGAGCTGTCAAGTGTATACTCTACATATGGGTCAGAGGCAAAGAGGAGCACGAAGTGGAGCCACCCCTTCAATGCTCCACATTCAGAATTGGTGATACAGGTGAAATATCAACCTAGCGGTCACCTGGCTGATTCAATAGTGTTCTGTGTCCTGTGTGTCCTCAGAGTGTCCACTGTTCACTTTTTCACTCTGGACCAGGAGGCAGAAGAGAAGCTGGTGCCCCACTGCAGGCTCTCCCTGCCCCACTGTCCCCTGGACATGACCTTTGACCCAGAAGGCCGGCTCTGGGTGCTGATGGACTCCAGTGATGCACCGCTCCAAATGTACACACACAGACAGGACTTCTGGGAGGTACAATGTGTTATTCATACACATGTAGATACTCATTGTAGATTTTAGTTTTTCTTTTTCACACAAACATTTCTACATATGATTCAATGAACATATTAGCTACATTTGCACTGAAATCATGGGTCTATCTTTGATGCAAAGTCACTCAGACTTGATGCGACTGCTGGGCAGCTATGCTGAAGAACAACTGCAGAGGCCAACAGGTGTCTTTTATTAGGCAGTTCACAACTCTAGGACTCTCCTGGTATTAACATTAGGGCCCAACTGATAAGAGAGAGTTGTTTTTTTTATTGTAATGATATGTCATCCATTACCCATTTTATATAAACGATGTCAAGATGAGAACGTCTTTTTAATTCATTTTTATATATCAATAATGTTGGTAAGTGAAGCACCCAGTGATTGCCTTTGTCATAATGACAGCCGATGAAAATTAAAAATAGGTTATACCTGTATTTACTGTACAGGTTTAGGTTATTTTAGTATTTTGAAATAATCTACACATACAGCATTGGATTCATACAAAAACATCTTTGTTTTTTGGAAGTCTGGCTACTATTATTCCATAAACCAATATGTTTTTTCCACCTAAATGTATGTACCTTCTGAGCAGAATGTCAAAGCAAACAAAAAACACAGACCAAAGAAAAATTGTATACGCACACGCAAGAAAAACAAAGGAAAAGAACATACAGGACCTTACTGGAGCTTTGCGTAGTGCTCCCCTAATTGACTGTCATCCCTGATATGAAGAATCACAGTCCAGTGATTTCAGCTAATTGTGTTTTCTACCACTTAGACCATCTATTTTCAAATACTTTAAGTGTCCCCTTATTGTATTAGTTAATTCCTCCCTCTGATATATTTGTTGAACCATTTCTCTCCATTTATTCATCAAGGGACATGTTTTTTTAAGCCAATTTCTTGTTATCTGTTTCCGTGCTGTTCTACTCAGTACCCTTAACAAATATTTATCATTGCAGTTTGCATTTCATCCACCTTTTAGCCTAGCAGCATAAAGTCTTTATTCAAGTGAATAACACCATTAAAATGGTATTCATTTCCTTGTGTATAATGTTCCAAAACAATCGTAATGATGGGCAGAACCAAAAGATATAACCAAAGCTGGCACAGGATTCACAACCCTCCCTCCAGCAGTTAGGAGGTATTTTATTCTTAGATTTAGCTTGTTGCACTGGTGTATATGTGTATATTAAGTTCTTCTTCCCATTTTAACTTTGTCCTTGTATCTTGATGTTGTGGCTATTTTATGACATATCACAGATCGCTGAAATTGAATGTGGTACTCATTGTTATAGTTAGTTACCAGAAACTGCACTAGTGGATGGAGGTCACTGTCTCTTCCTTCCTACTTTATTATTCTGTAGTAGCTTCTCATTTGAAGATATGGGAAGAAATGTAAGGTTGGTAAATCGTGTTGTTGCCTTAAAGATTCAAATGGCATTTGTCCAATTTCCTTCCTTCCTTTTTTTCTTTGCTTAACATTTCTATACATGTAGCCTGTATCCTGACACTGAACTATTGTTGTTGAATGATTTTCCTAACTTTGTGACATATAGACCGCATCATCTGCATATAAAGCCAGCTTATGAAATTCCTCTGATATTCTCACACCTTCTATTTCATTAGTCGCTCTAATATATGCTGCAAGGGGTTCCATACAATCGCAAAAATGAAATGAGATAGTGGGTCTCCTGGTCTCAATTCAATTTTATTTATAGTGCCAAATCCTAACAAAAGTTATCTCAGGACACTTTACAAACTAGTTAAAGACCACACTCAAGGACTTATTTATGATAAACATAGACCCAACAATTCCCCCTGTAGAGTACGGTGGCAACGAAAACCTTCCCTCTTACAGGCAGGAACGTCAGACAGACCCAGCTCTGTGGAGGACGGCCATCTGTCTTGACCGGTTGGGGAGGAAGAAAGAAAAGACAGATGGACAGAGAGAGACAAAGACAGACACAGAGACAGACACACTTCCAGTAACTATAATAATATCTATAGTAATGTGAATATGACTTATATGTTATGGCAGTTAATACAGCAGAAAAGTAGAAACAAGCACAGCTAAAGTTTTAAATTATAATAGTAGCAGGAAGCGTCATGCAGGACCACGGCAGCAGGCACCACCACGATCAGCAGAGACGACAAAGCACAAACAACTCCGGGGAAGAAGTTGAATTAGTAACATGCATTGATGAGACATGAATGATACAGACAGAGAGGAGAGAAGCTCCGAGTATCTGGAAAAGTATCATACCCTGGCAGATTAGGCCTATAGCAGCATAATTAAGCAGAACAAAATCAGCTTAAAAATAACAACATTGCTAAGGACTCGTAAGCTCTAGCTGTAAGCTTTATCAAAAAGGAAAGTTTTAAGTTTACTCTAAAATATGGGGACAGTGTCTGTATTCCGAATAACACTTGGGAGTTGGTTCCACAGGAGAGGAGCTTGGTAGCTGAAGGCTCTGCCTCCCATTCTACTTTTGGAGACTCTAGGAACGACAAGTAGCCCTGCATTCTCAGAGCGCAGCGATCTAATCGGGTAATACGGTACTATGAGCTCTTTAAGATACGGAGCCTGACCAATAAGAGCTTTGTTGGTAAGGAGAAGGATTTTAAATTCAATTCTAGATTTTACAGGTAGCCAGTGCAAAGAAGCTAATACAAGAGAAATATGTTCTCTTCAATTTGTTTTAGTTAGTACACGAGCTGCAGCATTTTGGACCAAATGGAGACTCTTAACAGACTTATTGGAGCAGCCTGATAATAAGGAGTTGCAGTAGTCCAGCCTAGAAGTAACAAATGCATGGACTAGTTTTTCTGCATCTTTCTGAGACACAATGTTCCTAATTTTAGCAATATTACGCAGGTGAAAATATGCAATCCTTGTCGTAGATTTTATGTGAGAATCGAAGAACATATCCTGATCAAAAATAACACCCAGATTCCTTACTGTGTTGCTGGAGGACAACACAACATCATCCAGAGTAACACTGTCTTTAGCTATTGAGTTTCTGAGGCCTTTGGGGCCAAGTACAATGACTTCAGTTTTATCAGAGTTTAACATCAGAAAATTGCAGGTCATCCAGCTTTCTTATTTCCTTAATGCACATTTGAAGTTTATCTAACTGATAGGTTTCATCTGGTTTGATCGACAAATATTATTGTGTATCATCAGCATAACAATGAAAGTTTATGGAGTGCTTCCTTATAATATTTCCTAAGGGAAGCATATATAAGGTGAATAGAATCGGTCCAAGGACAGAACCCTGTGGGACTCCTTGACTGACTTTAGTGTGAATGTAGGATTTGTCATTAACATGTACAAACTGAGATCTATCTGATAAATAAGACTTAAACCAGCTCAGTGCGGTTCCTTTATTGCCAACTAAATGCTCCAGTCTCTGTAGCAGGATGTGATGGTCAATAGTGTCGAAGGCAGCACTAAGATCTAGTAAGACAAGTACAGAGACAAGTCCTTTGTCTGAAGCTATTAGAAGGTCTCGTTCCCCGTTTTAACTCAAAACAATCTGACAGGGTCCCATTTGCGCTGACCTGTGCTCTGTTTCATTCAGTGCTTGAAGCCATTTGATAAAAATGAATAAAAAAGGCCAAGACACCCTGTCAAATGCCTTTTCCGCATCATAAGTAAAAATCATAGTTTGAATATTCACTTCCTGTGAGTAGTCTATTACGTTCAAGGATCGCCTTACAATAACAGCCTGTTTGATCTGGATGTGTAACATGTGGAATAAGCTTTGATAGGAGATTGTTTTAAGACTCGTTCTGATTTCAGAGGGAAACTTCACTGAAGTGATTGCTGATTTTTGAGGTTGGAATGAAAATAGATCTTTTCTATGGGGATTGTGTGCTGATTTTGCATCAGTATGCAAATGTTCTCTCACACACTCACAAATAATAGACTATTTAACATTATTATAAACAGTAGTTGTTTCAAATATTTTTTTTGTGAAGCAGACAGAATATCAAAAATGCATCCTTCTTTGATTCATGCAATTCTCCATTATTTTGTAATATAAGTTACAAAGGTGTCCTACAAATAAGTAAATAAATGAAAAACAATAGATGGGAAATTTGAAAAATGTACAAAAATAAGTAAATAAATATATTTATTCGAATCAAGTATGTCTGGATCAGTGGGGACTGGTCCGACCAGTCCGGACCAGTCCCAGCCTGGTCAGATGCGTACATGAACTGATGAAGCCTCTTGGATAAGAGGTGAAACGTCTTCCTAGACAAACAACCACTCCAGTTGTTTTTGACTGAAATTGCTTTGAGGAAAATAGACACCATGTTCACTGTCAGTCATTGCTGATCATTTAAATAAATGAAAATAAAATAGCTATATGACACCATTTCCCAAGTATTGTTCTCTGTATTAAATGTTGTATGGAAAAAGGTTTTTATATCACCATATATCAGAAAACATAGATACCCATATGTTTGTGATTATGTCTGTGAGGCAAATCTCTGCCAATAATATCATCTGAGTGGTAGAATCCTGCCTGACCTGTGCACTCTCCTGCTCCCTCTAGTGTGATGCTGAGAGCCCTGAGCTGAACAGAGTGACTGAAGCCTTCAAGCCACACTGGGAGACACTTGAGGGTGAGTCATCACACACACACACGCACCTCCATTGTCAGTTCATCTCCTCCCTGGCATCCTCCCCCTCTCCTCCTCGCCCCACTCACGCCCTCTAGGCAGAAATAACCTGTGCTGTCACACATGACCTCACACACTGCCTCCCCCAAACATTTTGTGCCTCAGACACAGACTGTTGCAGGGCTTTTGTTCCTCTGTAATGACACTGTGTATGATAACATTATTGTTATTTATATAGAGGAATGTAAGGAATAAAATGATGATATTGGCCATCATTTTTAGGATATAATAGTGCTGTGTCACTGCAGCTGCACAGAAGTTAAGGAATTATTAAGGAGCCATTCAGCTCTACATTAACTATTTTTCAAAAATCAAATGATTAATTTTGAGCAAATCTCTATTAAATTGTCATGTTTGTTTTATTTAGTATCTAAATAAGACATTGCTCACATACAGTGAAGAAAATAAGTATTTGAACACTCTGCTATTTTGCAAGTTCTCCCACTTAGAAATCATGGAGGGGTCTGAAATTTTCATGGTAGGTCCATGTCCACTGTGTGAGAGATAATCTAAAAAAACAAAATCCAGAAATCACAATTTATGATTTTTTAACAATTTATTTGTGTTATACAGCTGAAAATAAGTATTTGAACACCTGTCTATCAGCTAGAATTTTGACCTTCAAAGACCCGTTAGTCCGCCTTTAAAAGTCCTCCTCCACTCCACTGTATTATCCTGAATCAGATGCACCTGTGTGAGGTCGTTAGCTGCATAAAGACACCTGTCCACCCCATACAATCAGTAAGACCCAAACATTCAGCATGGCTAAGAGCAAAGAGCTGTCCAAAGACACCAGAGACAAAATTGTACAACTCCACAAGGCTGGAAAGGGCTACGGAGAAATTGCCAAGCAGCTTGGTGAAAAAAGGTCCACTGTTGGAGCAATCATTAGAAAATGGAAGAAGCTAAACATGACGGTCAATCTCAATCGGAGTGGAGCCCCATGCAAGATATCACCTCGTGGGGTCTCAATGATGCTAAGAAAGGTGAGGAATCAGCCCAGAACTACACAGCAGGACTTGGTCAATGACCTGAAAAGAGCTGGGACCACCGTTTCCATGGTCACTGTTGGTAATACACTAAGACGTCATGGTTTGAAATCATGCATGGCACGGAGGGTTCCCCTGCTTAAACCAGCACATGTTAAGGCCCGTCTTAAGTTTGCCAATGACAATTTGGATGATCCAGAGGAGTCATGGGAGAAAGTTTTGTGGTCAGATGAGACCAAAATGGACCTTTTTGGTCATAATTCCACTAAGCGTGTTTGGAAGAAGAAGAATGATGCGTACCATCCCAAGAACACCATCCCTACTGTGAAGCATGGGGGTGGTAGCATCATGCTTTGGGGGTGTTTTTCTGCTCATGGGACAGGACGACTGTACTGTATTAAGGAGAGGATGACTGCAGCCATGTATTGTGAGATTTTGGGGAACAACCTCTTTCCCTCAGTCAGATCATTGAAGATGAGTTGTGGCTGGATCTTCCAACATGACAATGACCCAAAGCACACAGCCAGGAAAACCAAGGAGTGGCTTCGTAAGAAGCATATCAAGGTTCTGGAGTGGCCTAGCCAGTCTCCAGACCTAAATCCAATTGAAAATCTTTGGAGGGAGCTGAAACTCCGTGTTTCTCAGCGACAGCCCAGAAACCTGACTGATCTAGAGAAGATCTGTGTGGAGGAGTGGGCCAAAATCCCTCCTGCAGTCTGTACAAACCTGGTGAAGAACTACAGGAAACGTTTGACCTCTGTAATTGCGAACAAAGGCTACACTACCAAATATTAACGTTGGTATTCAAATACTTATTTTCAGCTGTATCACACGAATAAATTGTTAGAAAATCATAGATTGTGATTTCTGGGTTTTTCTTTTTAGATTATCTCTCACACAGTGGACATGGACCTACCATGAAAATTTCAGACCCCTCCATGATTTCTAAGTGGGAGAACTTATATAGCAGAGTGTTCAAATACTTATTTTCTTCACTGTATATTTCTTGAACCTGGAGCTCATTCAACCTTCTAATCAGAAATCATGACTAAAGAAAATACTAATGAAAAAGAAACTAATAATGAATAAATAAATTTAAAAATGGGTTGTAGAAAGGTATTGTTCTATTCAGACAGATACAGATGTAAAAAATCCTTTTTCTTTGCAATTGGGCTCTCCATGATATACAGCGGCCTGTCTCATAGTCCACTGTTCCACTGTAGGGGCTTGATTTTGCAACCAAGAAATGACTATCATTTTTCTTGCAATTAACACTAATGCTCTGAAGATGTGCAAATGATCTACCTTGCGGTATACATCCAGTATCTAATACTGTGGTTTCATCTAGGATTGTTATCTCACTTAGAATATTCTCCCAGTATTTCTGCAGGTTCAGATTATCCCAGCCTCCAGTTCCCATCTTTCTTTACACGTCCTGTACTCAACATTCACAACATTAATATAGCAGCAGACAAACATTATCTATGTAAAGATACAGTGGAGTAATGGCGCCCTGAGCAGAGAATGAAGTCACTGTCTTTGTGGGTCCTGCCACGTGCATAATGGTCTTCCAAAGACACATTCTGATGAGAACAACATGACTGGAGGAGTTTAAGAGTCCGATATGCCCCGTCTGAAGATGAAAGTTTTTGGTTTCTGTCCCCACCTCTGCTATGTTTGGTGTGCATGTGGTTCTCTTCTCAGAGAAATTTCAAAGTGTTGAGCTGTGGTTGCTGTCACTAACCTTTTCCTCCTGCCGTTCTCTTAACAACAGCCTCCACACGGACCGACAGCCGCTTCGAGCACCTGTACAAGGTGAGCTATGACAACGTGACGGCGTACCTGCAGAAGAAGCAGCAGAGACTGGAGGAGCAGCAGCTGAAGAGGGGGGTGGCACAGAACGCAGATGGCAACAAGAAGACCAAGAAGCTGTAATTGGTCATCTATCTGAACGGACATTTGTTAAGAGAGCTATCATTTCCTTTATGTTTGATGCTTTGAATGATGGATCTGAGTTGAAAGACTGCATTTGATGAAGTGGAGTGTGTGTGCTTTACCACATGGATTTTTATTTTTGCCTCAAATTTCTGGCTGATTTTAAAAAATAAACCTTTGCAGCTATCATTAAACTGTGCCTTTTGTTTGCCAAATGCAGTATGTCAAAAATACCAGTATTCAATTCAGTTCAATTTTATTTACAGTGCCACTTCATAACAAAAGTTATCTCAGGACACTTTATACAATCTATGACTTATTTGATTCTTATTTGAGGCTCCGCCTCCTGCTCTGGTACGTGCTGACGTGTTACGGTGACGTATTACGTTATTTCCGGTGCTTGTGTGTTGGTCACTCGTTGTTTCACTGTTAGCTGCTCTCACTAAATTCAACTGTTTTTGCTATAATATTCACCACAGCGGCTAACTACCGCTTAACATTTAAACATCCACTAGTTCTACTCAAGCACTCACAGCTCTCCTTCTTTCAGCCGCTTTCTGGCTAATTAATCGTTACACGCTGTTAGCCACTTTAGCTTAGCAGTTAGCTTCACGGCTGGTGATGGCTTCCCCCGCTCTCTCTCTTGCTCGGAGTGTCGTATGTTTAGCTACTCCTCTGCCTCCTTTAGTGATAATGGTAAGTGCAATAGGTGTAGTGTATTTGTAGCGCTGGAGGCGAGGCTCAGTGAGAGACACGGCTCCGCACCATGGAAGCTCAGTCTTACGCTACAGTAGCTAGCCAGCCACCTACAACTTTAGCCGGTGCGAAGCCACATAGTGTAGCGTTAGCTCCTGCTAGCCCTCCCCCGGCAATCCCTGAGCAGCCAGGGTCCTCCTGGGTGACTGTGAGAGGAAAGCATAGTTCTAAATCGAAGCCCATGGTTAACCATCCGCCCGTTCACGTTTCAAACAAGTTTTCTCCACTCAGTGACACGCCTGCTGAGGAAACAACACTGGTTATTGGCAGCTCCATTTTGAGAAAACGTGAACTTAGTGACACCAGGGACAATAGTAAAATGCATCCCAGGGGCCAGAGCGGGCGACATTGAATCCTATTTGAAACTTCTGGCTAGGGATAAACGTAAATATGGTAGGATTGTTATTCACGTCGGCGGTAATGACACCCGATTACGTCAATCGGAGGTCACTAAAATTAATGTGGAGTCGGTGTGTTCTTATGCAAAAACTATGTCGGACTCCGTAATTTTCTCTGGTCCCCTGCCCAACTTGACTTGCGATGACATGTATAGCCGCATGTCATCATTCCGTCGCTGGCTGTCTGGATGGTGCCCGGTAAATAATGTGGGCTTCGTAGATAATTGGCAGTCTTTCTGGGGAAAACCTGGTCTTATTAGGAGAGATGGTATTCATCCTACTTTGGAGGGTGCCGCTCTCATATCTAAGAACCTGGACGCAGTTGTTAGCGGTCTAAAACCATGACAACCCAGTGTTGGGATCAGGAAGCAGAGTCGCAGTTTAATACACCTCTCTGCGCTGCCCTTATCGCAGGTGCCCAGGAAGCAGAGTGGCAGTCTTACACACCTCTCTGCGCTCCCTGTGGAGCATTTTCCAGCTCAGTTTAGTATACAAACACTGTGTGCCCCACGATCATTTAAATTAAACAGATCAAAAATGAACAGAAGAGGAGCTATAAAGAAAAACTTGATACAAATCAACGCAAAATCTGCGACAATGCAACAATATCAGAAAATAAAATGTGGACTTTTAAACATTAGATCTCTGTCATCTAAAGCTGAATTAGTAAACGATCTGATATCAGACAACCATATTGATTTACTCTGTCTGACCGAAACATGGCTGCGTCCCGAAGAATATGTTAGCCTAAGTGAATCCACTCCTCCCAGTCATATTAATACTCATATTCCTTGAGGCAGTGGTCGAGGAGGAGGCGTTGCAGCTATTTATGATTCAGGCCTATTAATAAACCCTAAACCTAAACTAAATTATAATTCATTTGAAAGTCTTGTTCTTAGTCTTTCATATTCAACCTGGAAAACTGTGCAGCCAATTATATTTGTTATAGTGTACCGTGCTCCTGGTCCGTACTCTGAATTCCTGTCTGAATTCTCAGAGTTTCTGTCAAATTTAGTCCTTAAATCTGACAAAGTAATCATTGTAGGTGATTTTAATATTCATGTGGACAGCGATAATAATAGTCTCAGTATCGCGTTTATCTCTCTATTAGATTCGATTGGTTTTAGTCAGAGTATACATAAACCTACTCACTGTTTTAATCACACCCTCGACCTTGTTTTGGTTTATGGTGTGGAAATTGATGACTTAATAGTCTTTCCACAGAATCCTATTTTATTAGACCATTTTTTAATAACTTTTGAATTCATATTACAGGACTACTCACCTCTGGGCAAAAGTGTCTACACTAGATGTTTATCTGATAGTGCTATAACTAAATTTAAGGAAGCGATTCCATCTGCATTTACTTTAATGCCTCATCCTAATATTCAAGACTCCTGCACTAACGTTAGTTTCTCTGAAATTGATCACCTTGTTGAAAGTGTTGCAAGCTCTCTAAGAACAACACTTGACTCTGTTGCTCCTTTAAAAAAGAAGATAATAAAACAGAGGAAGTTAGCTCCGTGGTATAACTCACAAACCCGTGAATTAAAACAAATATCGTGAAAGTTGGAAAGTAAATGGCGCTCCACTAAACTGGAGGAATCTCACTTAGCTTGGCATGAAAGTCTAAAGACATATAGGAAGGCCCTCCGTAATGCCAGAGCAGCATATTACTCATCTTTAATAGAGGAGAATAAGAACAATCCTAGATTTCTTTTCAGCACTGTAGCCAGGCTGACAGAGAGCCACAGCTCTATTGAGCCATGTATTCCTATAACCCTCAGTAGTAACGACTTCATGACCTTCTTTAATGACAAAATTATAACTATTAGAGACAAAATCAACTCGCTTGGCACTATTTTTTCATCAAACCCAGGAACCTTACAAACGGTACGACCTGATATATTCTTGGACTGCTTTTCTACAGTCGACCTTAACAAATCAACCTCTACTATTTCAGCATCAAAACCTTCTACTTGTCTCCTAGACTCTATTCCAACTAGGTTACTTAAAGAAGTGTTACCTTTAATTAGCACTCCTGTATTAGATATGATTAACATGTCTTTATCAGCAGGTTATGTACCACAGTCTTTTAAAGTAGCTGTAATTAAACCTCTTCTTAAAAAGCCCAGTCTTGATCCTGAGGTACTAGCCAACTATAGACCTATATCTAACCTTCCTTTTCTCTCCAAGATCCTCGAGAAATTAGTTGCCAATCAGTTGTGTGACTTTTTACATAATAATGAGTTATTTGAGGATTTCCAGTCAGGATTTAGAGCAAATCATAGCACTGAGACAGCACTGGTGAAAATTACTAACGACCTTCTAATAGCTTCAGACAAAGGACTCGTCTCTGTACTTGTCTTACTAGATCTTAGTGCTGCCTTCGACACTATTGACCATCACCTCCTGCTACAGAGACTGGAGCATTTAGTTGGCAATAAAGGAACCGCACTGAGCTGGTTTAAGTCTTATTTATCAGATAGATCTCAGTTTGTACATGTTAATGACAAATCCTCCATGCACACTAAAGTTAGTCACAGAGTCCCACAGGGTTCTGTCCTTGGACCGATTCTTTTCACCTTATATATGCTTCCCTTAGGAAATATTATAAGGAAGCACTCCATAAATTTTCATTGTTATGCTGATGATACACAATTATATTTGTCGATCAAACCAGAAGAAACCCATCAGTTAAATAAACTTAAAATGTGCATTAAGGAAATAAAAAGCTGGATGACCTGCAATTTCCTGATGTTAAACTCAGACAAAACTGAAGTTATTGTACTTGGCCCCAAAGGCCTCCGAAACTCAATAGCTAAAGACATTGTTACTCTGGATGATGTTGTGTTGTCCTCCAGCACCACAGTAAGGAATCTGGGTGTTATTTTTGATCAGGATATGTCCTTTGATTCTCACATAAAACTAACAACAAGGACTGCATATTTTCACCTGCGTAATATTGCAAAAATTAGGAACATTGTGTCTCAGAAAGATGTAGAAAAACTAGTCCATGCATTTGTTACTTCTAGGCTGGACTACTGCAACTCCTTATTATCAGGCTGCTCCAATAAGTCTGTTAAGAGTCTCCAGTTGGTCCAAAATGCTGCAGCTCGTGTACTAACTAAAACAAATAGAAGAGAACATATTTCTCCTGTATTAGCTTCTCTGCACTGGCTACCTGTAAAATCTAGAATAGAATTTAAAATCCTTCTCCTTACGTACAAAGCTCTTATTGGTCAGGCTCCGTTGTATCTTAAAGAGCTCATAGTACCGTATCACCCAACTAGATTTCTGCGCTCTGAGAATGCAGGGCTACTTGTCGTCCCTAGAGTCTCCAAAAGTAGAATGGGAGGCAGAGCCTTCAGCTACCAAGCTCCTCTCCTGTGGAACAAACTCCCAAATGTTATTCGGGAGGCAGACACTGTCCCCTTATTTAAAAGTAAACTTAAAACTTTCCTTTTTGATAAAGCTTACAGCTAGGGCTTACGATGAGACTTTATTCTGCTTAATTATGCTGCTATAGGCCTAGTCTGCCGGGGGATAATACTTTTCCTGATACTCTAAGCTTCTCTCCTCTCTGTCTGTATCATTCATGTCTCATCAATGCATGTTACTAATTCAGCTTCTTCCCCGGAGCTGTTTGTGCTTTGTCGTCTCGCAGGTCTCTGCTGATCGCGGTGGTGCTTGCTGCCGTGGTCCTACATGACGCTTCCTGCTGCTATTATCACTGTTACTCATATATACTATCACTAGTTTAATAAACTATAAAATTTGTAGCTGTATCGTAGCTGCTATTGCCACTACTCATCATTGATCATGTTTGCCACCATAATTATTATCATTTTCATATTCTGTCACCTTAGCTGTGCTTGTTTCTACTATTCTGTTGTATTAACTGCCTTAACATATACGTTATATTCACATTACTATAAATATTATAGTTACTGTTAGGCTTTGCTTGCATCTCTGGAAGTGTGTCTGTCTGTCTCTCTCTGTCCATCTGTGTGTCTTTTCTCTCTTTCTCTCTCCTTTTCTTCCTCCCCACCGGTCAAGACAGATGGCCGTCCTCCACAGAGCTGGGTCTGTCTGACGTTCCTGCCTGTTATAGGGAAGGTTTTCGTTGCCACTGTACTCTACGGGGGAATTGTTGGGTCTATGTAAATCATAAATAAGTCATTGAGTGTGGTCTTTACCTACTCTGTAAAGTGTCCTGAGATAACTTTTGTTATGATTCGACACTATAAATAAAATTGAATTGAATTGAATTCAAAGACTCAACCATTCCTCCATGAGCAGCAACAAGTCACACTATAATACAAGAAGTAATAATTATTAAAGTTATTATATACAGTATTAATCCAGCAATCTTGTGCACACAGTAGCTATGAAAACATTCCCTTTAACAGCAGGAACGAACAGCTCAGCTCTATGGAGGACGGATATCTGTCTGCGCCGGTTGGAGAGAGAGAGAAAGATGTACTCCTACATCCCAGCAGATTGTGCAGACAAACAATCCTTTGCAGCAACAGGGTCAAAGTTCAAGGTGCAATTTTATAGAACGGTAAATGGACTTGTACTTATATAGCGCCTTTCTAGACTATTTTTTAAATGACCAGAAGACAGATATTGTGATATATACATACAGTATGTAAATATATATTTATTAAGTTGCAGTAGGATTGTATATAGTGTATCAGGTGTGCAGTTAGTATGTATCGGGGACATATGGTCAGTGTGCTTTTCTTCCTGGGGCATGTCACAATATCTTCTGTGAAAACCACCAACACAATGCCACACTGTGTCAGATTTGTTACTGAGAAAAAATAGTTGAAAATGTTTGACTCAAATGTGTTTACCAATATCGGTCGTTGACAAACACCTTCTAAACTCAAGGTCAATTTAGCCAATCATGTGAGCTGATTGTCCTCAGCAGATGGACTTTGCTTCTCCTCCATCTTCACACTCTGGACATAAAAGTGTTTGTTAAAACCTTCACATGTGCTTTCAATCCATCTTTTTCATACTGAAGTATGGGGATGATCAAGGACACCTTAGCAAACAGTGTGTGAACCGCACATGATACTCCGTGTTAGCAGTTTCTATTTACACATCCAGCAAACACAGAGCAACATCAGCATGCATTTCAAGCAGGAGAGACTTGTTCAATTCAATTCAATTTAATTTACAGTGCCAATTCATAAAAAAAGATATCTCAAGATACTACAAATGGAGTAGGTAAAGTCCACACTCTATATGTGATGGAGACTGGGGGTGAAGGAGGGTTCCAACAGTTTATCCTGAGATGTTAACTGACAGCAGCCGATCAGAGAGCACATTTAAAGTTTGCAGCAACGATGTGACGGGGTTAAAAACACTCAATCATCCTTTGTTGAGCCCTTTAAACCAAGAGCTCCATCTAGTGGACTCAACAAATACAACTAATGCTAAATGAAGCTTCATTTGGACTTCACTACATTATCAGCATACACAGATGTGCAAGTTACCGCTGATGCCATAGGCACTAACACACCCCCATACCATCACAGATGCTGGCTTTAAACTTAGCTCTGATAATCTGGATGGTCCTTTTCCTCTTTGGCCCAGAGGACACGATGTCCATGATTTCCAAAAACAATTGTAAATGTGGACTCTCAGACCACAGAACACTTTTCCACTTTGGGTCAGTCCATCTCAGACGAGCTTGTCCCAGAGAAGCAGCAGTGTTTCTGGTGTTGTTGATAAATGGCTTTCTCTTTGCATGGTAGAGTTTGAACTTGCACTTGTAGATGTAGAGATGAACTGTTCCTGAACCCGCGCGTTCATATCCTTAACAGAATGATGTCAGTTTTTAATGCTGAGGGATCAAAGGTCACAGTCACTGTTAGTTTTCAGCCTTGCTGTTCTTATGTGCAGAGATTTCTCCAGATTCTATGGTAGAACAATGTATTATAAAAAATAGAAAGGTTTACAAGAAGGAGTCAGCAGAGAGGTCTCACAGCAATCAAGGAGAATTTATTGAATCAAGGTTTAATACACTCATCACAGAGTTCCAAGATCCACAATACCAAATTCCAAGTGTCTCTTAACAGAACTTCCCGTCTTATAACGAGGCTGACAACGTTTTCACGCCCCGTCTGGTTTTTCCAATACATACTCAGTACATTTACAATCAGTGGCGTCTACTTAGTGTCCAGACGTCATCATGCCCAAATACAGTTCTATTGTTTTCTAAACAGAATGTGCTTATCAGGCCTATGTCCCCAGAACACTGTGACCTCGTCCTGTTATTCACTTTCTCAATCATGTTTTCTTCCACATATCCCTCCTGTGAGGGTTTTTAACCCTCATTAAAGTAGTATCGTTAGAAATCAATTCGCCATCCGCGGCTAATGCAGGTGAAAAACCTCCGGCCTTCATTTCGTCATCATGTAACCATTCTTGATCATCTCATCATTCTGTGGAGGCAAAAAGTCCTGCATAGTTCCCATGTCCTCTGTTTTGACATACATAGATAATAGACGACTGCACTGGGCGCGAGCAACGGCTGCATTGATTTCTTCACGTTAATCTTTTAGCGTGTGATGCAAATTAACCAGTGATAAAACATTTGTAAATGAAATTATACAAAACTAAGTTATTAAACTGTAACACTGTGAATTATAACTGCAATCATGATATAGTGTTATTACCTGTAAAACTTTCAACTGAAATCATCAAATGTAGTGTAAGCCTGAGCAACTATGGATTAGCGCTTACCTGCGTTGTGCAGTTGTGTTAAATCAGAACATGAAATTAAAGTATATATGTGTGTCTATATCTGAAAATGAATCATAATCTTTAATTACCTGTAAAACTATCAACTGAGTTATAAATGTAGTGTAAGCCTGAGCAACTTTAAACTAGCGCTTGCCTGCGTTGTGCAGTTGTGTTAAATCATGTTTCGATTGGAATAAAAATGAAACTTAACCTAACTGAATATAGTTGTTGTTAAATCATGTTTTGATTAGAATAAAAAATGACTGAATGAAAACACTCCTTTCTTCTTTCCTGACTCTCAACTATGCAGATCATCCGCTGTGATCTGGTGCTTATAACCATCTAATCTGTGTGTGTGTTTACATCCACCATACCATATCCTTCCTGAAGTCACTATATGTGATTTACCTTGATTGTCTTATTACCATAAAACCTGTAATTATTCTCTAGTGTATGATTATGATGTAACCTTTATACTGCGACTTACACTCTAATATTGGAAAGCATACCCATATGAAATGCATGAACATTCTTGTACAGTCTTAAACAATAATAGAATAATATGTGGGTTAATATGTGTTGGCATCGCCCATCATCAGTCCTTGAAGTCGCCGACTCCACCAATACCAAGATTCAGTTGGGCAATATTTCAGCGTGATAGGATGTCTCATGGCACAGTCCTGATTAGCTCTCTCTCAGTTAGTTTGTGTCCATTTCACCATCCTCCTTACTGCTCCAAAAGAGAAAAAGAAAGAATCAGAAACCATGTAGACATTCCATAGTTCATAAGTAGTAGTAGTTCAGTTGACCAACTCCAGTTGAGCCATTTGTAGTCTTGTGTCCTCCACTGCCTGCTTATACAACATTCCCTGGATCCACCTTTTCAGTATGGGTATGATGCAACAGTGTAGGGATGCTACAATAATTAACACTATGAAAATGATCGCAATAGCTTTTACACATAACGCTCCCCACTCTCCGGTTATTGCTTCTAGTCCTCTCCACTTACGTGCATCTCCAGCCAGCATTTTTTGTCATTTCGGCCCGCAAGCCCCTTCAATTTGTTCATAGCACTAGAAAAAGTTCCATTAGCGGCCGTATTGTTTGGTATGTATGTGCAACATTGCTCCCCAAACATGTAGCATACTCCTCCTTGTTCAGCTAGCAGCGAATCTAACGCCAGCCTGTTTTGTCTCGTCATTTCGGAGGTCGCATGTAACTGTGCACCAAATACTTCAAAGCCCTCTAAGGTGTAATTGAGCAGCCTCTGTTGGTTATAGTATACGTAATTTATCCACTCTACATTCTTGTTAATGGTGATCCACGGTATGATAGACTCAACACCTGCTTTAATCTCATCTCGGCCTTAAACTCATGGAATTCCTCGTGGTTGTCCTATCACATCCAAGTACACTTCCCTGTCCTCAATAAGACCTCTTCTCATTCGGGTCCTTCCTGCAACTAACTCGTCCACTCCTGAATATATCACAGTTGTTGGCACCTTTAACCTTACTAATGTACACAGCCCAACCCACCTTGCTGGTAAAACATTTATCACTCTATCCCCTCCACACATCCAATAACTGTCACCGAAAAAAAAATTATGTGGGCAAAGTCATGGTTACATTAGCACAATACTGTTCTATAGTCTCTGAAGGGTTTTTGAACCCCACTGGTGATGTAATTGATGTCTTGCTTACATGTGGAAACCAGGATAGTACCCATGTAACACTACACTTTACGGTGGTGTTTCCTACTTCAACACCACCTTGGTCCCTGAAGACTCCGCTCGCGAAGCACTCGTACTCAGCCTCTCGGTCTATGTTGTAATTTGTTGGGGGGGGTGTCGTCTTCAACCGTCTGTGTCTTAAAATCGGCACATTGTATGTCCTATTTATTGTCTCCAAACCTCAAATATGAATGTATTCTCTGAGAACCATATAGTAATCTACATCCAAGACCACACACAGGTTGGCGAAAGAACATCGGTGCATGTTTATTCTTAGAAAACTGTCCTTTTTTACAGACTTGTCTCTGATACTCTGCACACTCTCTAGAGTTATATTTTTCTGGGATTACCGTAGGTCTCGCTCCGGGACTTTTAGAACACATTAAACAGTCGTTTGTCGTCAGGTCTTTGGCCGTAGCCCACACACTCTTGTACCAATAGTTCTGTGCGGCTCGGGCCTCCAGCTCATCTTTAATCCACTACACGTCACGTCCACAAATACCTCCAGCCCACCTTGAGGATCTTTACACTCTACTTTAATTTTAGTTGCATTGTCTGTTCTATACATTTTCTGTACTACTACTTTTGTGGTCTTGATTACTCCTGTGGTCACTTGTTTTGGTTCTACTGTGGTGGTTCTCTGGGTTGTTGTACTGATTGTAATGCTTTATGTGTGGTCGTGGTTCTGGCTGGTGTTGTAGTACTCTTGGTTGTAGTAGTCATCTTAGCTGGTGTAGTAATACTTTTAGTTGTAGTAGTAGTCTTAGTTGGTGTTGTAATACTTTGAGTTGTAGTAATAATCATACTCACAGGTGTAGTCACTTCTTCACTTCTCTGGTACCTCTGGTCTTGTAACTTGTTCTGGAAGTATTTCTCTATCTTCCCAAATCCATGCTGTATGGCTCTGTCTTTTCTTTCGCATTTTTTATGCTTTCCTGTGTTAGACGCTCAAATGGGTTTGTAAATTTATTTCTATCTGACAATGGTGGCAGGTGGCACAGAGTGTTTAGTTTTGCATCATACTCATCTGTTTTAGACTGGTGGATCCTTGTCTGGGGCTGGATCGCCTTTTCCTCGTCTCCGACTCCTCCTTTCTGTGGACTCTCGCTTGTCGGTACCTGGCTTGGCATGGTTCTGCTCTCCACAGTCATCATACTCTGAACACACAGGAATATTAGAGTCAGTTTTACCACATTTCTCATCTCCCACTTCTGCCGTTGGGTTCCCTTCATCCTTGATTCGCGTGTTTGTGCAGTGGTTCAGATGATACCACGTGGTGCTCCCTTCGACCTGGACAGCTGTCGTCGTCGCCCTGACCACCTGGTACGGTCCTTCCCAACATGGTTGATGCCACTTCCTCCAGAACACCTTGATCCACACCAAGTCTCCTGGTTTCACTGGCGACTCCCCCTTCTGCTCCAGGCTCTCCTCTCGTGCGCTACCCTGTGTGTAGATAGTTCTATGGATCATAGTTAGATATTTCATATATGCTTTCAGCTCATTTTGCAATTGTGCAAGCGGTGGTCCTTTAAAAGGAACTCTTATCTGCGGTGCTGGCATAGGTCGACCTGTAAGCATTTCATGCGGTGTTAAATGCGTTATTCTATGCGTTTGCATGCGATAGCTCATTAGTGCTAGTGGCAAAGCATCTACCCAGTTCAGCTTAGTGGCGGCACAAATTTTGTTTAGCTTAGCCTTCAGGGTTCCATTTACTCGCTCAACCATTCCTTGGCTTTGCGGATGATACACTGCTCCTAAACGTTGTTTGATTCTCAACTGTTGTAGGATACCTTTTGCAACTTTCTGCACAAACGCAGACCCATTGTCAGAGCTGATTTCTGATAGAATCCCAAATCACCGGATTACTTCTCTTATCAGAAACTTGACAACCGTCTCAGCGCTCAAGTCTTTAGATGGTGTAGCTTCAACCCATCTGCTGAATCTGTCGATTACCACAAGCATGTATCTTTTGCCTTGAACTGATTTTATCATATCGACATAGTCCATAACTAGATGTTTAAATGGACCTTCTGGTATTGGAATATGTCCGACAGGTGTTTTCACACCTTTCTTTACATTATTTTGAGCACATACTTCAAATTGGTTTAACACCTACTCATTGCTTGCATATAAGGCGACCAGTAGCCTTGTTGTTGAATTTTCTTCATCACTTCCCCCCTACTGGTTGATCTAGACTGTGCAGCTAAGAAATCAACATGGACAACAATGTCACTGGGGCCACCAACAAACCGTCTTGTGGCCTCCATAACCCTTGTTCACTCATTGTTGCCCCTCGCCTTCTCCAAATGTCTCGTTCATCCTCAGCTGCTTCTTTTTGTATCAAAATGATGTCTTCCAGGGTGGCCACAGGCTCCAATGTCACCATTGGGGCCAAAATAGCTATTTGACACTTAGCAGCTGCCTTTGCTGCTTCATCAGCTGCATTGTTTCCGTGGATAACGTCATCGTTCCCTTTCCGGTGTGCCTGGCACTTTATTATTGCTACCTTTAATGGAAGCATCATTGCTGCAATTAACTCTTTAATTTGGCTGCAATGTTGAATTCGGGTCCCATCGGATCTCCGGAACCCTCTTTGTTTCCACACAGACCCAAACAAATAACACACTCCATGTGCATATGCTGAGTCCGTATATATGTTGGCAGTTTTTCCTTTTGCTAATTTACATGTGTCAGTCAATGCTTTTAGTTCTGCTAGTTGTGCTGAGCATGGCTGCTCACACATTTCCGCTTTCTCTATTATGTGCTCGCTACCCTCCTGTTTGACTACCGCATAGCCCGCATGGGTCCCTATATGGTCTCTGTAACATGAACCGTCAACAAAATATGTAAGGTCGGTCTGTAACAATGGTGTAGACTCCATGTCAGGTCTTAGTCTGGTATATTTCATAGTTTCAGCGACACATTCATGAGCTCCCCCTCTTCCTCTGATGGCATGAAATTAGCTGGGTTTGATGTGTTGCAACTCTTTATGGTTACGTCAGGATACGTCAGCAACGTCATGTACTGTAAGCATCTTGCCTGGGTTATGACAAACTTGCCTTGATTCACCAACTCAACGATCTTGTGGTGTGTCAGGATGGTAACTGGGTATCCCATGATCACCGTTGCCGCCTTTTCATATGCATAATGCACTGCAGCTAGGCCTTGATAACATGGAGGCCATCCCTGCACAACATTATCTAACTTTATGCTGTAGTATGCTACTGGTTGTTTTCTCCTACCGTGACATGTCTCTTGCATTAATACTGATGAAGCATACTTGTTTTGTTTGTTAGCTACATACAAAAATAACTGCTTTTTATAGTCAGGTGTTGCTAGTATTGGTGCATTTTGCATGTCCATTTTTAGAGTTTCAAAAGCTATATTTGCCACTGTGGTCCACTTCAGTGGAGCCTTTAAAACCTGGGTGCCTGCCTGTTTCATTAGTTCTCGTAGCGGAGCTGTTTTTTCTGCTTAGTCTTCCATCCACTCAGAAATAAATCCTGTCATTCCTAAGAATGTCATCAATCATCTGTCCTACAGTACGTGGTTTTGGAGCTCTAGCTATACCCTCCAATTGGGATGGTGAGATTGCTATGGTTCCTTGTGAGATTTTTTGTCCCAAATACTCAACCGTTGTTTTGCAGTACTGAAGTTTTGATTTTGATACTCTGTGTCCTCCTTCTACCAATCGCTGGATTTTGATGGAGTCTTTGTGGCAGTCTTCCAATGTCGGTGCGCAGAGCAACAGATCATCTATGTACTGCAACAGTGTGCCACTGAGCTCCAGTCCTTCCAAGTCTTGTCTTAGTATCTGGTTGAAAATGTTTGGCGATTCCCGAAATCCTTGCGGGATTCTGGTTTAAGTGTACTGCTTTCCCCTGTAAGTGAATGCAAATAGGTACTGTGAATCTTCATGTAGGGGAATGCTGAAAAATGCTGAACACAGGTCAATGGCCGTGAAAAATTTTGCATCCGGTTGAACATTAGTGAGCAGCGTGTGGGGGTTTGGTACCTCTGCTACTTTGCCCTCTACTTGGTCATTTACAATCCTTAGAACATGCACTAACCTGTATTTGGACTTATCAAAATTTCAATACTGGATATATTGGAGTGTTTCTATCAGAACCCCTGCTTTAAGCAGACCAGAAATGTTCTTACTTATTCCTTCATCCGCTTCCGGCTTCAGCGGATATTGACGGCGATTGGGGAGGGTTTCCTCTGGTTTAAGATCCACCTTTACTGGCCTGGCAGACTTTACCAGTCCAACATCAAAATCGTTCCTTGGCCACAAGTGATCCGGCACTTGTTTCAACATCTATTTCAACAGGTTGTTTTCGGTCACTTCTACATATGTGTCCCTGTGACTCAGAACTTTTGCCATTATATTTACTTCCTGTGGTTTGGCCAACATCGATGTTCCGCACAGAATCTTGATCATCCTTGAGTCTTGCGTATGAAGTATCAACAGATTGTCGGTTGCTTTCCATTCTGCTTTTTGCACATTTCCATCATGGGACCCAAATCTCTGGCCTTGGCCTTGCTACTTACCAGCAGAGTGATGTGAGGCGCTGATTCTGGAACATTGTGCCATTTATTGATGAAATCATCTGGTTCCACGCTGAGAGCTGCACCTTGTTCACCTACAATGATGTACTGTGTGACCAATTCTACATCTGTTCCTTCTGTTTCTGTTCTACACTTTCTTTCAAACTCTTCACTTCTAGCCACATCATAAAAGATTGTACAGTGATAGTCTAGTGTTGGTGTTTTTGCTTTTGGGAGTTGTACTTTTAAATATTTCCCCCACTTCTGGAGTGCTTCTGACACTGGCTATGTTATGTTCCCCAGCCAATATACTTTAGCCCTTTCTGATTGAACGGCCATTTGACCGTCAATGGTGTTTTCTACTGAATTTTGCATATTTTTTGACGAGCACAAAATTGTCATGTTTAATTTACACAATGCATCTCTTCCAAACAAATTGACAGGTGTTTGTTTTGAAACTAGAATTGGGATTTTAATTTCTTCGTTTTCTGTGGTTATTTTCATTGGAGCCGTGATTTGAATAAGCTGCTTTTGTCCCGAGAATCCAACTGTCTCAACAAATCTTTCTGACATGGGGAGGTGCTTCGCAAACTTTGGACCCACACATGTGTGAGTGGCTCCAGTGTCCACTAGCATTGGTACTTGTCTACCTTCAATTTGAACCTGCAGCATAGGTTCTTCATCAGCCTCCACCGTTATCACTGGAAACTGACCCTCCCCTTTAGGATTCTCTGGGCACCTGTAGTATCCAAAATTAGGTCTCCCCCAGGGGCCTGCCGAGCCTCTAGTCCCACGTTGCATTGTCCTGCCTCTGCCCCCTCTAAATGCATTGTTCTTTGGACATTGGTCTGCAAAATGTCCTGGCATGCCTCACTCCCAGCATTCACCACTGGTTCGCCGTGGTCCTTGTCCTCTGTAGGGACCTCCCCCTGAACGATATGCGTTTCCATATCCACCCCATGCACCACGAGATTGTTGGTATCCATTGGCAGCTTCTGGTGGTTGTTGCGCTGGTGTTAACGCTTGTGCAGGTGGTTGTGGGATCTGATTTTCTTGTATCTCCTGTACCACCATAACTTGTGACTTTTTGTTCTTTCCTTGCAGCTCGTTGAGTTGTAACTGTGTCAGTTTCCGCTGCAAGTTTCTTTCAGCTTCCCCTTCTCTTTTTATGTCTTAACGATGTTTTTCTATCGCGTGTACCACATTGTCCCGAAACTGTTGGTCTGACATTGATGTCAGCCCTACCACCTCATCCAGCTTGCTCTGGACTGGGGCTGGCATGGCCTCCACAATGGCGTTCCTGAAGAATGTCATCAGCACTGGGCTGTTCTCAATCTCCTCCTCAGTTTCCTGCTTCCACCTTTTCATCTGCCTTGTGATGTACGTGGCTGGGTTCTCAGTCTCTGAGAGCAACTCCCCCTTAAGCGCCTTTGGATCAACTCTTGTGGGGTATTCACTTCGCAGCTCCGTCCACAGTGTGGTGCGATATGCGTTGAACTCTGTTCCATCTGCTCTTGGTTCTAACATCCACTCATTTTGGCTGTGTTTGAAAAGGTTCTCCATTGCTGCCGCCCCAAAACATCTTGCCCATATCGCTTTTATGTCACTGAGGGCCAGCATTTTTCCCACAGTTTCCTCTTCAAATGCTCTTATCCATTTTCTGGCTCCTTCGTGAATGTCAGGGAGTCTTGAGACAAGACCTGCAAGGTCGACTGTTTGCCACGGCACATAATGCCCCTAAGTGCCCTTTATTAAAATTGGATACTGGCCTGCCTCATATCTGTCTGGTTTACATATGTTTGGCCTGTATCTAAGGTCAAATTCTTTTTTGGTGGCTGGGGAACCTCTGACCACTGTTGGAGTTCTCCATTTGTCTGTCTGTCCTGTGCTCTTTCATGGTATACATCTATGTCTTCCTCCAAGTCTTGTATTTGGGATTAATTCAATTCTCTGTGTAGGTCAGTGCATGCAGTATCCATGTTCAGCCAGTAGGACTGTCCTGCTTTGCTTGCATCTAGGTCCTTGTAGCAGTCCAATATGGATGTCCTTTTCCCTGTGCTGCAAAACTTGCAGGGAAACTTGGCACCAGGCCTGATTGGCAATTAGCTCCTGTCAGAGTTTTGTCCGTGTCGTTGCTCACACCTTGTTTCTGTGTTGTCATACTGTCGGGGGCCCTGGCCTGCGAGGCCTGAGCTCCACATATCTCATCCATCTCCCTTGGCTTGGGTTGTGCATAAGGCGGAGGGGCCTGTGGTGAGGCATCCCTCACAGTGGCCAGTGATGAGGAAGGTGTCGGGGAGTGTGTCACCACTGTTGTTGGTGTTTGTTCCTTGAGCAGGTCAAAGCCTCCAGTAAATTTGACCATGCCAGCTAGGCTGGGGTAGATTCCTGCAGCCTGCTGTTTGTACGCCTTCATTTGACTGTGATTTATCATGTTCTCTCTGATTTTTTTCTCTGTATCTTTCACCTTCTGTTTTGATTTTGGTTTGTAGTTTTTTATTTGTCCCTCCATGTCCTCGCAGGCTCCCACATCAAATGTGCCCTCCTTCGGCCACGGTGCAGGCATTTTTTCCGTGTGCTTTGCCCATTTCTTTGAAAATCTTGGGATATCCTTAATGTATTCTGGGTATTTGGCCCCCATTATCTCAATTGGTCGTGCAGTCATTGTTGTGTTGCTGTTTTATTATTGCGATGATAATCTTTGATAGCACTTTTGCAGAGGTGAATGCTATTTCTATGTTTTACTGGTGGTAAGTTTGGGCCTAGTTTAACTTGGTTATGCTAAGCTCGTTTTTAGTGATATTTGAAATCAATTGAACCATTAATTCTTTAGCTTTATTGCTAGCTAGTTCAGCCTTAGCTATATTGGTTATGCTAAGCTAGGCTATGGCAATACCCACAGTCTAATTTCATATGCTAGTTTTTTTTCTAAAAAAATGTTAATTAGCTTAACCTTAGCTATGCTAGTTATGCTAAGCTTGTCTATGGTTACACCCAAAGTCTAATTTAATGTGCTAGTTTTTTTTAGCTCAATGCTAATAAGCTTAGCCTTAGCTATGCTAGTTATGCTAAGCTAGTCTATGGTTATATCCAAAGTCTAATTTAATATGCTAGTTTTTCCGCTCAATGCTAATTAGCTTAGCCTTAGCTTTGCTAGTTATGCTAAGCTAGGCTATGGTAATAGCTGTAATCAATTTAAATGCTAAGACTTTCCTTTCAGGTAGCTATGCTATTTGGGCCTATAGCTAACTGCCATGTCCTCTCAGTTGGTGCTGTTACTTCCCCCTCCTGTCTGGCAGTCTTCCAAGCCACTCCTGGCAAAAATGACGTGTACCAAGAATTTAAACTGCACGTTTGATTCAAAATGGCGATCAGGTTTTAAATGGCGGCCCTCCAAGCCACACCTAACTCCTAAATTGCAACAACGCCACAACTCCAAAATGGCGATTGATAACACAACCACAACTATTTCTGTTTTTCTTCTTCGCCACTGTTCCAAAATGGCGATTGGCCTTTATAGCCACACCCAACTTCTGAATTACAACTGCGCCACAACCTAAAATTGACAACGCAAATTGTCCCAGCTTTTTTTGAACATGTTACAGGAATCAAATTAAAAATTAGTGAATATTTGCAAAAAAAACAATACATCCGTATTAGTACGGAGTTAAGAGGGATTAACAGGCCGGACAGGATTTTATAATTAAAATCATCTTTTTATTTTTTTTGTAGGAAAGAACAAAGGTCACTAAAAATCTGTACAATCTGTAAAAAAACAACACATTTCAAATAAAAAACAATGCAGATATGTATCTTAATATTGTTCACTGAAGTAGCCTGGGCTGTACAAATGTCAACATTTCCTGAAAAAGGCTTTGGACGGTCCGTCTGCTCCTTGAGTCTGTCAGCAGATTGTAACATTGGCTCAGATCCATGCTTTCACACTTGTGTGGCACACTGGAGATCGGCTGATCTGCTGTTGCTCCACTCTTTAACAAGAACAAGTGAGGAGCTTTTCAGCTCATCCCAGACCAATGTGTCAGACAACTCCAGTTCACTCTCCGTCACACTGCTTCACTAGTGCTGGAGCACACAGAAAATCCATGTTAGAAACCCTGCTGTACACTTGGAGCCAACACTTATTTGTGTTTGCCAGTTGTGTTCAGTCCTACCTTTCCACAACTTCTTACTTCTTCTTCCCTCCCATGGTTAAGTTCTCACTTTTCTTTTTCTGCACCTGGAGGGAACATTACTCAGTCACATTCTTCACCAGGGACAAGGTAAATGCATCACACACTTAGAGAAGTCCTCCAACCTCATTCATGGCGTCATCAATCTGTTTGAGTTCTTCGTATCGGTCTCTTGACTCCCTGAGTGGCTGCACCATCGCCTCCTCAATCTGTGGGAACAGCTGACACACACACACACACACACACACACACACACACACACACACACACACACACACACACACACACACACACACACACACACACACACACACACACACACACACACACACACACACACACACACACACACACACACACACACACACACACACACACACACAAACACACACACACACACACACACACACACACACACACACACACACACACACACACACATACACACACACACACACACACACACACACACACACACACACACGCACGCGCACACGCACACGCACACACACACACACACGCTGTAATGGCCAGTATCATCACTGCAATCGGCTCATTCCTTTGTGTTATATAAGTGTAACTGTCACTGTCACTGTTTCTTTAAGGTAAAAAAGCAAAGTTGTTTTTGTCTTCCATGTCTGAAGTAGCTCCCGTGTTCACGCTATAACAAAACACTCAGTGGTTTACATGTTTTGTTCCATTGTAGGAATGTTATAGGGCAGCTCAGATTTTACACTCAGAATTCACAGACTCCAAAAAAATGTGTGAGTGCTACATAGTGAACAGGGAGTAGGCATGGGCCAAAATAATTAAGATTCACTATGTTATCCCGATAATCATCAAAATACTCTTTAAACTCTTATTAACAAATATTTCCATTGCATCACAGATGTTAGCCATGTTTATTGTACATGCAATGAACACTTTCACTTTCACCACTTGATCTGAACTGTTCCTTCGTGGCTGTGGTCAAATGAATGTTACGCTCAGATCTGTAGTAAACTGCAGGTGAAGATGGTCACCATTATCCTGATAATGGAAACTCAAAACTTATTGTTTTTTTTTCACCATGTGCCATTGTCCCATCCCTAATAGGGAGTGATTTGTGACACTATTCACATGCTTTAGTTGAGGAAAGTACCACTACATTTTTGCCATAATACTCCATTACAAGTAAAAGTCCTGCCTTCAAAATCCCACTTCAGTAAAAGTATAGAAGTGTTGGCCAAAGTTACTTAAAGTATTGAAAGTAAATAAAAGAATCCCCAATATGACTGATGCATCATGTCATTATACACAATCTTATTAGTCTGTTAACACTGAAGCATCAGTGAGCAGCTACTTTACATCCAGGCAGCTAGTTTGGTCAGTAGCAAAGTGAAGTGACTGGCAGGTGTGGTATTTCCAAGGTGGCCAAGTCCTCATCTACTTATTCATCACTGTGGAAAAGGAGCATTGTTGGTTCACATTATATTCATTTAGTGTAGCTACAGGCAGTTAGCCCTACTTAACATCAAATCTGTCATCTGCTTCCATGGCCAAGATCTTTGGGCATACATACATATTGTTGTTGTCCCACACCTGTCAAGGCAAACACCATCCAACACCATTTTAAAGTTGAACTTAACTGATAATAATGATAAATGACAGCAGCAGCCGGGGATGTTTTAGGTTATTAAAGTTGTACTGCATAAGAATTGAGATATCTTGTTTCTAGCGGCCTCTTTGGCAGTAAGATGTAACTGCAGTGGAGCCTGTTCTTTCAGAGCCTCCATCTTGTCACGTTCACGGTCACTATGTGTGTTGACAATTTTTAAAATGTTGAATTCTTCGCTCTTTTGTAAACTTTATTGCAACACATTCACCTTCCTACCTCCAGTCCGTCCCCTATGCTGTATGTTCCCTTCTTAAATCCACACACACACACACACGCATGTTCCTATTACACTTCTGCTCTTACTTAAAGCCTGACTCAAGTTGGAAGTTCCCGATTACAAGTGAACGCAGCATAACCCTTGGTGATGATCTGGGCCGACAGACCAACCACCACCACATCTAGCCCGTGAATTCCTCCACAGACACAGATATTGGAATACTCAGCAAAAAGGCAACAAGTGCTTTCATTAGTGGGTCATATGATCAATCACCATAAGATTTAAATCTTACGGAGTAAAACTTTAATCCAGAATTATATTAATTTCTACTCTGTGCCACTAAAAGCACACTTGGCGGAATGAGTGGTGAAAGCTGAGGCAGAAACAAAACATTTCTCACACAGTTAAAATAATTGATCACTGATTGCCAAGCCATATCACTAGAGTAGTGTTAAATGATCCTGAAGACTTGCATGCTGGGAGCTAACACTGAAGATATCATTCTACGTGGTCTCATGGGAGGGCGTATAAATAGCACGCCACTTTTCATGACTTGCATGACTTTTCGCGTGCATGTCTACGCATATTAAGCTTTTCGCGTATCATTTAACGCCCGTAGTTCCCCAGGGTTAGGGTTAGGGTCAGGGTTAGGGGTTAGGGGTTAGGGTTAGGGGTTTGGGTTAGGTTAGGGCATTTCACGCCCGTTATTTCAGCCATCCTTCACATGAAATATTGATTTAAAAACAACCCTCTGACAGAAAGCTCCACCACTTCGTATTTCTCCGGGAAGTAGCGGAGAAATACGAACACGTGGGTTTTCCCTCAATGACATTTGTGCGTGAAATGACAACGCCATCTCTGCACTATACAAGTCAATTGAGACTACATGGCGTGAAATGACACGCAAAAAACATGACATGCGTCTTAATTATACGCGAGATGGCTTGAGAGAAATAGCGTGTCATTCACACGCCTTTTGGGGAGACCAGGCTGTATCATTAGAACAAATGCTATACATCAGAAACGAGGGACACTGTAACTTTGATCTTCATCATCACTGTCCTTCATATTCACCTTCATCACAGTCTCAAACATGGGGATGAGGACGAACTTGATGAAGCCAATCTGAGCCGTGGGTTTGGTGACCTTCTCTCTGTCCATGAACGGAGCCACAGGAAGCCCTTCAGTCTTCTCCCTGTCGCTCTGAGCAGCACACAGAAAAATACTATCAACGCGCTTTTCAAGACTCTCTTTGCCTGTTACACAGCTTCATACCTTCAAAAGTCACAAAATGAAATCCTTTTTCTTCTGATGATCCCTTAAAGTTTAATTCCGGTGTAAAATCATCACATGGTCTTTTTTGACACTTGCATACATCAAATAATCCATCGAGACAGTTTTTTTGGTGTATGAACTATTAACGGAGAAATCCGTGAGAGTCTCTAACAGTTGGGCGTGGCTAACACTGATTAGCTCGGGGCAGTACGGTGAAGGCACTAAAACGTCTTTTTTAACCACTAATACTGCTCAAAATAACAGCAAACCTCTGCAGCAGCATGAAAAGAGTCCCTACACATAAAACAAAGCACCAACAACGTAGTTAGTGAACCCAGAGTTTATTAAAGAGTGTTTTAAAGACTTACCTACTGGCCCCTGTACCAGTTCCTCTCTTAGTAAAGTCCATTCAAGTGGATTAAAGTCAATCCAAAAGGAAGGAGCCCATTGGTGCTTTGTTTTCTGAGTTCTCTTCTCATGCTACTGCAGACTGTTATGAAAGACAGAATGCAACGTACACTAATAAGTTCATCTGTGTGGAAGTCTGATTAAGGACGTGCAGTCTTTGGATAGAACTGATCTGTGAAATCATCTCTTTCATGTTTAGAAATGACACATTTCACTTTATTAGTATGGCCGCGTTACAGGCCCCTCAGCTGTCCTCTCTCTCTAAAAAAAAATAAAATAAAGCTAAGTTCAAAGTTAGTTATGTTTCATGCACACCATTCGCTCTAAATTTCCACAGCATAAACATCATATTCCAAATACTCTGTAATCCATAAACTAACATTACCATTTGTACATTAATGTGACCCTGAACATAACTCAGCCCTTTCAGATGGAGCTCTGATAAAAAGTCTAGTAGTTCATTCTAAGCTAAAGGAAAATCAGAGGCTGTTGAAAAGATTTTTCAGGACATTTAACTTTCACATTTTCCATGACTGAAAAGTGGTCAGCAGTTTTCCAGGATGTGAAAGAACCCTGTGATTGTATTATGGCTCACTTTGATAAACCCACCTGCATGAAGTACTCCTCCAGCAGACAGTCGACCCAGGGCTCAGCCACCTCCATGGGCCGCACCTCATTGGAGATGTCGCAGCACTTGATGAGCACCATCTTCAGCTGCACAGAGCACAGGGTCAGAGGGCAGAGGTCACCATGAATACAAGGTTATTAGTGACCAGCCAAAGCACACAGTCGGTGGTCACCCAGTGTGATGAGATGAATGCTTGAGATTAAATGCAATGACTTTGCTGCTACTTTTATCTTGAATAGTCCTTCGAAGAGGCTCATCACAAACTAATGATGGCTATCTTGGACAACACAGTGTAAGTACAGTGTAGTGTACAAATATCCCTTCATTAAGTGCAAGAATATATAGTTTGTAGAAAGAACATTTTCATGATTTCATATTTGAACGGTAGGTTTATCAGAAGACCGGTGGTATCAGAGTTTCTGTTTTGCAGCAGAAGCTTGAGCAGCAGACAAACAGTACAGTACACAGTACAGTACACAGACAGTACAGTACAGTAAAGTAATTTACACAAACAGTACAGTACAGTATAGTACAGTACGGTACAGTACAGTACAGTACGGTACAGTACAGTACAGTACGGTACAGTACAGTAAAGTACAGTACACAAACAGTACAGTACAGTACACAGACAGTACAGTACAGTAAACAGACAGTACAGTACAGTAAAGTACAGCACACAGACAGTACAGTACAGAACAGTACGTTCATTTTAATGAAGCATAAAGGAGCATACAATGGAACCAGTACCTCCAAATTGTACTTGAAATTGAAAAGTGATGAGTCCCTTTAGAATAATCATTCTAAATATTCTCAGATCACCTTCCAGATTACACACCAAGTTAATTGGCATCCACCTGATATCAACTGTGGTGGTTTTGATTACTTCAAAATAAAATCAGCTGTTCCTTTGATTACTTCAGAATAAAATCAGCTGTTCCTTGAGGATTCCACTCCTAGTAGTGCATGGTAACACAAAGAATTCACCATGGTTGGAAAGATGCTTTCAAAAGAGCTCCGGGATAAAGTTGTGGATAGGCACAAGTTAGGAGAAGGATCTAAAAAGATTTCAAAGGCTTTAACTCTCCCTCTGAGTATTGTCCAGAATCGGAGGCATATGGCTCCACCCAGACCTTTCCTAGATCGGGCAGCCCCTCCTAACTGGATGACCGAGCCAGGAAAAGAATGATCAGGGAAGCTACCAAGAGGCCTATGGCGACCTTGAAGGAGTTACAAGTCTAAATGACAGGGTGGTCAATCTGTTCATGTGACAACAATATCACAAGTTCTACTGTATGGCAGGGTGGAGAGAAAGAAGCCTCTTCTGAAAAAATATCACACTGAGTCTTGTTTACAGTATACCAAAAAACTTATTAAAGATTCTGATGCCATGTTGCAAAAGGTTATATGATCAGATGAAATTGAACTTTGTGGGCTGAACTCTAAGCGCTATGTTTGGCAGAAACCAAACACAGCACACCACCCAAAACACACCATCCCTACAGTGAAGCATGGTGGTGGCAGCATTATGTTGTGGGCTTGTTTCTCTTCAGCAGGGACTGGGCAGTTGGTCAGGATTGAAGGGAAAATGGATGCTGTCGAGTCCACTCAACTTCTTGGAGAAAACCTGCAGCCTTCTGTTAGAAACTTGAAAATGGGCAGGTGGTTCACCTTCCAGCATGACAACGACCCAAAACACACCTCCATAAAAACAACACAGTGGCTAAAGGACAGGAAGGTGAATGTTCTAGAGTGGCCGAGTCAGAGCCCTGACTTGAATCCTACAGAACATCTGTGGATGGACTTGAAGAGAGCAGTCCATCATCACAGAATTTGACTGAACTCCAACAGTTCTGCAGGAAGAATGGGGAAATATTCTCCAATCTAGGTGCACAAAGCTGGTAGAGACATATCCAAACAGACTGATGGATATAATTAAAGTAAAAGGAGCCTCCACAAAGGATTATATCTGGGGACTCATCACTTTTAAAACCCTGCTATTCTAGTTTTTGACTTTTTATTATTTTTCAGAAATTTAAAAAAAAAACAATTTCACTTGAATGTTATAAGCAAAGACTGTATAAGAAATGGACAACTTGATCCAATCATATTCGCCTCTGGGAGCTGCCATCTTGTCGTACTCCTCATTTCCTCTTACCAAAAAAGGGCATTGCTGTGACATTGGGGGGAGGGAGATAGAAGAGAGCAACCCTACGTCACGTAAAAGGGTGCGCCCCATTTCCGGTAAAAACAAAGGAGAAGACATCAGTGTTCTGTAGGCGCTAATACAAAAAACAGGAGTGAGTACTTAGTTTATAAAAATAAATGTGATCACATTTGAGGAAATACATTACAGTCTGTGGGTAATACAAGTAATATTTCCACATTTGTTTGATAGAATGATGCCTGAAAGATGACAGAATAA